>NC_056744.1:990129970-990459970 GCF_019279795.1 Protopterus annectens
GTGAGAGAAGCAGGTTTATGGTACATTGAGAAAGCAGGTGGAGAGAAACTGAAAGAAGTAAGCAAGAGAGTGAAGGGAAAGTAAGGCTGTGTAAAGTATGAATAAATATCCCATTTAGGAATATAATTGATCCTGGTGTTGAGCAAAAATAATGCCAGCTTTTGGCTAGGATGTCTTTCAGAATGGTTTGAAGGAAGGAAGGGAGGGTATTTACCTGATGGACACAGATAAGCAGTTCCAGGCGTTAAAAGCATGGTATGAATACAGGCAGCGCCCAGCATATTTGATAGGTTTGTGGACAGACTGGAATTTTGGTCACTGAATTGCAGTGACTGATTGGGAACATAGTTGTTTAGAATGTTATTTAGTGTTAGGCAAGCAGGTAGATGATGGATAATTTTATAGGTGGTAAGAAGCTGTGTATATGTTAACTGATGTGGTAGTTCTATCCAAATTAGGCTTTTTATTGCTATACAGTGATGGGTTCTGAAAGGGGTTATTTGTGGCAAATTTAGCAAATTTGTTATAGCATTGTTCAAGTTTTAGTTTTTGTGATGCCTTGAGGTTAGTAAGGATAGGAATGCCATAAAGAAGTGTGGGAAGGACATAAGTAGTGGCAAGTGTAGTTTTAGTTGCATTTTTGAGAAGGTTTTTGGCTCTATAAAGCATCTCTAATTTTTGGTGAGTTTTTCTTATGCAATTTTGAATATGAATTAATATATACAAGAAGTTATTATCACTCTTCATTGAGAACTGGCCCGAGTCAAATTGAACCATTATCAGTGTTTGTGAAGCTCTTTTCTTGCCAAGCAATAGACAAGATAAAGGCACTAAAGTGAAGGACATGACAGATGGCGCATAATCTTTAAGAGAATAACTCCCTTGGAGTATAGTCAATTCTTGCAGCAATGATTGTCTCTGCACAAGCTCTGGGGTGGACTTCTAATGAAGGATTTAATCTGTCAGCTTTGTCCTTTACAGATCTCATTGTCAAGCAAAACTAGTCTGTATGATGGTAGTAGGTTATCTAGTTAGTGGATACCTAAAACTTAGCATTGAAGACATCTATGTTCATCTCTTGGCCTCATGGCAAAACCACATTCATTCATCTTGAATGACTTTCCTGGGATGAAATCTCAAATTTCAGTTTACAACCTAGAGTATTTTATTTAAATTCACACTGATTTAAATGGCTTATGAACAAAGGACAACACCAAATCTGGAAACCACACTCCAGTACACTGATGTTTAATATTAACACAACTTTCCCATACATTCAATACCCTTTTCCCTCTTCCAAAAGTGATCATTGTACCATCATTTGATTGCTAATCACAAAAAAAAATCCTAGGTTCCTAAAATATTATGCATTTCTTATTAACAGCCATAAATACTCTTAATAGTTTTAATAATAATTGCATACTTGTTTCAAGTTCTATCATAGACAGATATCAACAAGCCTTAATCTTTTTTCTAAATATCATATTTCTGCACAGGTAAATGTCTTTTCAATACCTGAAATTGCAGAATGCAAGTGTTTTCCTGTTCACCTCAGAGTATAAAAATGTTACCAATATAATAAATAATGCCTAGACACAAGGCCATTCCATTTCTGGAAGAAAATGACTTTCAAACTGCAGAATAGTATAAGGACACAGCAAAATTTGCCTAAGCTTCCTTTGTTCCCATAGATTGCATAAGGTCAAGAACAGTTCTACAATCTCTGTGAACATTTCTCAGGCAGAGTACACAACAGAATGTGCATGGTAGTACAGTGGCATAAAATAAATACTCTGACTTCATTTTTCTGGCTAGTGCATAGTGTAAGTACTTTACTTTTTTAAACTTTCAGCACTCACTGATGTCTTTTTTCGATCCATTTTGTCGACTATTTAGTTTTATATTTTGTATAATCATTAAACTGTAGTGACATCTCCCAATCTTTCTTTAGGATCAACCATTGCTAGAATCTCCTTGTGTTCTGACTGAAGAGTGCTTCTCAAACAATCTGGAAATATGGCACTGATAATTATATGTGTTGGCACTTTTTAACTTTTCAGAGTTCTGCACTGTCCTAATTTTTGCTTGACTGAATTATTTATATATTTATTGGCATTGTTTTCTTTTTTCGGATCTGTTCTGAAACTGGTCCCCCCTATTCCTGGGATGTTCTTAAAGTTGGTAAAACTGGTCTAACAGCTTTTGTGTTATCTGATCATTTCAAGGCTTTCTGATATAAAAATAGTCCTTGTTTGTAAATTCCTGCATACCATTGCTGGAATCTCCTTGTGTTCTGACTGAAGAGTGCCTTTCAAACAATCTGGAAATATGAGCTGATAAGTATATTTTCTGGCATGTTTTATCTTTTCAGAGTTCTGCACTGTCCTAATTTTTGCTTGACTGAATTATTTATATATTTGCTGGCAGTGCTTTCTGTTATCTGATCTGTTCTGAAACTGGTTTTCTCCCTCCCCCACCCTATTCCTGTGGTGTTGTTATAGTCGCTGGCTTTGCAGTTGCCCGCCCCTACTGTAAATTTGATCTGGGACACTCCTCCCAGTCTAGTGTCATTAGCTCATTCTACCTAATACAGAGAGAACATTTGAGAAGGCCAACCCACTTCGTTTCTTTAAGCCCTTGAATTATCTTCTGCTCCTCCTTTCTCCCTTTCCACTTTACTAAAAAAATAAATAAATAAATAAAAAAAAAACAACTTTGCTAGAATCTTCTTCTGTTCTGACCGAGTGTGCTTCTCAGCTAATAAGTATATATTTTGGTGCTTTTTAACTGTTTACAGTTGAATAAAACAACAACCGAATTCAGTTCAGAATACATTTTGAATAAATTGCATTTATTTAATCGGTATTTGCTTTAATACTGCAACACACTCAAGTGTGCTAGCTGGCACTGTACTTGAATTATTTTTGGTCTGTTTTAGCTGCTTTTCTGTAAAAAAAAGAAAAATCTAAGCTTGTTTGCTGCCTTTCCTGTAACTAGTCTAGTCCAGATACAGATTTGCTGTATCCAGGACTGTTTGTAAGCTTCTGAGCCCCCAAGCCTTTCTGTGTTGGAGGGAAGCCTTCTAGCTTATCAGTGGGAGTGGTAAGCACTAGGTAGCCTATCTACCACAAGAGGAGTGGTTTCTGGCCAAGAAATTGTAGATTATTGGCCGTATAGGCAGTTGTTCCATCTCTTTCAACTTTCTGGTTTAAAAGCCCACGTTTGCGGTTGTTTCCTACCTTTCCTGTAACTAGTCTAGTCCAGATACAGATTTGTTATATCCAGGACTGTTTGTAAGCTTTTGAGCCCCACAAGCCTTTCTGTGTTGGAGGGAAGCATTCTAACTTATCAGTGGGAGTGGTAAGCACTAGGTAGCCTATCTACCACAAGAGAAGTGGTTTCTGGCCCAGAATTGTAGTTTATTGGCTGTTTGAGCAGTTTTTCCATCTCTTTCAACTTTCTGGTTTATAAGCCTACATTTGCACTTGTTTTCTGCCTTTCCTGTAACTAGTCTATTCCAGATACAGATGTGCTGTATCCAGGACTGTATGTAAGCTTCTGAGTAGTGCCAATGTCTACTCTTCAATTTTTCCCTTAGATCTGCTAGTTCTCTCCTCTCCTGCACTTTTACTATCTTATTAGTCTAGCACTTTACCAGATTTCTTGTGGCAATTATTGCAGCACACAAAAGTGCTACCAGCACTAAACATTCTGCAAGAAAACAGTTTCAGTACTTATTATTAATGCCCACCCTTGAGGCAGTGTAGCAACTGCCTCATGTTCACTGACAATCCTCTCCTCTTACCTCCCAACACACTCTCTAGTCAAGACCGGAATAGCTGGTCAAGAGAAGAAGGTCAACACTTGCACCACACCACATAGGACACATAGCCCTCCAAAACACACACCAGCACTGCCTTCACATAAAAACACAAATAACACACCCACCTTCACAGAGGCTCTCAATAAAAATCTACCCAAACAGCAGAGACCTCCAAGGCAGAAACACACTAAACCACCACAACACAACACTAATCATGAGACACATAAATCTCCTAAACAGTGTGCCATTCTCACAAAGCCCCTAAGGCAAATCTGCATGCCCAAGACACTAGTCATAGGTGACTCAAACGTGATGCACACTGATGTCCCACTCACTAGGCTGAATAAGGAGAAAGTAACAGTCAGATGCCTGTCAGGTGCCAGGATCCACCAAAGAATGTATGCACTCAGGTCCCTCAACAACAGGTACAAATATGAGTCTGTCATTGTACATGAACATATGAATGACATGAGATGTACCTCCTTGGATTACATGAAAAAAGATATGGAGGAGCTCTCAGATTATGGAGCCCAGGTGAGTATGACCCTAGCCCTGAGCAGCATCCTACCATTACCCAGAATGATACCACAGTACAAGTAGAAAATGATTGATTTCAACAATTGGCTAAGTTTCTGGTGTCATTCTAAGGGTATCCAGTATCTGTCTGCCTGGGATGACATGATTGACAGACCGCGATGCTTTGCCAGAGATGGTCTGCATCTGTCATCCCTGGGCTTCCAGATACTGGCCAAGGCTCTTGCCAGCCCTATAGTGCCTTTTTTAGGCAGTGTTCCAAAGACCAAATTACCACCATAACAGCTACAAACAAATGCAATCTGAGGGTCATGCTGCTCAATGCTAGAAGTCTAAATCTCAAAATGCACTCACTCAAAGCACTCCTTAAAATGGAGAACATCAACACTTGTGCGGTAACAGAGACCTGGTTCAAGGCAGAAGAAAGCAGCCCTGCACTACCAGGCTATAACTCATTACATACCTTTCAACCTCAGAACTTGTACTGAAGCTCCAAAGGCGGTGGTGTTTCCATATTCATAAAGGATGTGCACACCTCCAGACTGGTAGCCCAACCTAATGCATCTGAGATACTTCAAGTGCAGCTAACATTGGGTAAGACAGCAATTCAGGTCATAGCCAGCTATAGGTCTCCAACCATGTCCCAAGACTTGCACTCCACATTCCTAAGCATCCAGGAGAATATTAGGTTCCAAACTAACACTCTCATACTGGGCGACTTTAACTACCCCTCCATTAACTGGGAAAATTACTGATGTACCAATACTCTGCGGTGGTGGTGCTGCGGTAGCGTTGTTGCCTCACAGTTAGATGTTTCCCATTCGATTCTCAGTTAGAGCATCTTCTGTGTGGCGACATGCATGAATGGGCGTTCCTTCGTTGAAGGTTGTGCGTTAGGCCTGGCAAGCCAGCACATCAAAATCTACTGCAAATCATTAGCGGACCGGAGTTCCGCTGTGGCGACCCCTAACTGGGAAAAGCCGAAAGAAACAAAACAAAAACCAATACACTTGCTCAACATTTCCTGGAATTCATTAACTCCAATGCCCTTGACCAGCTCGTTCTTACCCCCACTAGAGGTAGCAATATCCCTGACCTGGTCATTATTAACATGGGTGACCATTGCTCTACACCAATAGTCAACTCCTCCCTGGTTAGATCTGATGACAAACTAATCACCTTGGAAATTCGCATCCCTCCCACCCCCACCCCCACCCCTGCAAAGGTAACCACCATGAAAAACTTTTCCAAAGCTAATGTTAGGCTCCGAAAAACAGAGATGGGTAACTTCACGGCACCAATGCAAATGCAGAATAGTTGCATGACTGCTGAATCATACACCAATGCACTATACAAACACATACATAAATGCATGCATCTCACCATACCCAAAAGAACCAACATGCTCTCTTCCAGAAAAAGGAAGCCAATCTTGTGGTCCCCTGCTATAAACAAACTCTACTACAGAAGGAGGAAACTGCTGTGGAATAAGGTGAAGTCCCAAGACTGGAAAAACTCCCTTATCAGCCTCAACAAAAAGTTGATATCTCTCATCAAATCCTCTAAAGCTAGCTAAGAAAATAGAATTGCAGCAGATAATAAAGAAATAAGTAAGTAGTGTCACCAAAGGCAGAACACATCAAAATATGAAACGAACGGTTCTGCCACTAATTCCACTTAAAAACACTTAAAATTTGGAAATTTTAATGAAAATGAACGATAATAAAATAAAATGAAATAAAACACACTGGGTCATAAACCAGATAAGCAGTTTTGGTGTAATACCTTTTTCAAATCCTAAATGTTAGCCAGTAAAACTTCCTCTTAAATACCTTCATTTCCTAATGTTCACTCACTTAGAAAAACTTAGTAACCATAGCAGCATACACACCCTTTCAGTTATTTCATTTTGAGTACTGGAGAGGTTTCCCTTTTAATGCAGGATTTAAACAAACAAATGCATTCAAACCTGGTGGCTGATCTGAGCACAAAATTATTATCCACTTCATCTCTTCAATTTCTGTTTGATTTACTAAGTCCCCACCTCTTGGTGTTTCATAAAGCCTAGTTAGTGCCATAAACTTGAAAAAATGGCTGCCATTTACACTAATGTGCATATAAAGTGCATTGCTGGTAACTTATTTTCTTATGTCGCATAAGTGCTTTAGGATGTGTTCCTTAAGCATTTGATTAGTTTTCCCTATGTAGGGAGAAGCAAACCAAACTCATTAATGACTTTATTAAGAGAGGATATAAAATCAGAGAGACACAGATCAATGAAGCAACTACTTTGGAACTACGCTCTCAGAGGGGCAGACCGGATTTTTTGGACCAAGGAGAAACAACTAAAACCAAGCAAAAGGAGGCAAAGTCCAATCTGAGATGCCAGTTGCTATATAATACTGACAATCTTGCTATTCGTAACACCATCAGAAATTTCTGGCCAGTGCTGAAATCTGATAAAATCAGGGAAAATATTGAAGACCAACCCAGCTTTTCTTTTAAAAACAGAAAAAATTAAAAAGACTATTATGTTATAGAACAGAAACTGAAGCTATTTCTGAAGACAGGAGTTTTCAAATGAATAGGAGGGTTGGTACATTCAGATGTGGAAATTGCAAGGCATGCTCTCATATAAACATCTCAAATATCTTTATAGATCCCCTGACTAAAAGGAATTATAAATTTGAAAGATTTGCTAACTGTCAGAGTAAGAATATTATTTATGTGGCAACCTGCAGTCATTGCAAGGCATACTACATAGGGAAAATGAATCAAATGCTTAAGGAACACATCTTAAAGCATTTATCTGACATAAGAAAAAAAGTTAAAAGCAATGCACTTTATATGCACATTAGTGTAAATGACAGCCATTCTTTCAATTTCATGGCACTAACTAGGCTTTATGAAACACCAAGAGTTGAGGACTTAGTAAATCAAACAGAAACTGAAGAGAAGAAGTGGATAATGAATTTGCGCTCAGATCAGCCACCAGGTCTGAATGCATTTGTTCCTTTAAAATCTGTATTAAAAGGGAAACCTTTCCAGCACTCAAAATGACATAATTCAAAGGGTGTGTATGCTGCTATGGTTACTAAGTGTTTTCTAAGTGAATGAACATTAGGAGATGAAGGTACTTAAGAGGAAGTTTTGCTGGCTAACATTTAGGATTTGAAAAAGGGTATTACACCAAAAGCACTTATCCAGTTTATGAGCCAATGTGATGTTCTTCATTCCACATTGCTGCAGTCCTAACTATTGGGTAGTCCGCTGTCCAGTCGGCCCGAATACCAAAGTATATGGCTGACGTCGGTCAGGGCGCATTAGACTGACGTCAGTACGTCAGGGTACTAATGCGCATGACCGACGTCATATCCTCAGTCTTTTTTGCCGCATGGTCCGATGCAGAAGCAGTTTTGCGAGTGCAGGTTGGCGTTCTGAAATTTTCTGAAGTCGGAGTTTCAGACCGAATCAAAGTTGGCTAAGTACCCGTTAGAACATTTTGGTTTTTCTTGCCTCAGTATTTAACCGGATGTCAGAAAAAGTGAATAACTGTATTTCTTGTGGGAAACAGATACCTCATAGGGATTACCATACCTTGTGTATACCTTGTTTAGGGCCTGAGCACGACGTTGTTGGATGCCGCTCTTGTGCTAGATTTAACAAACGCACTATTAAGAGAAGGTTAGACTGTGCCAGGTTAGTGTTTGGGAAGCGTTGCAATTATAAAATGCCGCCGGATGCTCCGGCCCGCTTCGTCCAAAAAGCGCAAGGACAAAACAGCGAAGCCTAGGGTTGATGAACCGGCAGTCCCGGACGCCGGTTCTTTAGAAGGCTCAGTGGAGCCAGAGGTTTTGCCAGGAGTTTCTTTGGAGTCTCAGGCAGAGACTTTACTGTTACAGGATGTGCCTTCTCAGGAGGTAGGCCAGGCTGAGGGGCTTCTCAGGTAACTGTTCTTCCCTCTCTTCCCAAGGTAGTTAGAGCCTCTCCTTCTGTTTCCAAAACTTCTTTGAGAGGTAGGCCAAGTTTAGCTTCAGTGGGGCTTCTCCTAGCACTTCAGGTTCTGTGCCTAAGAAACATATGCTTAAAATGGCAGAAGATTTGATTACTATGATTAGAGGTTCTATGCCCCTCCTGATAAGAGGCCTAGGGTGGAACCTGAGTTTGAGAGTTTTGAACAGTGTTCAGAGGCTTCTGAGTCTTCTGGAAGACTTGCAGGAGTATCCTCCTTATTCTGATTCTGATGTGGATGATTCCACTCCTACAGCTTCTCCTCCTGAGGATTTCTCATTTTCAGAGACTCTGCATTCCATGAGGGAGCACTTTAAATGGGAAGGCCAGGATTACTCTGATTCCAGGAAAAGGCTTAGGGAATTCTTGTTTTTACCCCAGCATAGGCCCTTAGCTATACCTCCTGTGTTGAATGTGGTGGAAGATGTTTTTGCAGAGGCTTCCCTGAATCCTGATTCTTTGCCTCCTGCTCCTGTTAAACCTGATAGGTACTATAGGGTGCCTGAAGCTCATAAGTATTTTTTTAAGAGTCCTAGGGCAGACCCGGAAACTGTTTCTCAGGGACCTAAAGGTGTTAAGGCCTCTGTTGTTAAGAACCCTGTTCCCACTGATAAAGAGGCAAGGGCTTTGGATAGATGGGGAAAGAAGGTGTATACTTCTTCCACTTTAGCCATGAGGGCGTTGAATTGTCAGTTTCACATGCTAAAATACCAAAATTATCTCCTTTCACAATTGAAATCTAAGGTGGATGCTTTGGCGGAAGGTATTGAGTGTAAAGAGTTGCTGGATTTAGTTCATGTGTCTGAACAAGTGGGTAAGCATTCTTTGCAATGTGGTTTTGATGCTGTACAGGCCTCCTCGAGGGTGGCTGCCACTAGTTCTGTTCTTCGCAGGCATGCCTGGTTGAGGGATCAGAATTTAGCTGAGCATGTTAAGACAAGGATTTTGGATGCTCCTTTACAGTCTGACGTGTTGTTTGGTTCGCCTGTGGAAGCAGTTTTAAAGAAAATGGAGGACAAAGCTAAGTCTATGCAAACTGTTAAAGATTTTTTGCAGGTGCAGCCGAAGTTTAGTAGAAATTGGCCTACTAAGGGATGGACATATCCTGCTTATGATTCCCAGTCTAGGGGTAGGTCTAGACGTGGTAGGGGCAGAGCTCAAGGTTCTTTTAGGCCTAGAACAGGGAGTTCACCTGCTCAGACTTCTGGTGAGGGCAGGGGTCAGTCCTTTCGTAAACAGACCCAATGACCTGCCTTTTCAGCTGCCAGTAGATTCTCGTCTGGCAGCTCCTTTGGGAGGAAGACTGTCTCTTTTCAAAGAAAATTGGGATTTAATTACTCAAGACAGATGGGTGTTGGATATCATTCACCACGGTTACAGGTTTTATTTCCATACATTGCCCCCTTTCAAAGGCATGCCAGACGTTCCTCCTCCACAAAGGAAAGAGGCTCACAAGCAAATTTCTCTGTTACTCCAAATAGGGGCCATTCAGCCAGTCCCCGTATCAGAATGGGGCCTAGGATTTTATTCTCGCCTGTTCCTAGTACCAAAGAAGGGGAACACGTGGAGACCAATTTTGGATTTATCTATCCTCAACACTTATCTGGACATTCCCAAGTTCAAGATGTTGACGTTACAACAGCTTTTACCTCTGCTGGGCAAAGATCACTGGATGGTAACTTTAGATCTCAAGGAAGCTTACCTTCATGTGCCTATAAGACTAAGTTGCAGGAAGTATCTGCGTTTTCGAGCTGGAAATTCTCATTATCAGTTCTCTGCATTGCCCTTTGGCTTATCTACTGCGCCCAGAGTATTCACAAAGGTTCTGGCTCCAGTGATAGCTTACTTCAGGCTAAAAGGAATTCAAATCTATCCTTACTTGGACGATTGCCTGATTCTGGCTCAAGAAAAGGAAGACCTTCTACAGCATCTGGAATATGTTATAGCAGTGCTAAGATGCCTAGGGTATTCTGTGAACGAAATAAAGTCCAGTCTAGTACCCTCTCAAGACATGTGTTTTCTGGGTGTGAGACTGAATACAGCAGCCCAGATGGCCTTTGTAACCCCGGACAAACAAAAGAGTCTATCCCTTTACTTCCATCAACTATCTCATCAGTCCGTGCTGACTGCAAGGACAGTCCTTCAAGCATTAGGGTTCATGGCATCTTGTATTCTGGTGCTTCCCAATGCCAAACTGCATATGAGGAAGCTGCAATGGTATCTCAAAATGTATGGACACAGCACTGCCAGGATTTGGACACTGTCATTCAAATAATACCTTGCCTTCAAAAGAATTTTTGTGGTGGGCTCAGGAATGTCACCTAAACAAGGGACTCTCTGTGACCCGGCCAGAGGCGAGTCAGATTTTAACGACAGATGCCTCGGACATTGCTTGGGAGCTCATCTAAATGGAAAGTGGATACAAGACAAGTGGCCTGCCAGACTACAGCATCTACATATCAACATGAAGGAGATGTTAGCAGTCCAGTTTGCATTAATGGCTTTCAAGGAGTTACTTCTTCCAGGGCAGGTGTTGATTCTAACAGACAACACAACTGTCATGTGGTACATCAACAAACAAGGGTGAACACATTCTTATCCTCTATGCAGGCAAGCAAAGATTTTATGGGAGACTGCGCTCAGCTTGCAACTAACTCTTCAGTCAAGGTTTGTGCCGGTAGCACAGAACTCCTTAGCAGATGTATTAAGCAGACAAATCATGGATCCCCACGAGTGGAAACTGGATCTTCATGTATTTCAGAAATTGACAGTGTCATGGGGAACTCCAGACATAGATCTGTTCGCTTCTCCACTAAACCACCAGCTGCCAAAGTTTTGCACAAAGGGGTTTCATCACACAGCTTGGAAAGTGGATGCTCTTTCTTTCAGTTGGAAAAATCTTCATGTGTATGCCTTTCCACCTCTGCCTCTTCTTCCAAAGGTGCTCTTAAAGGTCAGACAAGACAAGCCAAGGATGATTTTAATAGCTCCAGATTGGCCTCGGCAACACTGGTACCCACTACTAAGGAGTCTGGTAAGGAAGCCTCAATGGCCTTTACCTTTGATTCCACATCTGTTATCTCAGAAGGACGGTCATCTGCTCAATGTCAAGCTTCACTCTCTTCATCTAACAGCCTGGCATATTCTGTGTTGAAACACAGCAGGTCTCAACTTCCTCAACAAGTTTTAAATGTGATTATGGAAGCTAGAAGACCTAGTACAAGGAAAGTGTACGAGAAAAATGGAAGAGATTTTTATTTTGGAGTACAGCAAAGAATTTGGAGATTTCTGAGCCTAATTTGAGTGTGGCTCTTCAATATCTTACTGAGTTATTGGACAAAGGTTTGTCCTTCTCTTCCATTAAGATTCATGCTGCAGCAATTTCAGCTCACTATGATTGTGACCCACCATTGTTTTCGCATCCTTTGTTCAAGCAGTTTCTTAGAGGGGCAAAGAATATAAGACCCCCACGTCGAGCTCCTACTCCTGCTTGGGATCTCAATTTTGTGTTGGAAAAACTTACTCTACAACCTTTTGAGCCTGCAGCTACTGCTGAATTGAAATACTTGTCATGGAAGACTGCTTTTCTGTTGGCTATTACTTCTACAAGAAGGGTGTCTGAGTTGCAGGCCCTTATGGCAGTAGAGCCCTTTTTGATTTTCCATAAGGATAGGGTATCATTACGTACTAATCCTTCCTTTATGCCTAAGGTGGTTTCTAGTGTGGCTTTAAACCAAACTATTCATTTGCCTACTTTTTATGCAGACCCCCAAAATAAAGGGGAAAAGATTTTGCACACTTTAGATGTACACAGGCAATTGCGTTATTATTTGAGCAGGACTAAGGATTTTAGGCAGTCTCAGCAGTTGTTTGTTTCTTTTGCTTTGGGTTCGCAGGGCAAGCCTGTGTCAAAACAAACTATTTCTAGGTGGATTGGGTTTTGCATTGCATTTTGTTATTCCCATCATGGCAAGGAGATTCCAGCTGGAATTAGGCCTCATTCCACTAGGGCTACTGCCACTTCTACAGCATTTCTAAGGGGTGGCCACTAAGGATATTTTGGAGGCAGCTACTTGGAGTTCAGTGCATACTTTCTCTAAGCATTATCACCTTCCTCTCTACTCTAAGTCTAGGGCTGGTTTTGCCACAGCTATTTTGCAAGGCATGTTGTCAGTTCCTGCTTCCTTATGATTTGCCAGCCTCCCTTACCTCTGCTTTGGGATTCTACCCAATAGTTAGGACTGCAGCAATGTGGAATGAAGAACATAGTACAGTTTTGTACCTACCATAAATGTAGATGTTCGAGGATCCACATTGCTGCAGTCCAATTTACCCTCCCTCCTTCCCCTCTGTGTTTAGGGGTGGTTGTGTAGGTGAGGTTATATGCTGATATTTTTGTATATATTGTACATATTGTTGGTGCAGGTATATTGGGCCTTGTCTTTTTAGGGTCTTCTGACATCTGGGGCAAGAAAAGACTGAGGATATGACGTCGGTCATGCGCATTAGTACCCTGACGTACTGACGTCAGTCTAATGCGCCCTGACCGACGTCAGCCATATACTTTGGTATTCGGGCCGACTGGACAGCAGACTACCCAATAGTTAGGACTGCAGCAATGTGGATCCTCGAACATCTACATTTATGGTAGGTACAAAACTGTACTTTTTATTTCATTTTATTTTATCATTAATTTTCATTAAAGTTTTCAAATTTTAAGTGTTTTTAAGTAGAATTGGTGGCAAAACTATTCATTCTTGGATATAGTAAAGACAAACATAAGGTCTTCTATAGTTATGTGACGAATCTCCATGGTAATACCCAGATTTGTTCCGAGCTACTGTACAATGGCACCTCCTATACCGAGCAAACAGATATTGCCAATATACAGGCCAACAAATTCAGTGCTGACTTTATTATTCTCTCCACCCCAAAGGACCAATCACAATACCAGTAGATTACCAGGCACCCAGTATTACTGCTGCACAGATTAAAACAGCAGCACTGCCCAAGGCCAAGAATACAGCTTCTGTGGGACCTGACAATATCCCGGCTGTGTTCTACATGAACTACAGAGTGAACTGGCACCTCACCTGTGTGCCCTGTTCAGTCACCTCAGGCTTTGTCCTTACCGAATGGCGCACTGCTACAGTCATACCTTTCCACAAAGGAGGACCGACTACAGATCCTAGGAATTATTGCCCGATTAGCCTGATGAGTCTGATATGCAAAGCTATGGAATGCATCACTATGGACCTAATAAACAAGGATATAGGGAATCTCCAAAATCTGTATCCCCCACAATTTGGTGTTGTGAAGGGTAGATCATGCCTGCTCAACTTGGTCGACTTCTTTGAGTCAGTCACCAGAGCTGAGGATGAAGGCAAGGTGGTTCAAACAGCCTACCTTGATCTGGCCAAGGCCTTTGATACCATTCCCCACTCAGAAATCATAGAAAAACTCACTAAGCTAGGCATCAACCCCTATATCACTTGGTGGGTTGCAAACTGGCTCACAGATAGAACCCACACTGTGAAAGTAGCTGACTCCAAGTCAGACTGCAGACCAGTCACAAGTGGAGTCCCACAGGGTGTGGTCCTGGGTCTTCTCCTGTTGGTGTCTACTTCTCTGAATTCCAGGCCAACACAATGGGACTCTGGCTGACAAGTTCACAGATGATTGCAAGTTGGGAGCTATTATTAACTTCCCAAGTGATGTTGACATCCTACAGAAAGGCCTCACTGAAACCAACAACTGGTGTCAGAATCATGGCCTTAAGCTCAATGCCAAAAGATGAATCGTCATCTCCCTTGGGAAAAACCCGGTCCTCTTAAATTACCACATTGATCGTAGTCCACTGAATACAAAAGGCATTATAAGAGATCTGGGAACACAGGTTGACAGCACCCTCTCTTTTGACTAAGACATTGCCACTGTGGTCAGAAAGTCCTTTTTTGTGGCACATCTCATTACAAAGGGTTTTGCATCCAGGAAGAAAGAGGTCATTGTCTCCCTCTATTCTTCCCTCATTAGGCCAATCATCTAATACAATGCCCCATTTGGCATATACCTCACTAGACACCTGCAACAACTGGAGAGGCCACAAAGGTACTTCACAAAGTGGATCCTAGGCATTAAACACGTGTTCTATATGGGCAGACTCAAAAAACTCCAACTATTCTCTGTCTCATATCACCTTCTTAGAAAAAATCTCTGCTTGACTTACAAAGCCATGTCTGATCCAGCTCTGTTAGAAACGCTACATCTAAAGAAATCCCAATCCCTCCACACCACACGCTCCAGAGACCTCAACCTCATTACCACAAACAACAGAACATGCTGGAGGGACAGGTCCATAACCCAGATACTGCCCATGCTCTGGAATAGACTTCCCATACATGTCAAGCAGAGTACCTCACTGGCCTTCTTCAAGGGGAATCTTGATGAGGGGATGGGAAATAGAAAATTCACCCCAGGGATCACTCCAGTGGGTCTATTTGGCAGAGGCACTGGGAATTAAGGTCGGGTGGCATGATGCCAGGATAATCCTATAGGTTAGGCTTGTAAGGGCTCCAGGGCCATTAGCCTAGTACATACCTGTGAACCTGTGAACCTATAAAACACACTGCTTGTTTTGCTGCAGTCTCCAATTGATGAAGACAGTTGAAATATTCATCAGGGAGAGCATTTGTACCATTAAGAATTTGTAAGAATGAATTTGTGAGAATGTTTGGGCTCTGTACTAGAGACAGAGTAGGCATTTACTTAACTGTATGAAAAAAAAGTATTTGATGAAGTGTGTTGTTGCCTTAATAGATGTACATAATCAGTTGTTGTTTAGTCGCCATTATACAAGTAGGGAATGTTCCAGGTTTTATACAGTCCTGTAGGAAAAAGAAGAGAATGGCTCGCGATGTAGTGAATGCTTTCTCTAGGAATGGGCGGTAGTCATTTCTAGTTTGATTTCAGACTGCTTACTTTTTAATTTCAAAGGCTTCAATTTCTTTGTCAAACATGTATGAGGCATCAAATATATAAGACGTCATATGGTCCGTAGCCTTATATGTTCATTTTTATAAATTATTCTGGAGAACAATGGACCAAACAATTAATGTGGCTTATAATGACACTTTTGTTAGGGGGCAATTTCCCAGTAAGTTTTTGGATTCTTTCATTACTGTGTTGTGTAAACCTTGCAAAGACCTGTAAATTGGCTGCAGATTATAGCACTATAGCTCTGATCAAACCTGATATGAGCATTCTTCTCTGGATCTTTCAAACCATTTTGCTCTATTTATCCCAGATTTACTTCAGCATTACAGGACAAATTTGCAAATGGTAGATCCAGGGCTGATAACACTATGCTGCCTTCCAGCACTCAGGCAGCATTTCATATGTACAAAGTTAATGACTATGAGTGATTTCATGAAGGTTTTCAATATTACACATTTATGTTTTATCTTCATTGTCTTGAGAAAGGGGTGGATTGCCAAGAAATGTCAAAGTAAGTTGTTATACATTTATTCATCTTCCCTGGCAGTGATCCATGGTACGTTTTCCTTTATATTTTCAATAACAATTGAGTTCAAAGCAGTGTATAATTTTCCTCTTTTGTTATTTCTACTTTCAGCACAGCATTTCAACAGGCATCTGCACTGATGTCTCCTTAGTCTCTTAATAATCATTCATAAGGCACTATTATATGTTGATGCTTATGCAATGTTTCCACCTTGGTTAAGGTGATTACTGCTAGCATAGATTGAGATCTTAGTTTAGTTATTGTAGTTATTTTGCATGTATGATGATTATAGCAAAGTCATTTTTTTTTGCTACCCCACCCCCAGAATAATTCTCAGTGTGGAGAGGATGAGTGTCTATCTAATGTGATACTGCTGATAGTCTACTAGGGGATACTAATGTGATGGGAAGCCAAAAAAAAAATACAAATATGGATTCAGATCTGTTAGACTGTTAGACAAGGTATATATATATATATATATATGTGTGTGTGTATATATATATATATATATATATATATATATATATATATATATATACTGAATTTACATATAAAGGATGAACTGAAATATAGATAGTTACAAATAAAATGGTAAGGAATGTTTAAAGTCTAAACACGGTCATACTCATCATCATCATCATCAGTTTACATAGAAGACCTTATATTAAAATGCAATCATGTATCACCTGTCAGATAACTATTTGCCACATCTCATGAAGTGGAAATGCATGAGAAAATATGAAGCTCTGTGGAGTGGAAATAGAACCTTCACTGTAAGGCCATCATTTACTTCGCATCTTTTTTAAGTTTCCCTTTATTTCCTCAATGATTTGTTTGATAATGTAGAGTTATAGCAATCATTGATTTCATTCATAAAGTATGTATTACAGCATCATAGTACCACTGTCTGAAGTCATCATACTTCATGGAGCTAACAATTCCATATATTTCCTCATATTAGTTTAAGGACTTAAATAACTATTTGAAGAAACATAGACATTGTCAGTAGAATGTGATTAAATTAGCTGGCAAAAACATTCTAACTTAAGTCTCTGCCAAGCAAATGAAACAGGTGCTTATATCATCCAACAGTGTTTCTGGCAGTACTAGCTGACTGCATTAAAAATGACTTAAGAAGAATTCAGTTTATTGTCAAATTTCTTGCATTAATTTATAATATGCCCTGCTCTACTGGATGGTGTCAGAATTGTGTAAAACATATGTAAATATGAACTTCAAAAAATCAGTGGATCTATTAAGGTAATCTACAAACCCAAAAAGCATTTCGATCATGTGAGAAGATAATGAGTCATGTGATGTCTCTGGATAGTATTTACACCTGTAGTTAGTTAGTTAATGAAAATGAACACCTGATGAAGCAGTATTGTGAAAGCACTTGTGTTTTTGCTACTTTTTATTAAATGTGATTTTAGTCTGGAGCCTTGAGCCTTACCTGAGTCCGTTTTTTTTTTCCGCTATTTGGACTGTGTTTTTGTTTGGACGAAGGTACCTGGTATCTACTGGTGTTTTTTGTAAAAGTTAGTGATAGACAAAACCAGCTTAAAGCTACATAAAACACTGGTGAACTATGGCTCTACTAGCCTGCAAATAATACAAAAGTTAAAGTGAGTATGTAAAGGACCACAATAAGATAGAAAAGACAGAATCATGCAAGCATGTAATTTAAGTAAGATCCTAAAAAACTTTACATTTGAGTCTGTATTTAACTTAGTTTCAAAGCAGTGAGATGGTGGAGAGAAGGCCTGTGAAAAATTAAATTCCACAGCCTGGCACTACTGCTACTAAGTGCCCACATACCAATAGCAAGTTTGTGAAAGGAAAATCACTGACAAAATGATCAGAGAAAGAAAAGAAAAATTGATAACACTAGCAGTTTGATTCAAAGATGTGAGCTTAAGGAAAGGATGAGTGCAGAGCACTTTGAACATCAATGAACATGTTAATAAGCAAATAACAAACTTGGCCTGCTTGATCTTAGGGACCCAGTCAGCTCTTACCATGGATAAAAGTTACATATTCTGTTTAGCAGAAAGTAAAGTATATGACATTTAGACTTAAAAAAAAGTGAGAAAAGTTAAGGCATTGTCTACAAATGAAATAAAAAAATATTTTTCCCAATCTACATATATTTGCAGGTGAAGTAAGATAGGACATAGAGTCAATGTACTTATAATATATATGTATTTATAATATGATCATTATGACAGGGAAATTAAAGAAATGCTAAATAACAGACTGAGATATTTAAACCAAGAGACACTTTCAATCATTTATATGCAAATAAGTACCATGGATTTTGACTAGCCATTATCAACTATGTAGTCATGTCTGACTGATTTTAGTACATACTGTAGGGATATAACCTTATTAACTTAATATCTAATCATGGTATATCACGCAGCTCAAGGTGACCAGTGGTGACTTTATGAAGATGGTTAAGACCAAGATTTTGAAAGATCTCTAAAGTATATGTGCTTCCAATAACTTGGCACCTCAACAAACTGGTTGGCTGAAGCCTTTCTGAGAGAATATTCTTAAGATGAGTATGTTAAAGTTAATTAAAGGTTTAATTTGGTCAATACTGGTTTCCACATTTGTCTTCCTTCATCCTTGCCTCATAGCCTGAATTCATTTTATAAGGAAAGCAGCTTTGTTATGATATTACTTGGAGAGCCAGACCATCTAAACTCATGCTATCCATCACAAAGGAGGCCACAGAAAAGATATTAAGTGAGGTTCAACAAAAGGTTCATTAATTCCGAAGAGGTCTGAAAGGAAAGCAAAAGAAAAAAGAAATAAAGTTGTGCATTAGCTGCAGACGGTAAAACCAATATCTCACTTGGGAAATAATATTCCTATAGCCAGGTCCCAGACTTCTGAGAAACTCACAGTAGAGACATGAAGACTATAAATGTGAAGGGATAATGATACAAAACAGTGAATTAAGACTATTATTGCTGTATCTATTATGGAATGGAAGCAGATTTACCTTGATCCTACCAATGGAGCTCTGGAGGTCTGTCCTTTAACTTCCAATGGATGCATCCTAAGGCTTTTGATAAAATCAAGTTTCATCCTCAGTTTGCAAAAAAAAGTTCATATTTTCAGAACCATGAACATTGCTTGGGAAGTGCGGCTTCTTCTTAGTGGTCACATTCATTAGATTCTTTGTCTTAAAAAGCATTTTATAAGTTAAAAATAACATTGCACACATTCATTTTTGTTGATATTTTGTAAACATTATACAAATATTTCAACAACCACTCAAGTTAGACATATATTGTTAGTAGCATTTTGTTCATCCATCTATGAGCTTTTATATGAAGATAAGCAGTTCTGTCTGTGGTCCTAGGCTATTGAAATATTTAGAGAATAATCAGAATGATGGCAATGTAAATAAATAGCATATGAATAATATTTAATGACCCTTTACTTGGACTAGGCAGCTATCAAGTATCAATTCAGTTGTGTTATACATCATGTCAGTTTTAAGTAGAAAGCTTTCAATAAAGTGTACATAGCATGGTTTTGGAATTATCAGTGTTAATAATAATACTATTACCTACGGGTATAGGTTCATAGGTGTGTACTAGGCTAATGGCCCTGGAGCCTTTACAAGCCTAGCCCATAGGATTACCCTGGCATTGTGCCACCTGACCTTAGATTCCAGTGCCTCTGTCGAGTACAGCCACTGGAATGATCCCCAGGGTGAATTTTCTGTTTCCCATCCACTCATCAAGAATTCTCTTGAAGAGAACCAGGAGGTGCTCTGCTTGACATGTATGGGAAGTCTATTCCAGAGCATGGGCAGTTTCTGAGTTATGAACCTGTCCCTCCAGCATGTTCTGTTGATTGTAGTAATGAGGTTGAGGTCTCCGGAGTATGTGGTGAGGAGGGATTAGGATTTCTTTAGCTGTAGCATTTCTAACAGAGCTGGGTCAGACATGGCTTTGTAAGTCAAACAGAGATTGTCTGTAAGTAGGTGATATGAGACAGAGATTAGTTGGAGTTTTATGAGTCTGTCCATATAGGATAAGTGTAGATTGCAGTTGTGGTGCTGCGGTAGCATTGTCGCCTCACAGCAAGACGTTGTGCCATTTGATTCTCAGCTAGAGCGTCTTCTGTGTGGAGACATGCATGAATAGATGTACCTTCATTGAAGGTTGTGTGTCAGGGCTGGTAAACTCGGCACGTGAAAAAAAATCTACTGCCAATCATTAGCGGACTGGAGTTCCGCTGTGGTGACCCCTAACCGGGAAAAGCCGAAAGACACAAACAAACAAGTTTAAGGCCTAGGATCCTCTTTGTGAGGTACTTTTGCAGCCTCTCCACTTGTTGCAAGTGTCTAGTGAAGTACGGTACATGCCAAATGGGGCATTGTACTCGATGATTGGCCTAATGAGGGAAGAGTAGAGGGATACAATGACCTCTTTCTTCCTGGATGGAAAATCCTTTGTAATGAGATGTGCCACATACAAAGGACTTTCTGACCACAGTGGTAATGTGGTGATCAAAAGAGAGGTTGCTGTCAGCCTGTGTTCCCAGATCTCTTATAACACATTCTGTGTTCAGTGGACTACCATTGATGTAGTAATTCATGCGAAATGTGTTTTTCCCAAAGGGGATGATGACACATTTTTTGGCATTGAGCTTAAGGCCATGGTTCTGACACCAGTCGTTGGTCTCAGTGAAGCCTATCTGCAGAATCTGAACATTACTTGGGGAGTTAATACTAGCTTCCAACTTGCAATCATCTGTAAACTTTGTCAGCCAGAGTCCCTTCATGTTGGCCTGGACTTCAGTGAAGTAAATACAACAGGAGAGGACTCAGGACCATACCCTCAAAGAAGTCGACCAAGTTGAGCAGGCATGATCTACTCTTCAGAAAACCAAACTGTGTGGGATCCAGAGTTTGGAGATTCCCTATATCCTTGTTTATTAGGTCCATGATGATGCGTTTCATAGCTTTGCATATCAGACTCATCAGGTTAATGGGGCAATAGTTCCTAGAGTCTGTAGTCGCTCATCCTTTGTGGAGAGGTATGACTGTAGCAGTGCATCATTTTGTTGGGACAAAGCATGAGATGAGGCTTTAATTGAACAGGGCACACAGGTGAGGTGCCGGTTCACTCTGTAGTTCATGTAGAACACAGCCAGGGATATTGTCATGTTCCATAGAAGCTGTATTCTTGGCCTTGGACAGTGCTGTTTTAACCTGTGCAGCGGCGGGGGTGGGGGCGGCGGGTGGTGGTAAAGTTGGCACTGAATCTGTCGGCCAGTATATTGGCAATATCTGTTGGCTCGGTATAGGAGGTACCATTGTGCAGTAACTCAGCGCAAATCTGGGTATTGCCATGGAGATTCTTTACATAAACATAGAAGGCCTTGTAGTTTTCTTTACTATCTGCTGCAATTCTATGTTCATAGCTAGCTTTAGAGGATTTGATGAGGGATCTCAACTTTTTTTGAGGCTAAGGGAGTTTTTCCAGTCTTGGGACTTTACCTTATTCCGCATCAGTTTCCTCCTTCTGTTGTAGAGTTTGTTTATGGAAGGGGACCACCAGATTGGCTTCCCTTTTTTGGAGGAGGGCATCTTGGTTCTATTGGGATTGATGAGATCCATGCATTTGTGTACATGGTCGTACAGTGTATTGGTGTATGATTCGGCAGTCATGCAACTATTCTCCAGTTGCATGGGTGCTGTGAAGTTAGCCACCTCTGTTTTTAGGAGCCCAAAGTTATCTTTGGAGAAGATTTTAGTGGTGGTTACCTTTGCGGGGAGGGGGGGGGGTTCCAAAGTGATTAGCTTGTGGTCAGATCTAACCTGGAAGGAATTGACTATTGGTGCAGAGCAACAGTCACCCATGTTAGCAATGACCAGGTCAAGGATGTTGCGACCTCTAATGGGGGGTAAAAACGAGCTGGTCCAGGGCACTGGAATTAATGAATTCCAGGAAACATTGGCCAAGTGGATTGGTACATGAGTAGTTTTCCCACTTAATGGAGGGGTAGTTGAAGTCGCCAAGTATAAGAGTGTTAGGTTGGACCCTAATATTCTCCAGGGTGCTTAAGAACATTGTGTGTGAGTCTTAGGACATGGTTAGGGACTTATAGCAGGCTAGGATCTGAATCTGTGTCTTACCCAATGTTAGCTGCACCATAAGTATCTCAGATGTGTTATGTTGAGCTACCAGTCTAGAGGTGTGTGCATCCTTTATGAATATGGAAACACCACGACCTTTGGATCTTCGGTCCAAGGTTTGGGGCCAAAAAGTGTGGAATGAGTTATACCCTGGTAGGGCAGGGGTGCTTTCTGCTGCCTTGAACCAGGTCTCTGTTACAGCACAAATGTCAATGTTTTCCATTTTAAGGAGTGCTTCGAGTGAGTGCATTTTGAGATTTAGACTTCTAACACTGAGCAGTATGATCCCCAGATTTCATTTGTTTGTAGCTGTTAGAGTAGTAATTTGGTCTTTGGAACACCACCTAAAAAGGCACTATAGGAGTGACAAGAGCATTGGTCAGTATCTGGAAGCTCAGGGGTGACAGATGCAGGCAATCTCTGGTAAAGCATTGATGTCTGTCAATCATGTCATCCTAGGCAGACAGATACTGTACTCCCTTAGAATGACACCAGGCACTTAACCAGTTGTTGAAATCAGTCATTTTCTGCTTATACTATGGTATCATTCTGGGTGATGGTAGGATGCTGCTCAGGGTTAGGGTCATACTCGCCTGGGTTACATAATCCGAGAGCTCCTCCATGTCTCTTTTCATGCAGGCCAGGGAGGTACATCTCAGGTCATTCACATCCACGTGTACAATGATAAACTCATACTTGTACCTGTTGTTGAGGGAATTGAGTGCATGCATTATGTGGCAGATCCTGGCACCTGACATGCAGCTGACTGTTGCTTTCTCCTTATTCAACCTAGTGAGTAGGACAACAGTGTGCCTCACTATCGAGTCACCTATGACTAGTATATTGGGGATGCTGTTTTGCATTAGGGCCTTTGGTTGAGTGGCACACTGTTTAGGAGAGTTATGTGTCACGTGATTAGTGTTGTGTTGTGGTGGCCAAGTGTGTTTCTGCCTTGGAGGTCTCTACTGTTTGGGTAGATTTTTATTGAGAACCTCCATGAAGGTGCATATGGGGTTTGTGTTTTTATGTGAAGGCAGTGCTGGTGTGTGTTATGGAAGGCTGTGTGTTCCATGTGGTGTGGTGCAAGTGTTGACATCCTCCTCTTTACCGGCAATTCCAGTCTTGGCTGGAGAGTGCATGGTATAAGTGCATCTCTTGGAAGTCTAAGTGTTGGGAGGTAAGAGGAGATGGTTTTCAGTATACATGAGGCAGTTGCTACATTGCCTCCGCTGCCCAGGTTCACCAGGTTAAAAGGAGAAAGCACAGGGTACTGACCTTTAGACATGTCTGGAGGGGTGGGCATTAATAACAAGGACTGGAGCTGTTTTCTTGTAGAACATTTAGTGCTGGTAGCACTTTTTTGTGTTACAATAATCACTACAAGAAGCCTGGTAAAGTGCTAAAATAATAAGCTAGTTAAAGTGCAGGAGAGGAGAGAACTAGCAGATCTAAGGGAAAAATTGAAGCACAGACTTTGGCACTCCTCAGAAGCTTACAAACAGTCCTGGATACAGCAAATCTGTATCTGGACTAGACTAGTTACAAGAAATGCGGGAAAAGCACAAACATGGGCTTTTAAACCAGAAAGTTGAAAGGGATGGAAAAACTGCCCAAAAGGCCAACAAACTGCACTTTCTGGGCCAGAAACCACATCTCATGTGGTAGATAGGCTCCCTAGTGCTTACCACTCTCACTGATTAGCTAGAAGGCTTCTCTCCAACACAGAAAGGCTTGGGGGGCTCTGAAGCTTACAAACAGTCCTGGATACAGCATAAATGAGGGCTTTTAATTTAGAATGTTGAAAGAGATAGAAAAACTCCCCAAACTGCCAATAAACTACAATTTCTGGGCCAGAAACCACTCCTCTTGTAGTAGATAAGCTACCTAGTGCTTACCACTCCCACTGATAAGGTAGAAGGCTTCCCTTCAACACAGAAAGGCTTGGGGGGCTCAGAAGTTTGCAAACAGTGCTGGATATAGCAAATCTGTATCTGGACTAGACTAGTTACAGGAAAAGTGGGAAACAAGTGCAAACATGGGTTTTTAAACCAGAAAGTTAAAAGAGATGGAAAAACTGCCCAAACGGCCAATAAACTTAAATTTCTGGGCCAGAAACCACTTCTCTTTTTGTAGATAGGCTACCTAGTGCTTACCACTCCCACTGATTCACTAGAAGGCTTCCCTCCAACACAGAAAGTGTTCGGGGAGGGGGGCTCAGAAGTTTACAAACAGTCCTGGATACAGCAAATCTGTATCTGGACTAGGCTAGTTACAGGAAAGGTGGGAAACAAGTGCAAACATGGACTTTTAAACCAGAAAGTTAAAAGAGATGGAAAAACTGCCCAAACAGCCAATAAACTACAGTTTCTGGGCCAGAAACCACTCCTCTTTTGGTAGATAAGCTACCTAGTGTTTACCACTCCCACTGATAAGCTAGAAGGCTTCCTTCCAACACAGAAAGGCTTGGGGGTTCAGAAGCTTACCAATAGTCCTGGATACAGCAAGTCTGTATCTGGACTAGACTAGTTACAGGAAAGGCAGGAAACAAACTTAGAATTTTTTTTTCAGAATGTAGCTAAAACAGCACTGAGAAGCACCCTCAGTCAGAACTCAAGCAGAATTATTATTTTTTTTTTTTTAGTAAAGTGCGAAGGAAGAAAAGTACAAAGGGAAAAAGGAGGAGCAGTAGAATGAACACTAGACTGGGAGGAGTGTCCCAGATCAAATTTTGTAAGGGACGGGCAACTGCAAAGCCACCAACTATGACAACACCACATAAATAGTTGCTGTCACTAACTACTTCATTTCACACTCAATTACTACATCAATCAGAGGGCAATCAGTAGCCTAGTCGCAATACCCCTGGTTTTACATACCCATTTACATGACTAATTTATACCTAATTTTGAATCCTTACATTGAGGGCTTGAGGGGCCACAGCAGGTGTATTTATGATTGCCCATCCATCTTGAAAGCCTAACATTTGTGCTTTATTAGTATGCTCTTTATTTGGCTTCTAATCATGCCTATCACTGTACAGTCACAATACTGAGTGGCTTGAATTAACATCCATTAGCACTAGGTTCTTCTGTATGACTTTCTTAATTTTATTCAGATAAAATTAATTTTATAGCAAAGATGTTTTACATTGTATATCCTGCACAGTTCACTCACCTCTGCCTTTTTCATAGTTACTGCAGCTGTGGTAGAAACTAGCAGCCAGCAAGGACCAGTCTCTACAAGTAAATCAATAAATAAGGATCCCAAAATCAAAATCATACCCAATGTTTGCAAAGCCTGAAGCCCCTCTTATAACTAAATTCTATTCAGTTGAAAAGAGTCAACTACATTACTCAACTTTTCACTTGTATTTTTATTAGTTTCTTACAATGTAGTCCATGGCAGGACTAAGGTAACCTTCTTAACCCATCCTGCAGCTCAAAATGCTGTCCTTTCTACCTCACAGTGGGTCTTCTTTGAATCACATACAATAGAAATTAATTATAATTATGACTCCTTTGTGTCACAAATGAATACCTTCCTATCTAGTGCAGTTGTCCTTGTAAGATAATCTACTTGCTATCTTTGATTCTTTCTCACTAAAATGGTAAAATCTTCATGAAATACAATGCACTCAAGTGACACTGTCTTTCAGCACACTTTTGCATCACTTTTTGAACCTTGATAGTGTGACGCCCCACCACTGGACTAGTAATTGAAGAGCCTCAATCCTCACCACTAGCAACAGTGGGGAACATACACTGGGAAGATGACAGGTGCACACACAGTATTTCCAGATGCAGCTCCCAGCATCAAGTACAATTTCCCTTAAGAGCACATAAAGACCACAGTCAGTCTGGGCTGGTTTTCCCTCTTTATCCAGATTCCCAATAAGAATCTCCACTGGCACAGTTATAGAGTTGAGATCTCTGCTGAGTGGCCAAGACAAGACCTCTAGCACCCTCTCTGTCCAACCAGTGCTTCATATTCCTGACCAAGTAGCTGGCACACACACTTTTGGAGGCTTGATTTACATACAACACACACACACACACACACACACACACACACACACCTGGGAAGGCTGGCACAGGTTTACTAGCTATGCCCCATTTTACCCAGACTATAAGGTAGTTATCACTGACAATAGCCAACTCCTTATCAGTTACTTTAAGGCCCTTAACAAAGGGTGTCCAATCTTACAACTAATACAAATGGCAGTTTGACCAAGAGTAAGGCTATTAGGAGTGGCCTACACAGTGTCACCAAATAATAATGTAAGTACTCTCAAAACTTAAAGATCTCTATACTGATTAGCCACAATGAAAGGTTTAAATATATTTAATAATAAATAATAAAATAACAAGACAATACTAAATATATATTCACAGTGACATCAGAGTTCAAAACCACGGGAACTATTTAAAACAACATTGCAGGACAGTCTCAAGTAAAGAAAGAAAACCATCTAAACAATGCTTCACCATATTCCTGACTGAATCTAAAAGAATTCGTATACCGGAGTTAACTTACTTAAGAGCAAGACAGATGTGGTAAATGGATCTTCTAGTTGTTGTCAGGTCAAAAACAGAATACAGAATGCTGTCTCTCTCAGAGAGTTCCTAAGTTAATATGTCAAATATTACTGTTGGGATAGCTTGCAGAATGACATCATTTCTTATCTTCTGACTCCATCCCAGATGACCCCCCTCCCACCACTGCTGGAAGCTAGCAGCATTTAGCATATACCTGTGAAAATACATAGACCTCAGATCTTTGACAGATGCTGGAAGTCATAAAACAATTATACCCCTTCACATTTCAAGACTAGTAATTAGTTCACCTTACAGCCAATACAGAAAGCTCCCTAGTTTTAGACATTGTGTCTCCTTGCTGCATTGAAATTAAAGATATCATCATTTATTGCATAGCCATAAAGTAATTTAATTTAAGCTATTTTTCTGAAGTTAACCTGTATTCCAGTTTCCACTGTTAAAATATATACACTTAAAGAGTTACAATAGTGTATGTATATTTATGTTTTCTTCCAGCAGGGTACACTGTGGATATATCATTAAGCTCAGTACTTTACAAAATACCTTTTTTAACACATATGTCTGTACAGACCAGTTTGATATACACATGACATACAGTTCTAATACATTTGTAACACAAGCATCTTATATAGATCATTTCAATATTCATAGATGACCGCTAGCTGGGCTGTCAGTACCTCATTTTATCTCAGATGGATTTTAGAAGAAAAATAACATCTGTCTTGTTAATTTTTAGGGGAAAAGACTAACCCTCAATTAGCAAAGGTACTTAGGCTTCTAACAAAGATGTCAGCTTAACACCCCCCTCCAGTTGCACTTGTATTACTCGCCAGTAAATATTTTTTACATCTAATACAACTACAACTGCACCACACAAAGGATGAGTTATTATGAAACATATTATAGGACATTTTACTGCACCTACAGGCTGTAATGAAGAATACAGAAGATGCATTATTTAATCCTGCATCTCATTGAGTACTCAGCCCCTAACTCAAGGGTTTAAATATCTCCATAGAGAAATACATACACTCACCAACAGCACAAACAAATACTCAGACAAAAGGGTTACTGCAACAAAATTATATGTGCAAATACCTGTCACAATATTGAGAATTGGCATCATTATAAAACAGAACAATACAGGCAGGCAATTTTAATACAAATCTAAAGGGCTGTGCCAATCTTAATTTCTTGGGAAATGTAGCTAATCGAAGTCTCCTCACAACACTTTATGCAGTACTACTCTTCCACACCAAATAGAGCAGGCTTTTGATACAGACCAACAAGTCTAAGTTAATGTTGTGCCTTACTATTAGTATCCAGTTGCAAAAGGGCAGTTACTGCCTGAATGGATAAAAACTAGTATTTTTCAGAATTAAAATATTTCAGATCATAATTAACAAGTCACATGCTTGAATGCAACATGCAATCAACTTTATCTTTCACAGTGAACATGAAAAATGAGTCTTCTAAAAGACTAGACTTCCCATTTCATCTTTGTTAAAGTTCTCAGATTCTACAGACACTAAAAATGGTGATAAATGCAGCACAGAAGGTGACCAGATATCTCTTACTGTTCAAAGCAGATTCCATTTGATGTCTTTCCTTCATTAACTAAAATGATCCACCGCCCTCAACAAGGCTAATCCAACCAATGAGTAATAGGGGTGAGACATTGATGATTAAAGAGTATGCTTTTGGAGAAGAAAATACTTAGAAGAGCTCCGTTTAGTGACTGGAATTAATTTCTTGGAACTCCTGATAGTCTCTATGTGACCAGGTTTTCTCAGATAACAATTCTGAAGTGATAGTAGCGTAACTAAGACAAGATAGGAAGATTGACCAATTGTTGTTTTTCATCTTCCCTGTAGCTGGAAACCTCAGCTGGATTTTATGTGTAGGACAGGCCTTCTTCCTAGTTTATCTACCCTTTGACCAAAATAGTCATAGAGCAACTAGTAGATGACAGCGTGTGATATTGGTGAAGAGTGTTTATTTAAAAGTGCTCAGTTTAGTGGAATGAATATTCTGGAACTAACTATAGTCTTTAAGTTCATAGACTCATACATTCATAGACAGTTACTAGGCTGTTGATCTGTGATCTTAAGAAGCCTAGCCTTACTTTCCCATTGTAGTTTTAGCTCTTTTAATTTGTGAACAGATAATACAGAGGCAGGTAGAACAAGGATATGTCAGAACCAGATTTTCTCAAAGGCCAGTTTTGAATTAATAGGAGTGTTCATGCCTCAGTAACAGAAACAAATATAATTGTTTCATTGCTGTTTTCCGTCTTCACTGAAGTTGGAAGCCTCAGCTGGATTTTATGTGAAGTACCTCTGGCAAGACATATGAAAAAGTAAATTTATTTTCTTCTAGAGAATAGAACCATAGAATAATTTGAGATAATATGCACCTGGGCCTATCTTAATATGGTTAGAATGACTTTCCTCTCCACAGGGTTCAAAGACTTAATGATAAAATGTCTGAAGGTTTAGGATATACTTAATTTTAATCAAAGCAGGAAGACAGTTGTAAGCCCATTCAGTTACATGGACAAACCTCTCAATTGTTCCCATTTTTTGGGAACTTCCATAATTTATTTCTTAAAGTTTACTCCATCCTTCCTAAAATTAATTTTTTTTGAAAAGTTCTAAGTTAATACTACCAGTATTTTAAAAAGGATTATTCATTTTGGATGTTTCCCATAATTATTTTTTGTTTTCCTTAAATCTGGAGGAAAAACATGTCTGCTAGGGGCTGCACATTTAGAGTATTAGGGGCAGCGTTATATCTCTATTAGTTTATTTTTACTCTGCACATGTGCATGGAGTGCTGTGATCTTCTTTCACATCCATGCAACTGTTTAATTATTCCTCTTCTAAAGGTTTATATCTTGTTTAAACACATTTTGCAAACCCAGGGTACACTGTATTGTATTAATTTATAGTACCTATATATTTGCTGAAGGAATGCAACGTATAATTGTCTCACAATTGTATGCAAGGACTACAAGTATTTGAAGCTAGGGTTCCCACAAGGCTACCTGACAAGTTAAATACTTCAACAACTTGAATCCCAGAGTGTTTATCACAGTTTAGCAAGATGTGATTTACCTTTACGGGGTGTTGTCTTTTTTCTCTGATGGTGTACAACCACAGAGGCAGTATACATACATATATATATATATATATATATATATATATATATATATATATATATATATATACATATAAAACTATGGATGCGAGTGGGGTGATGTTCCTAACAAAAGGGACACACAGCACCTTATGACCTTGGTAAAAAGTGTGTTTATAGTTATTTCACCCACTGTTTTGCAGCGGGTGGATCTTTTGGCAAGTTTAAGCTTCTAGTATTCTTGCAAGAAGTCTTTCTTCAATTTAATATAGTGCACCCCAGCTGTGCACTTCATTTTCTATTTATCAGTCTTTTTGCCTTGTGAGTGATTGATCTCCATATACAGAATTCAGCAAATCAGTATATAAAATCTAGTCAAATGCATGGTCCAGTATAGTAACAGATCAGAAGGATGATGAACATTCAAAAACAAACCAATTAATTGCTGGCATATTTTGGTAAGCAAACCTCAGTGTTAAATCTATACAGTGAGGAAAACAGAAAGTGAAAATAACAAAGAAACCTGTCAAATGTGGCAAACTGACAAACTTTGAGTATTCTATATGCATGGTGTGAGGAGGCGTGGCAGAAAAACTGTCACTTGATTTCTTGTTTTTACTTTTTTCTCAAGCAGTGATACCATAGAGAGCTGATACTGTTAAATATATTTTATTCTTGGTGTGCAAACTCCTTGCAATTTCATGTCATTTGAAATTATTTTTGTACTTCACCTAATCCAGAAATCCATACTAATACTTAATGCACAATTGCATGTGTCATCATAATCCTAGAAAAATATCAGACTGCAGAAAACAGGAACTGAAAAAAAAATGTAATCTGAAATTACTTGCGCTGATATGTATATTAAAGCAGTATGGAGCCATAAGGACAGGGACACAGACTGGCAATTTACAATACATTGTTTACCGGCTGCTGGCAAAGGCTGACAAACATCTATAAATGATATACTTTCAAAGTACTAAAGAGGAACTCAACATGATACACAAATAAAAATGGGATGAATCATGACAAATGATACCAAACTTCTATCAGTTATTAAATCATTGAGCATTAGATATGTGCTGAACATGACCAGCAAATATATTTGTCGAGGAACTGGGACCTTATGACAGATTCAGGTTAGCAGAAGTAGCTATGCACTGAACATGACCAGCAGACATATTTGTAGAGGAATTGGAACCGAGTGACAGATTCAGGTTAGCAGAAGTAGCTATGCACTGAACATGACCAGCAGACATATTTGTAGAGGAATTGGGACCTTATGACAGATTCAGGTTAGCAGAAGTAGCTATGCACTGAACATGACCAGCAGACATATTTGTAGAGGAACTGGGACCTTATGACAGATGCAGGTTAGAAGAAGTTGCAGCTTGATACTTTAACTTTCGTAGAGCTACACTGATCTCTCTTCATCCAAAGCAGGAATAAATAGCAGTCACTTGTTTTTATCTAATTCATGGCAGAATGTAACTATGTACAAAGAAACAATTTGTAACATAGCGATGACTGCAATTAGGGGTACAGAGAGTAGGCAAGAGGGGGCTGGAATTTACTGGAGAGAACTGGCAAATGAACCAAGGAATTGAAAGCAAATAATTAAGACAGGGAAAGGTAATAGAGTGGGAAGAGACAAGAATTCATACGGACTGCAGGCTAGAGATTGCCTACCCTATCAAGGATTAATATTAGAGTATAGGCAAAAAGAAAAAAAAATAGGAGGATCCTAAGTGAAAGACAAGCATTAGTAGAACTTTTAGCAGACTCTAGAAAAAAAAGCTACTGTTAGAAAAGTGATAATTAGGAGAGCATTTAAATATTGCATGATAACTAGAGGAATCAATAAGAGGAAGCTAAAAAGGATATGGAAGGGAGATTAGATAAGTAATTTACAAAGAAATAATGAGGGATATATTTATGTCTCCCAAATATGCAATGAAGTCTTAGAAGATGTACAATCTATGCTTAGAGGTGTTTGCAAAGATATTTTTATACCCCAAGCTGACTCCAAATAATTTTTCCTCAGGTAGATTGTAAATGTTGGAGGTGTGATGGGTTAAGAAAGAGATAATTGGGGGTCTATATTTTGGGAGTGCAAGGAGTTGGTAGACTTTCAAAAATTCCCTGCAGACTACTGTAATAGAAATACCTGGTGAGTAAATTAGTGTAACTAAGGAAATGATGTTTTGAGCTGTGATACAAAATTGGAATTGCAGACATAGTAAGGCCTTGCTGAGTATAATCCTTGTGGCTGCCAAAAAAATCAGTTACTAGAAAATGGAAATCAAAGTATAAATCAACTGTACTAGAAGTAGTGAATATAGTAGCAGAGATAAAACAACTAGAATTGTGATCTTTAGAAAAGAGTATGCGCAAATTTCCCAGGAAAAAATGGGAATTGTGACAACAATACGTGCAGAATAATGTTTTGGAGGAGGAATGAGGTTTACAAAGGCAGGAATTGAATGAGCTTTGTAACATTTGACTGACAATGACTGGCTAGATTGTAAATGATGTATAACATCTGTAACTGAAGATATGTCAATAGTCAATATCATTAATTGTGTATGTCATAAGTGATAATCTAAAAAAGATATTTCTTGTTAAAAAAAAAGAAGCAATTTGAAGCAAATGTTTTTCTTGGAATACATCATTTTTCTACTATGGATTTAAGTTTCACTATAAATATCTATCTATCTATCTATATATAATTATATATATATATAATATATATATATATATATTACACACACACACACACATATATATATATATATATATATATATATATATATATATATATATATATATATTTATTTATTTTTTTTTTTTTGTAATGTGTAGTACCTGTCTTAGAAACTAGTTTGCTTTAAGTAGTGTCAAATGACCTACACAACTTTGCTGTGTTACATAAATGTTTCATTTGCACTAAATTAACCGTAATTTTATATTATTTCCTGAGTATCTGCAAAGTGAAAGGGTATCATGAAATTCATTATTTCAGTGATGTGTATGAGTTGTGTGCTGAACATACCTCTCAACCTATTACTGCATGAAATCTGGACAAAGCCACTAATAATGGGGGGGAGGGCAAAAGCACAAAAATAGGGTCACCTTTTCTATATTGATCTTACAAACTGAGAAAGTTGATAGATTAACATGTTTTGTATTAGCATGAATTTTCTGAAGCATATGAAGTCTGAAATTCAAATGTCTGCCATTACTTTTTGACTTCAGTCCTCAGTAATTTGCCAGCGATTTACCAGAAAACCACAATTTTATGAGAAACAGACCAAAAATATGAGGGAAAATCTTGGCATTCTGCAAAAATCTGGACAGTTGAGAGGTATGAGTGCTGAATTCTTAATTTAATTAGCGTTAGATGATTTGTCAATATCCTTCCACCATCTTAAACTTGGTCAAAATTGATGAACAGGACTCAGATGTATAATACCATGCACAATATTTTGCTAATGGTCTAGTGAAATAATTTTTATATCTGTTTTTCATATGAACTCCTTTCTCTAACATTCAGAACATTATTTTATCATTTCCTTAAACATGTAACTTTCATTTAATGATGTCTTCAAAAAGATCTATATATAATCCATATAAATCATACAATACACTCCACAGCCACTAAAACTTTAAACTCTGCCAACCATTCCTTTATATAGTAACCATAAAGATGTAGAACTTATCAATATTGTCTGTCATCATATGGTTCCCTGTACTGACATAAGGAACAGCATAACAACATGAACAATATAACTGCAACATAACTGCAGTAAAAACACTGCATGCCCTGAATGAAAGTCTTAAAAAATATTTAAAAATGGATCAGTGAGCAAAAAGATAGTTCTCAACTAAATGAATAGTGAACTGCAAAATTTTCTTTTTGTTACTCCTACAGATTAAATCTATTATATAAGGTTACAAGGAAATGCCATACCACGTAAAGTCCCTGCCCTTCCTGTGACTCCAGATTGCCTATATAGAATGTATTCATACTCATTGTTTCTGTGAGATCATTAACAGACTGGTTAGTTTTTATTAACAGAGGAAAACATTAACCTAAGGAGGCTTAACTATACTAAACAGCCCTACTCCATTTCTAAAAGGGGCACATTAGTATAGCATCATCCCTGGTGTTACTCAGTAGCCACCTTCTATGTATGAGCTAGTGACATTATCAGTATTAATATTTCTCTTTTTAGTGATAGTTGCCCACATGACTGGACTTTATATGTATCCATTTTACTACAGTATAGTTTTCTACTTCCTTTTGAGGAAATCAACAACCAGAGTTAATTAAAAATCAAGCAATCATGGTGAGTAAAGAACAGGTTTATCAAAGAAAACACAACACAATATTATAAGACTAAGACTAAAACGTCTTTTAATAATCTTAAAAGTGATTTTTTTTCCTGAAATTACAGATTTAATTGTAGCTTGTGACTAAAAACTGCTATTAAATATATGTACCTTTGATCTGAGATAAAGTACACAAAACACAGTACCAACACAGTTACACTGTTGTCATAGTTCTTCATGTAGGTAATTGTCCCCTTAGTGCGTGGGACAAATGGGGCATATGACAAATCATTTAATCTTTGTCTGGTGTGCCATTATTTACAAAATGTATGAAGTCACTGTTTACAAGTGAAAAAATTACATATTGTCTAACAAAACATTCAATAAAACGTGATGAGATTATTTAAATAGTTCATTGTATTGTATTCTGAAGTTACAGAGGCAATTTATTTCAAACACTGTATAGTCTTATTTTTAGCCAACAAAAATGGATGCATTCATGAAGGCTGCACACAAGAAAGATGCATAAAAGTTTCATTTTTTTACCTTATACTTAATTTTTTCAGAGCTGTTATCTATGTATGGGAAATGATTCCCTAATTTAATTTCCTTACAGGTTCAGCAACAAAGCAACATGATTATAAAATAAAACTGTCTGTTCAGATGTGAAATGTGAATTCTGTAGAACAAAGCCATCTTGCAGAATATTCCCTGGATGGTCGCTGAACCTTCTGTTTTATAATTAAGTTTAACATAACATCCTTTATTTTATTTTTAAAGAAAACAAGTATTTCAGACATGCACGTAAATACATTTACTTTGTTATAATGATATTCACAAAGCTTTTAATTGGAAGACATATGTTGAATCCAAGTTGATTCAATTAAAATTGGTTACGATACATAGTGCATATGTTATGTGAGTCATTACAGTGATAAGGAAGCATACAATCATATGACTACACAAACACACATACATATAGATACATACATACAAACACACAGACTTGTGCACCTCCCAAAGTACATGCGTGTACCTCTGATATGCCTCTACGTCAAGCCTATTTCAAACCATTGTGTTATATTTCAAACCACTTTAAAGTAAAATGCCACAAACACAACATATAAAGCAGTGCTGTATATAATAATATAGAAGAAAATGTAATAAAAATGAATGTCTTACCAAGTAAGAAGAGCAGTCTCATTTGGATTTTATGCTGATGCTAACACTTCACTGTTGACTGAAAAGATTCAGGAGGAATTCTTAGCTTTGTGACGTGCTTCACTTCCTTCCAAGACTTTCCTGTTTCTCTCTCTGAAAATGAAGCTGCCATGTCCTTCCCGTTAATCAGCTGTAGCAAGCCATCAAATACAACATTTACTCTTCAGCACACTGCCCTCAAACTTAAAAAAGAAATGTGTTGTTGGAACAGTATTTGACATTTTTAGTTCAAAAGTGTGGCTAATTTGATATTATAACACAAGTTTCTAGGTTCTACAAACACTGTGTTGACTGCCTGAAAAATGTTAACCCTGCTTTCTGAGTGACACCCAACAGGATGTTTTCACACAGAATGAAACCAGTTGTTGAAAAGTACATGACTTGATACAGCTATCAGCCAGCCTATTGTTTCAACATTCAGAGCTGCTTTAGTAAATTCTGAATCTTCTGTTTCTGTATTCCCAGATAATCTCTGATTCAGCGGGCATGGTTTTGGAAATCCATAATGGAAGTCAAGAGAAAATCTGTTGACAGATGAAAAATCTCACATATATGAAACATGGGCAGTCTCATTTTGGTCTTGGAAATAGCCTCACAAAAGTTTTAACACATTTGAGCAATTACACAGTGTCTTTTTAATATCTTGATTCATTCATGTCAATACATATGCATGGTTACTAATATACTCATGAATGGCACTCCTGTATGCATTAGGAAGTATAGAAAATGTCAGAGTGCCAGACCATGACAAGATGTAATGTCAAGCTGGCATGATCCAGATGTAGAATCAATAATAGTCCTGCTATTTTCAGAGCAATGTGTGCATGAGAGCAACATTAACTGTAATAAACAGGCAATGTAGCCTTTCTATAGGTTACTAGAACATGTATATGGGAATCACAGGACAATTCAAAGCAACTGAGTATTGTGGCCATTTTGCCTTGCCACTACTCACCCTAGACTTAATCTCTCCTCTCATAGAGGACTAAACCAGTCAAGTCCTGGGTGAATTTATAAAAACCTATCCAATAATTCTGGGGCCATTGGAAGGGAGATTAACACAGCAAAAATTTACAAGCTGTAGAACTTGTGAGCAGATTGCATATTTTAACAAAAATGCATTGATAAGAAAACATGATTAGACAACAAACGTTTTATGTGGAATTATGATAAGCACTGGAATTTAATACAGTCCAAATTATACAAGGACCAACAAACATGATCGTTGGCAAATGGGATCCACTTCCCCAAATTAATACAGCCGCTTCTGAGCTCAGTCTTCTGAGAGTATAGTTTACCTGTGGTCATGCTTCCTGCTGGAGATGTATATTCAACCCCATCATACTCAAGCAATCAACAAACTCCCTGTTTAAGCTAATTTGCATTTGCATAACTATTATATTGCATATCAGAATGCAGTATCTGACTCTAACATGTCGGGCCCATTTTTTTTTTTTGGTTGGGTGGGGGATACACACATTTTTTCTAACTATATCTAAATTGTTTTTACAAAGGCAGCATTTGATGGAATCCTGTATTTTGTTTCAATGAAGCACTGATACTGTACCACTGAGAGTTACATTTGAGCTTCATTAAATTCCCTGCATTGTTAAAAAAAAGAAAAAGGAAAGAGTTCATTACTCCTGCATACCTACTGTACTCTTGTTTCAGACTCATGTTAAGAAACCTGTTTATTTACTGAAATTCCTAACAGGTGAATTCCATCAAATCAAAGCAATTTTACAAGGGACAATGGGGTGCACACATTCTCACACATACAGTAAGGCAATATCTGGTACATTCACAAAACTGTTGCTACTTGTTTCAGAAACATATTAGCATTTAAAACAGTAAAAAAAAAAAACAGTAATAACTAAACTACATTTGGTACAATTTTTGTATTTGTTTATACACTTCATAAACCAGGTTATTTGAAATTGGGCAATGCCCATTTATGGAGGGGACCCCAGGTTAAAAATACCACATAATGCTCTGAGAAGAAAAGGACTGCAAGCCATGCTATCATGCATACATTTCACGCAACAAAATACCTAACATAATAGCAAATATAAATGTTCTTTCAGTGCCTATAAGTAATGCAAGTTGCCTATATCAAAAATAAGACTTTTAAAACTAGATACTGACTTTCCATTGCATAAAAAGCTGGAGCCACGTTTCATATAATGATAACACAAAAAAAGAATGAGAAGTTATCAACAGTTGATTGTTCCTGAAATACACTGGCAATAAGACAAAATGAGTGCATTGTCAGGTATCACAATGTGCAAACATTAAAAATAATTGCTAGCACTGTAAAAGTTAACTCAGGCTCTATGCAAAGTCTAAGCTGTGTGCAATTTCTTAGTAATATAGCTTGTAGTGAGAAAAATGTGAAAAAGAAAAAAAAGTAGAAGCTAGAGATAGAAACTACCTGTAATGGAAGGAAAGGAAAGTAGGTGCCATTTATGGCAAATAAATGCTTAAGAGAAACACAAGCAACTGTATGTGGTTCTGTACTGAAGGCTTATATTAAGACAGTGACAGACTACCTGGAGTGGAATGCTGAGAGCTGGCTCCCTTTTAGGGTGAGTGAACCCATGCAGCACACCAACACAGCTACCTCCCCTTCTTTTTTGGCAGTCTTGTCTTTTCTAAATATGCCAGAGTCTAGCAAGTTTAGTTAGCTGTCTAGAACACTGGGTTTGAACCATGTTGCTAATGCTGCTAAAATGTATGTGCTCAAATTCCATCTTCACGATTGTTATTCTTTGAGGTTGTTATCATGATTGTGTATAAGTACAGCAACTTGTAGACATCCTTGTTTTCCTGTGCTGCTGGACTGGATTGTGCATTCACTGAGCTGATGTATGTGTTGCCTTGGCCAGCATTTGACTCAATATCCTCAGTTTGAGGTAATGCGTGACAATAACTGGAGTGTTTTCTTCAAGAATCTTTTAAGAACAAATAACTTTTAAAGCTAATAAGGAAAATGAAATCACGCTTCTATTTTTTATGGAATAATCAAGAAATATGACATATAGCACCTTCATAGGCACTGTGTATTGATATGGAAGACAGTGTTACATGTATGATTGTAATGAGAAATACAGTATTATCTCCTGAGTATGGTATGCTTGCCCAGGCTCTCTGCAGTAATATCTGGATAGAGTAATAAGGGAGTAAGAGGTAACTTGGTACCATGATTTTTAACAGCCTGTATCTCAACAAGGATAGAAATGTTATGACACAGGAAATACATTTACTGGAAAAAAAATATGGGACACAGCCAAGAGTGAGCCTACATATATTAGCAGTGCCAGTGGTATCAAAGAAAAAAGGTTTTGGATTATTGTCCAAAGAAATAACTATCAATGATGGTTAAATCAATTAGTAGATATAATGCATATATGGACTAATAATTGAAGTGATCTGATTAGTTGGAAATTTTTATTTAGGTAGATCCACATCTGGGCTACTTGGGATTATGGAAGGTATAAAATAATACAAATTTCTGTGTCCAGACAAAATGGCTGAACTCTCTGTTGAAATGCCATAACTGACACAGTTTGCACTTTGTACAGAGCTATTCTGAGTAACTTGACCTATAGACCTGTTTCAAACACTGTCAAAATGGGCGAATACAAAACAAATTGTCCATAAGAGGTGCACATTTATGATGCAACCAGAAAGTATTTGGCAAAACACAGAACCATCAGTGCAAAGATATTTCCAAACCTACCTGGAAAAATACAGAAACAACTTGCAATGGTAACTTTATCAAAGCAAATGGAAGTAATGTAACCATTCCCAATTAAAAAAAGGCTTTAACACTCTAGTTCTTGAATGCACAGCGACACAAATATATTTAATAATATATTCAAGATGATTTTCCAAACTCTTTCAGTTAGAAACAGATTTCAGCATTGGTTGGAATTTTCAGTTTAATATATGCAGATATTCTGTTCTGAAAGACTTGATTTATAAAATAAGAGCCTGATATATTTTTACCTTAGGGCAGGTACTCAATTAGCTAAACCTAAAAGCAAAATTATCATAGCAGCTCATATAGGCCTTATCATGAGAAATTCTGGCAAGGTCAAAGCATTTAAAATACTTGCAGACCTCTCTTCATTAGTTTATTATGGAAAGGATATAAATTACAACTGAATAAATGAAAATGATTCAGTACACTGACTCTCAAATATACAATGGAACAAATGCCAAGATTCCTTCAAGGTAATGTGATGAAGAGACATTTCTTCTTACTTTTGGAGTCTGTTTTCTAATTCCAGGAAGAGCTAGGTACACTTCAGCTATGGGATTCCTAAAAGTTTTGTTCTTGGGAACCCCATGATTGATTCTAAAATGGGGAATCTGGCTTGCAACACAACAGCTTTTAGGAGTTGTGTAGTGACAATGAATGTCAATGTAAAACCTCAAAGAAACACAGTAACCCAATGACGTGAGACAGTGATTGCAGCATTGCTACAATTCCACTTCCAATACATGTGAGAAGCCAATATGTCTGCAGCATCAAGGCCCAAATTCAGGTGGTACTGTGTTATATGAAGCATAATTTCCATCCTAGCATGTTTTTCAAGGTATTCACAGCTTACAGTGGAGAATAACACAGACTGCTCACTTTTTCTTAATCTTCTACACTCACTATGTGTTGCTACAGAACATCAATAGCACATCTATCTCATTGTTTGAATTGTAGGGTTGCCACCTTTGGAACAGGCAAAAACCTGATAAAAGCCCCATCCATCACAATACCCTAAGTTAATAATCATGATAGCAACAGTTTTTTTTTTTTTTGTAAACAGAAAATAATGTGCTAAATACAATATGATGAGCAAATACGTAAATATTCTGCACATGTTAAAAAGTATTTTATTTCATTCTTACTGCTCTTTCCTTTGGTATGTTTGTTGAAACTATTCAAATAAGCACAAAGGTTAAAAAGTCATATTTTGTAAATGTAGACAAGAAGAAGACTGAGAAATATGTGTGTACTGTCTTCTTTTGTGTGTAATGTGCAAATTTCCTGAATTCAGTTTCTGTTTATTTGTACAATATTGTTTATTCACTGGGCTGGCCTTAGGTAAACTAGCACCCAATAAGGAAAGGTTCCATGGCACCCTCTACACAAGCCATCTGAGACTACTCACACTCCTTTTTTTCTCCCTTTTACTCAGTGTGTCCTACTCTTCAGTTTTTTTCTTGCAGCTACTCATTTATTCATTCACCCAACATTTTCTGTCTCAGCAAGACTACACTCTGATAACTACTGAGGAAACAATTGCATTAAGCTGGGGGTCTGGGTACTGCAAAGCTCCCTGAAGCCATGGAGGTTCTAGATGGTCTGAGGTGCATTTTAGAGTCTTTTGAACAATTTTATATCATACAGTGATTGCCTGAAGAAAGCACTCTTTAGCTTTGTTTTTCCTGCTCCTTTCAGCATCCTAACTGACCAAGACACACTGTAATAACTAAATTAAACTGGAGTTCTGGGAACTGCTATTACCCACAGTCATTGGATTATATATTTTCTGAGGTGCATTTTATAGCTTTTTTTGTAACCTTTTAGTACAACGATAGCTGGAACAAAAATCATGTACAGAAAAGAAATTGAATCCTAATTTTTTTTATTTCAAGGAAGAAATAAGTTGCATCCAATGTTTAATGCTCAAAGCTAGTGAAACACTAGCTGACTATAAACTGAGAAGACAAATGCATGTGAGGGCACATACATCTTACCTGATTTTAAATTGGGGTTAAAATTAAGGCATGCATGGATGCTGACAGTCACATTTTAAGCTGCTACTCCTGCAGTCATACTAAAATAAAGCATGCCTTTTCACCCTCTACCCCCCAAAGAGATAACCCACCTACTGTATGCCCTTCTGATGTCAGTCTGAAACAAAACTGAAAAAAAGCAAATAAAACAGAACATATTTGCTGTCAGACATATAAGCAGCATGCTTATTTACTCTTCAGTAAAATATAGCCATGTGTACATACATCAGACACTTCATTGTGAGGAAAACAGAAAAAAAATTATTTAAATAATAATTCCAACTTCTATAGACAATACAGTGCTCCTATACCTGCTATAGTGACCCTCCAAGCATGCCCCTGAATGTTGTGAGGAAAGTTAAAGAAATAATGACCACACAGGCCCCAGCACAAAAAATATAATGACCTCTGAGGCTTGAGAGGAATGTTAAAGAAATGGTAACATTGTTCCCAGCCCACCAACAAACATACAGTGACCTTCTGTGTACATCTATGAGCTGGGCTGGTTTTAGATTACGTGGAGTTCAGGAGAACGATGATTACTAAGACCATGTCAAAATTCAAATATGCACCCTTCATGGGGAGGGGGGGGTACCAGCTCCAGAAGGTTTGAATGTCTAGGCATTCAGTGATCCATTTCCCCCCTTTTGTTGGGGTCTATATTATCTAATCGACCGCTTAGCTTGTGGAACGCCTAAACGTTGACAGCTAAGGGTCAAAAACTTACAGTCTTGAATGGTCAGGTAAGCAAATTCTTTCATCAGGAAAGAATTTGCTTGGCCATGCCACACTAACATAAACTTCCAAACCGTAAAAAAAAATGTGGGGCTTTGCTCCCCCCACACCCCCGATGTGGGGGAACTGTTCCCCTCTACACCCCCCGTAACTAAATATACCAACTCCAAGATCGCTCTACATTGGAGAAAGGGCAAATTCCCGATAATGGTCAAGCAAATTCATGTAAAGCCAACTCCTTATCAGCTACTTTAAGGCCCTTAATAAATGGTGTCCAATCTTACTGTGTAATATTAATATTAATACAAATGCTAGTTTGACCAAGCACAAGCCTATTAGGAACAGCCCACACAGTGTCACCAAATAAATATGCAAATACTCTCAAAACTTAAATATCTCTACACAGATCAGCCACAATGAAAGGTTTAAATATATTTAATAATAAATAATAAAAGAATAAGAAAATACTCAGTATATATTCACAATGAGATCAGAGTTCAAAATCGCAGGAAATATTTAAAATAACATTGCAGGACAGTCTCAAATAAATAAATAAAAATATCTAAACTAAGCTTTGCAATATTCCTGACTAAATCTAAGAGAATTATACTATTCCCTAGTAACTTAATGTCATCAGAGCAAGGCAGATGTTGTGGTGAATGGTTTTAGTCAGGTCCAAAACAGAATACAGAATGCACTGTCTCTCTAAAAGAGTTCTCAAATGTATTTCTTATTTATTTATTTATTTTACATTTGTTTACCTGGAAAGTCCGACTGGACACATGCCTTTTTTCAGTGGAGGCCCAGGGAGAAAAGCTCCGGTTAGAACAGTAATATACAAAAAAAAAAAAAAAAGGAACAAAAATGTACAATACAAGTCAACAAATGATTGGTAGGCATATTCTGAACTTAATACATAGATGTACCCTGTACAAATCATCAAGGCTAAGTATCAGTAATATATATTGTAGTATCAATCGAATGTTACACAAACAGCAGGACATTAGTGGAATTTTATACACAGGTACATAGGTTCATAGGTTGGTACTAGGCTATCGGCCCTAGGGGCTATGCAAGCCTAGTCTGGACCCCTGTCTAGCAGGGTGACTGACGTGATCCTCGGGGTGAATTTTCTATCTCCCATCCAATCATCAAGGTTCCTTTTAAAGAGGGCCAAGGAGGCGCTCTGCTTGACATGTATGGGCAGTCTATGCCAGAGTATGGGGAGTCTCTGGGTCAAGAACATATCCCTACAGCATGTTTTTGTTCATTGTGATGACAAGGTTTAGATCTCTGGAGTGTGTGGCTCTGAGGGATTGGGATTTCTTTAAGTGGAGCATGTCCAACAGATTGACATGGCCTTGTATGTTAAGCAGAGATCGCCTCTGAGTAGACGATATGCCACAGAGTATAGCTGGAGTTTTTTTAGACGGTCAGCATATGGCATCTGCTTTAGGCCTGTGATTCTTTTAGTGAGGTATTTCTGTGGCCTTTCCAGCTGTTGCAGATGTCTTGTGAGGTACATACCAAATGGGGCATTATACTCTATAATGGGTCTAATGAGGGATGAGTACAGTGGAACAATGACCTCCTTTTTTCTAGATGAAAAGCCCTTAGTGATGAGGTGTGCCACATAGAAGGATTTCCTGACTGTTTTGGTGATGTGGTTATCGAATGTGAGACCACTGTCCTCCTGTGTCCCTAAGTCTCTCATCACACTTTCGATGTTTAGTGTCCTGCCACCTATGTGGTAATTCATGGGTACATGTTTTTTTCCAAAGGGGATAAAGTATACATTTCTTGGCATTAACCTTGAGCCCATGGCTCTGGCACCAGGCATCTGTTTCTGTAAGGCCCTTTTGTAGAATATACACATCATTTGGGGATTCAGTAATGGCTCCCAGTTTGCAGTCATCTACAGACTTTGTTAGCCAGAGTCCCTTAGTGTTGGACTGTACTTCAGAGAAGTAGATGCCAAACAAGAGTAGTCCCAGGACAGAACCCTGAGGTACTCCACTTGTCACTTGTCTGGAGCTGGATTTGGAGTCAACTACTTTTACAGTCTGGATTCTGTCAGTAAGCCAGATGGCAACCCATCGAATGACGTAGGGATTTATTCCCAGCTTAGTAAGTTTATCTATGATTCCAGAGTGGGGGATGGTGTCGAGGTCCTTGGTGAGGTCCAGATAGGCTGTGTGGACCGCCTTTTCCTCGTCCACAGCTCTGGAGGCTGATTCAAAGAAGTCAATCAGATTCAGGAAACAAGATAGGCACTTCACAAACCCAAACTGGGTGGGGTCCATTGTTTGAAGGTTGCCAATGTCTCTGTTTATAAGTTCCATGATAATGCGTTCCATGCCCTTGCAGATCAGGCTTGTCAGACTGATGGGACGGTAGTTCCTGGGATCCAAGGCAAATCCTCCCTTGTGGAGCGGGATAACTGTAGCTGTGCGCCACTCAGTGGGCACGAAGCCTGAGGTGAGGCTATGATTAAACATGACAGGTGAGGTGCCAGTTCATTTTGTAGTTCATGTAGTACACAGCCTGGGATGTCATCTGGTCCCATGGATGCTGTATTCTTAGCTTTGGAGAGTGCGATTTCTACCTGTGTGGCCGTGATTATCGGAATTTAGCAATCTTTTGGTATTGAGATGGGTCTTTTAGGGGGTGAAGTTGGCACTAAATCGATCTGCCAGGATATTGGCAATATCCTTGGGATCAGTATATTTAATGTCATTCTGTTGTAGCTCAGAGCAGATCTGAGCATTGCCATTTAGATTCTTGACATAACTATAGAATGCCTTGTGGTTGTCTTTGGAATCTTTGGCAATTTTATTTTCGTAACTAGCTTTTGAGGATTTTATGAGGGATCTCAGCTTCTTACTGAGGCTCGTGAGGGAGTTTTTTGCATCCTGGGATTTTCCTCTTTTCTGCAACAGTTTCTTCCTTCTGTTGTATAGTTTGTTTATAGCAGGGGACCACCAGATTGGTTTCCTTTTTTTGGAGAAGAGCATCTTGGTTCTATTTGGGATGGCACTATTCATGCACGAGTGGATGTGCTCCTACAGTGCCTTAGTGTAGGATTCTGCAATCAAACTTTCAGATCCCATCTGCATGGGTGTTGTGAAGTTTGTCACTTCTGACTTCAATAGCATGAAGTTGGCTTTGGAGACATTTTTTAAGGAGGTTTCCTTACTGGGGGGTGGGTAGGATGTGGATGTCAAAGGTGATTTGATTATGGTCAGACTTGACCAATGAGGGGGTGACCACTGATATGGAGCATCTATCTCCCATGTTGGTAATGACCAGGTCTAGGATATTGGAGCCCCTGGTGGGACAATGGATTAGTTGATCCAGGGCATTGGAATTTATCAATTCCAAGAACCGTTGGAAAAAGGAGTTGGTACCTGAGTAGTTTTCCCAATTAATGGCAGGGTAGTTGAAATCACCCAGTATTAGGGTGTTTGGTTGTATCTTAATATTTTCCAGTATGTTTAGAAAGGTGTAGTGAGAATCTTGGGGCATGGTGGGGGATCTGTAGCAAGCTACAATTTGGATTGCAGTCTTAACTAGTGTTAGTTGCACCTGGAGAATTTCAGTATGCATTGTGTTGGGCAACTAGCCTGGAGGTGTGAATACCCTTGGTGAATATGGACACTCCTCCACCATTAGTGTTTCGGCCTTGGTTTTGTGGCCGAAAAGTATGGAAAGAATTGTAGCCTGGTATTGCAGGGGTGCTCTCTGGAGCCTTGAACCAGGTCTCAGTTACTGCACAGATATCGATGTTCTCCATTTTTAGGAGTGCCTCGAGAGAGTGCATTTTGAGGTTTAGACTTCTAGCATTGAGTAGCATTACCTTCAGATTTTGCATGCTTGTATCTGTTACAGTGGTGGTTTTATCCTTTGAACCTTGCCTAAAAAAGGCACTATATTGGTGGCAAGAGCTTTATACATGTTTGGAAAATAGACTCACAGGGAGAGGCTTTACATTATAGTAATAGCACAACTCACATAGTGTGTTCTATCTTGCATCCAGGCATCAATAAGCAATCCATATTTGCAAAATGTTATAAAAAATATTGAACAGGCAAGAGTTAGTGATATGCGTTCTTCTTATTAAGTATCTTAGTGGTAGATTGGGTAGAGTGGGAGATGTGAGGTGGAAAATGAATTGTAGGAGAGATTGTGAAAAGTGTGTAGATGAGTTGGAGAGGTGATTAGGGAGAGTGAGTAGGTATTTTTTTTTAAGCTTGGTTTAAATATTGTTATGGATGTTAAGGAGGTAAGATGTGCTGGCAAGTAATTCCAGAGTTTACATATGTAGTTTGAAAGGAGGGAATCTCCTCCTTGATTTTTGGATATAAAGGTTTTTATGTGTTTTTTGTTGGTGGATCAGAGAGTGGTCTACTGGTAGAATAGGATTGAAGAAGGATTTGCAGAGCAGGTATTTTTTCAGGCTCTGAGAGGATTGTGTGGGCCATTGTGAGTTGTATGTAGTGTAGGAGTTGGGGAAGTTCTAACTAGTTGAGCTGCTTGAGTGCTAGGCAATGGTGAGTTCTAGCTGGTGAATTTGTGGCAAATCTTGCGATTTTATTATAGCAGATTTCAAGTTTTTGTAATTCAGATTTCTTAAGGTTAGTGAGAACAGGGACTGCATATAGTAAGGTTGAGATTAAGTGGGTTTGGGCAATGGCTATTTTGGTATTTTTGGTGAAGTAGTGTTTGTCGTATATAGATTACTGACTTTTTTGTGTACTTTTTTAACTGTCTGAGAAATATGAATATCAAATTTAAGTTTATGGTCAATTTCTATTCCCAGTAGTTTAGTGTGCTGTGAGGGGGATTATCACGTTATTGTGATGGGAAGTAATATAGAAATTGTTAGAGAGGGGAGCAGTTTTGTTAGGAGAGAAGACTAATAGTTTTTTTTTTTTTTTTAGGGTTTAAGATTAAATTAGCATTTGTGAGCCAGGATTCAACTTCATGAAAGGCTTTTTGAGTTAGTGTCTAAAGTTCTCATAGGGAGGGTGCAGAACAAATCACAGTTGAGTTGTGTGCATATTGGATGAGTGATGCATAAGTGATTGCAAGATGGAGGTTATTAGTAAATACAGAGAATAGAAGTGGGCCTAGTATAAAGCCTTGGAGCACTCCAAGTACAACTGGTAATAGGGGTGGTAAGGTCTGTTGCCATGAGACTGCTTATTGACATTCTGTCAGGTAGTCTTTGAACCAAGCAAGGATGTAATTACATAAATGTAGATCTGAGAGGGTGTTTAGTAGGTTAGTATGGGAAACAATATCAAACACTTTTGAGAGGTCCAAGAAGATAGAAGAGATATAGTGATTGTTGCTCTTGTGATGATTGAATGATAATAGTGCAGTCATTGTGCTATGGAATGGTCTGAAACCATGTTGGGTATTGGTTAGCAATTTGTTATTAAGTAAGTAGTCTGTGACCTGCTTATAAATTACTCTTTCTTGAATTTTAGAAAGTAGGGACAATATTGCAATTGGTCGGTAGTTGTTAAAGATCAGTTGATGGGCCACCTTTATGTAGGGGGATGATATATGCGGTTTTCCAGATGGGAGGGACCAGGTGTTCAGTTATTGATCTATTGATTGGTATTGATATGGGGTATGCTATGCCATCTGCTGTTTGCTTTAAGTATTCTGCAGGTAGACTGTCTGTGGCTAGTGTAGTCGGTTTTAGGTTTCTCAGAGGTTTTTTGATGGTATCAGTTGCTACTGGTTGCAGTGAAAAGGTGGAGGTGATATTTGGTGTTGAGAAGGGGGGTTTGTTTGTTGAGGATGTTTGGTTTTTGGATAGTTCTAGGATGGTTTCTGTAAAATATTTGTTAAAACTGAGTGGCTATATTGAGTTACTGGTGGTGGTGGGTTTCCTGTTTTAACTGGGAGAAGGATGTTGTTTATTATGGACCAGAATTTTTGTGGGTTTTCATGGTGTTTGGCTTGTATTTCAGTGTAGTAGTTAACTTTATCTATTTTAATTTGTTTCTTTGCTTTATTCTTAAGTTCCTGATAATTTTGAAATATGAATTGGGACCAATTTGTTTTCCAGGAAGACCATGCCTTATCTCTAAGCCTGAGAAGAGTTAGTGTTTCTTTTTTAACCATGAGGCATAGTTAGATTTAAGATGTATATATCTATCTCAAATATTACTGCTGGGATAGCTGGCAGAATGACATAATTTCTTGTCATAAAAACCTATCCTAGGTGAAACCCCAACTGCTGGAAGCTGACAGTATTTAGCATCTGCCTGTGAAAATACATAGACCTAGAATCTTTGGCAGATTCTGGAAGTCATAAAACAATTACATTCCTTCACATTTCAAGACTAGTAATTATGTCACCCTAGAGACAATACAGAAAGGTTGTCCCTAGTTTTAGACACTCCCTGGGATTCATGAAGCTCGACGCAAGGATGGTTTTAGCCTTGCGCTGAGCATCCTCATTACAGATGGTGCAGCAGCGTCATATGAATATATATGAGGACGCGCCGCCGCACCTTCGACGTGCACAGGAAATGTGTGCGAGTGCAGGGAGCATGTACAAGTGCTCTATGGAGGTATAAACATGCCTCGACAGTTGCACAACCTACTAAGCTTACTATTAGAGCCAGCCAATTACAGAAAAGTGTGGGAATCCGGCCCTACTTAAACCGAAGAGGCCAGAATAAGGCTCATAACTGGTTGTAGCATCCCCCTGCAGGCAGAATGGCTGGAGTGGGAGAAGGCACTCACTTTAGAGTGCAGCACTGGGGCATCCAGGAGTCCAAATTCATGGTATGGCTCCTGGTAAAGCACCATGATAGGAGGCTACTGCAGGGCCAGTACCAGGGCTGCAGTACAAAACAGAGGCCTGTGACAGTCTTGCCCGTGAACTCACTAGTGCCACAGGTATCCCCCGGACTGGTGAGCAGGTCAGGCACCATCATGCAGACCTGAAACGGTGGAGGGGGGATGTCCCTGAACAGAGGATCCATGAAGCAAGGCAGATGCAGAATGCCCCAGAACTGAGTAAGTACTCCTTCCACTATGTAGTTAATAATTGCCTAGCTTATGTATACTATGGATAGGTATGGCTAAATATCACTGTACTTCTCTGACAGCTGCAGATAAGCGTGGTGTGAACCAGCAAGCTTATGATGTTGGGTTGCAAAGGATGCGTCATGAGGCAGGTTAGTAAATAGCCTGCATGTACTGTTATAACAAATAAATGTAAGAGCCTCAGAAAGTGTTGTACCAGTATACAGAATAGTGTAATATGCTGTGAATAAAGGTGTAACCCCTGCATTGCTTCTGTTTACTCTGCAGCCATATGTTGTTGTACTGTTGCAATTATTAAATAGTACTGTTGTAGTAAGCAGTGTTACCCACACTGTGGTATGCAGATAAAATGTGTATGGAGTGCTGTATAACACTGTTAGAAGTGCAAACAGGTCAGTTATATTAGAAAAAAATACATTGCAAAGCCACACAACAATTGCCTGATAGCATAGTGTACAGTGATCTTAACTGTAATGCTTTTGTCACACACAGCAGGGCTTTGGATCCCAGGAGCGCTAGTAAGTTGTATGCATAATCATTCCATACAACTGCACACAGTCTGCTAGAATGTACAGAGAGAAAGCTGTATGCATATTTACACTTAACAACTGTACAGATTTTGCTAGAATGCTTAAATAGAGGGTGGTATGCATATTCATACCCCTCAACTGTTCCATTCTGCCCAGTATGTTCTGATAAATGGCCCACATCACCTGCCTTTTGCCCTGTTCCCCTGACAAATTAGTGTGAAGATACAAGAAATGTAGGCAGCTGTTAATGACATATAACTGATAGTCAGACTTGTACATTGTCAGAGAATGTACATGCAAACATACCTGTCATTCCAGCATCTCACCCAAAGTGTATGACAGCAGTCTCAAAACATGTTGAATTAACACCTGCATCTTGTCAAGCCTGTACATAAGACACAGGTCCCGTACATACTAATCTACAAACATACCATTGTACAATATAACACCATTGGGTAGTGTAATAATACATGTAAGGGACAGACCACTGCAGTGACTATGAATGTTGTGAAAACCACAAGGATTTATTAGTTGTTAATTGAACTCTCTCTCACCCTTACCATATGTGCAAAAATAACCGATTTACACAACTAATTTGGTATGTCTACACTCCTAACCTTTGTTGGGACATATGTCCTATTGGTTTATAAATATTCACATCTGTTTCCATGCATGTGCCAGGTTAAAATACTCCCATATTGGTGGTCTGCTGCCATCAATGAAACCTGCATGTCATTGTAATGGCCACTGTTTAACCATATATGCATGTGCTCTGCCTGCTCTGCAACAATTTATATCTGGTGTCCTGGGTAATGGGAATACCTATGCATGCTGTTATAACTAATTGTGAATGCAGTTGACTATTACTAACCCATATCTGCCTTAAACATGCTACAACATAGCTCATATGGGAAGGCTGCTCCTAGCGGACCCACCTGTCTCACCTCAGTTGGCCATGGCACCGGGCACCAGCACCAGCACATCTAGGGCCCAGCTTGGGACCTCCTCGTCTCTTGGACCTGCACCACCTTTGGGTGGAACTGCTGCAGGGGATGGGGCTCACCCCCCCGGGAGTGGGAGCAGACAGGAACCTGTCACCCATGGTACGGTCCAGGCCATGGTGTGTAGGGAGCTTGACAGGAAGTTCAAGACCACCTATGCCAGCTTGAGGTCCAAGTGGCACAACTAGAGGATGAGCCTGCCCCTCCTACACAGCCATCTTTCTGGCTGTGAAGGTGCAGTGGTGACTGCCCATGGGTGGGGATCTCAGTCCCACTGTATCCATTTGTGGGCTCATGGGCTTGTGACTTCCAAACACCCCACCCCGTCCAAGGAGTCCCCCCACATGTGTTATATACTGCCCCTGTATGCATCTTGTTTGTCTTGTCTGTCATCCTACCCAACCTATCCTCCCTGATCATACCTACTCTCCTTCCTCAATATCCCACTCTCACCTAAAAATAAAAGAAAATAAGGGCAATTTGTTCCCACAACAAAAGCACACCCCATACATAGCTGTCCATTTCGCACACGTGTCCACTGGACACATGTAAACATCTCTAATTGGCATCACAACATACTATTGTTGTCCTCACTCTCTCTCATGGTTGTGAGTGTCCAAATGTACCGCCAGATTTATTGCATATGCACAGCCATTGACAGCTGTGGACCTTCCCTACACCCTTCCTGCACATCCCTAGCTATTTTCCCTGCTGTCTTTCTTTCTTTGTGCCCCTTTTTTATCACTTTCCTATCAACCCTTTTTTATTTTCTTTTAAAGAAATTAGCGCGGGGATAAATGGGAGTAAGCACTTTTAAGCAACAGTGAGCGAGTTTCAGCCTGTTTGTGCAGGGGTAAGCATTGCCTACACAGGTTAAGCAATCAAGAAGCTAACTGAGTGTAAGTAACTGTAACCACTGCTTTCCATCACGCAAACCTGCGCACACCTGCTCACAACTGCTTAAAAGTGCCTGAATCACTTCGTATCCAACGGCCCTTGTTCTGGCCAGCAAAAAAATAAAGGGCCTCTGCAAGGCTCAAAACCAGGACCCTGCACACCACAGCCAATGTGATTTACCACTAAGCCATGGGAGATATAAAGACATCGGATGTTATCACAAACATATCATCCAGCACAGTCATTCAACAGTATAGGAAATGTATTCCATCATGTAGACGTATGTGTGTGTGTTTATGTCCAGATATAGATACATACATACATATATATATATATATATATATATATATATATATATATATGGGTCTACTTCTTTTGACCAACTCCCATTTGCCCGACACTCATTTGCCTGAGACCAAATGACTGAAATGTCAGTTGCCTGACACTTCATTTGACTGACCAGTATTATTAGCAAGAAAATGGAATATGCCCCCTTCCCCACTGTAGTGTGACCCTGGAGTTAGAATATATAGTTAGGGGGTGTGGCTAAGCCCCACTACTTTTCTTTTACTAAGCAATATTACATCAAAAGTTAACAATATCATATGAAATGAAGTGGGGGGCTTCACCCCCCCACCCAATGTGGGGGCTGTGCCCCACACCCCTAACTATATATTCTAACCCCAGGGTCGCACTACAGTGGGGAAGGGGGCATATTCCATTTTCTTGCTAATAATACTTGTCAGTCAAATTAAGTGTCAGGCAATTGAAGTGTCAGGCAAATGTGAATTCAGTCATTTGGTCTCAGGCAAATGAGTGTCGGGCAAATGGGAGTTGGTCAAAAGAAGTAGACCCATATATATATATATATATATATATATATATATATATATATATATATATATATATATATATAGATATATCAAGAACATCCCATGTGAGAACAAAGCATTAAAAAAATGAAAAGGGAAATACCAGCAACTCCTGTATTATGTATTGGTGTTGTCCTATGTAATATCAAGACTCCCTCAGACAGACATGTGTCATTAATACATGCAAACATTTGTACATTGGCCAAATACATTATGCTGTGCATTTTATTTACAATAACAAAACAGTTCCTGTCCAATCATTATGTGAGAACAGTACTCTTGCAAGGTGCTGTGTGCTACATCATCATCATGAAAAAGGTAAATGAGGTAACCGTAGAGGGACGGGTAGTGTCGTGTGTACAATGGGGTCATCTGCATCATGTGTACCTGGAACCTTTAGGAGTCATGTGCATATCAGGATCATGTGCCTGAGAGAGAGGGATGAGGACAACAGTAATATGTTGTGATGCAAATTAAAAAGCTTACATGTGTCCAGTGGATACATGTGTGAAATGGACAGCTATGTATGGGGCAAATGTTGTTCTGGGAACAGATTGGCCTTTTGTTTCCGTCTTCGTAAGGTGAGTGCGGGATGTTGGGCAAGGAGAGTAGGTATGCTTGTGGAGGATAGGTTGGGTAGGATGACAGACAAGACAGCATACAGGGGCAGTATATGACACATGTGGGGGGGATATACCTTAGACGGGGGGTGTTCAGCAGTTACAAGTCCATGTGCCCCCAGATGGAAACAGTGGGACGGAGGTCCCCACCCATGGTCAGCCACCATTGCACCTTCACAGCTGAAATAGTGGCTGTGCTGGGTGATGTCTAGGAGGGGCAGGCTCACACTCTAAATGTGACACTCTGCCCTCATGCTGGTGTATCTGGCCTCGAAACTCCTTATTAAGCCCCCTTACACACCACGTCAGGGACTGTACAATGGCTGACAAGTTTCTGTCTGGACCTGCTCCCGGGGGGACAAGCCCCATCCTCAGTGGCGGTTCCACCAGAAGGTTGTGTAGAGTCAACAGAGGTGGTGCAGAGCCAGCAGAGTTGGAGGTCCAAGGCTGGGCCCCAGACGTGCTGGTGTCCAGTGCCATGGCCAGCTGAAGTGGGATAGGAGGTTCCGCCGGGATTTCCAATCCCATACAGCCTATGCTGTAGCAGTTTTAACACAGATATGACTTAGTAATAGTCAGCAGCATTCAGTATTACTTATAACAGCATGCATAGATATGACCATCAACCCAACACAACAGATGCCATACATTTGCAGAGGGAGCACAACACATGCATATATACTGCATGACATCTGTACAAAGCGTAGAAGACTTGTGACTGCAGCTATGAACCATGGTCCATTACTGGCATGTCACTGTGAAAACTTCAGACAGTGCCTGTCATACCACTGTTTCATGTGACATATGTACAATCAGGGATGAGATGGCAGTAACTCTCATCACTATCACCATGTACTGACTGCAATCCTCACACTATGTTTCTGCAGTTCACAGATGTGTGTTCAGTGAGTAACACAAGAAACAAATGGTTACACACACTGACCAGTCCACAGATGGGGGTTTCCTCACAAACAGACCACTGTCTTGTCAGTTTTAAAACATGCAGACTAGCCATTACCACACACAACCTGTTAAATTGGCAGTAGTCTCAATGAAGCATAGCTACACGTACATGCTGTAGTCATGTCTGGCACATCACCCTTCTGTCTTTAGACTATTCTGCACTGTGTATGTTGTTTGAGGAATATCCAGATATCACCTGTGATGATGTTTACCAAACACCAGATCCAGATTCCACTCACAGCGACTATCATGGGCAAACACCAACATGATGTTCCTAGATATTGTACTATGTTTCCATGCAAATGGCTATAGGAATGTCACCACAGCTGTTCCACATGCAATCAGCTAGAGAAGGTCTGCAATAAGTGCAGAGGCCATCACCTGATCATGACCATCACTTACAAAACACAAGCTGCTGCTGAGCAGGTCTACAACTCCACATCCACCAAAGAGTGTGTGGGAGGAACAGACAGTGGCAAAGTACAACAGAGAAGGGCTTGGAGACTAAAACCTAAGCATTGCCTGTCACACACCTACCAGTACAGGGGTTCAAACTCCTGACTGACTAGCCATTACTATTACAAGTACATGCAGTTACTCCATGTGCCACATAGCTGACAGGTTGGTGTGCTGTAAGAACATATATGTGTGCTGGTGAGTGACATCTACAACAGAGATATAGTAGACATACATTAGGTGCAGCACACATGGCTGTCAACATGAACAGATGGCATTGTCAACACAACCACACTCTCTAAGGGACTCAGACACATTGCCACATTTTGCCAGGCTCACAAATACACTTCCTAACTACTTAGTTTGCCACACTGCAGTAATGCACAGGTACTACATGCACCACAGGGGATATCCTGAGGTTCTATGGGCTAGGGCATGTGAACGTGTCTAGCATCAGTCAGTATGCCAATGGGAGTTATACTTGGTGTGACTGTGGTTGGGAACATTATACCCCACACGCAGACACAAGGTGCCAGTACTGACATGCATGTGTGCATTGCTTCATGGGTGTGTAGTGGTTGGCTGTGCAAGATGGCTGTACAAGGCTGGGTGAGGGGTAATCCTTGGCATCACACCACCTGACAATGGTGTGCAGTGTGATTCAGGGGTGTAGTGTCTGCAATGTCCTACACAGTTGGGCATTGTATGAACTGTCCTGTCATCCTGGTTACCATTGTGTGTAGCCAATGCTTTGCAATGCATGCCATGGCTGTGTTTGATAGTCCTTGACATGGACATTGCCTGGGATGTGCACGTCCCACAATAATGTACAGTGACATGTACAAGTGTACCTGGCTTGCCTGGCACATGTTGTGCACACAGACTGTTATCATCAGATGTGCCAGTACTGGCCTGGTGTGGCAGGACCTGCTAACAGACAGCAAGTTGACCCTTCACCTGCATTGATAGCATGATACAGGTATTCCCTGGGGTCAGTGGCATCTGTCCATACAGGGCATGTATGTAAGGCATTGTATATCCTTTGTGGATCACATTTGATGGCACCACATATGTTGCAGGCATCCAGTGGGGAACATAGTGAAGGCACATTGTCCACAATTATGTGCCTATTGTACTGTTGGACAGGGTGCTATGCCTTCTGAAGCCCACTGCAATCACACTATGCCTACAATCTGTCAACACTTTGCAGGGTACTAGCAAAATAGCGGGATATTCTAGCCAAGTGTGTTTGTGTATGACACATGGGTTCAGACCGTATTCCAGGTAATAGTAGGGTTGCATACTTTGTTCACTAGGCCTTTTGCCAGATGTAGGGGTATGGCTTGCCAACCCAGTCCCTTGGCTGATTGCCATCTGTACTCCTCATGAGGTGGACATTGTGACATATAATATGGCCACCATATAGGAAAACTACAAAACCTGCTCCTCAACATGTCCAGTGGTTTGACACTCACAGCCACTTCCACACAGGCTCTGACTGTCAAACACACATACACACACTTGCCAATTCTTGGAATAGCTCTCCTAACTAACTAATTTATCACACTACAGCATTACACAGTTACAGGACGTGCTATGGAAATTACTGGGTTACAGTAGTCCCACAGGTGTATTTCTAGGTGGGTGACATCAGCAGGATTGCCAAAGGTGAGTATGTGAATTGTAAGGAGTGTGCTTACTCTAAAAAGCATCGTTCCTTTCTTAGGCAGACACACACACACACACACACACACACACACACACACACACACACACACACAGTTCGCCTGTCTGGGATTAGAACACCTACCAAACTAGTTTATGACACTCCAGAATTATGCAGTTGCAGCATGCGCTATGGAGATTATTTGGTTACAGCAGTCCCAGAGGTGTATTCCTAGGTGGGTGACATCAGCAGGATTACCAAAGAAGGGCATTTCAAGTGTACTGTGAATTTTACATGTCTTTTACCTGTATGCACCCGCTGCTTATTGTCGTGAAAACAAAATTACACCTGCTTACAACTGTCTTATTTAGTCCTAATTGACATTATCAACAAGCCTTGCAGGTCTTGAACCCTGAACCATGTGCACCGAGGTCACTGGACTAACCACTAAGCCATCTGGGTTGCATACGTTTTATGGATTTGATAATACACATCTTACTGCAGGTATTCCACAGTACTGAAAACAAATGGGACATTCACTTTGTGTACATATGTACAGTACCCTTGAAAGTACTGTACTCTGTGAAACAACATAGACAAGTCTACATCTGTCCAACTGTCATAACTAAATATATATATGTACCTACGGGATGTGTACACACACACACACACACACACACATATATATATGTAGATATGCATATACACAGACACAGCTATAACTATATATATATATATATATATACACACACACACACACACACACACACACACACACACACACACACACACACACAGACACACGTCTGAGCACCCTTTGTGACACAGAAGGGTTCCAAAGGAACTGACGTGTGCACAAAACAGAGGCATCTCTTGTTATATAACATTTAAATCTTAATCAGTTCACCAGAGAAGGGATGGTTGTTGTGTATGTGGAGTTTGGGGTGGGGAATGATGGCTAAGGTAACCTACCATGGGGATTGTGGAGTTTGGGTGGGGGAATGATGGGTATGGACTTACACCCTGGCAACCACTTCTGTGTCACTGCTTGACAGTAGAACAGGCAAATAACATACCCAACTCAGTCCTTCTTGACTGTCTATTCTTTTCTATTCCTAACTATGTAATACTTTGTAGACTCCACTCACCACAGATGACTACCATGGTGTGCAGCATGTTAAAAGACATTAAACATGTGTATGCCTGGCTACAGGGTAGTCACACACACAAACACACACACACACTTGCCAGTATTGTGCATACACGTCATACCTATGTAAAGATAACTAGTAGAGTGGTATGCAGTTGGGGTATGTGCCACAGAACCCATACAATTACACTTACTCTGATTCCACTTCTGAGCTGGGTGACATCACAGGACTGATTACTTGCAGTGGGGAGGGAGGAAAAGAGAGGTTTAGCAGTTGACAAGGCTAAAGGCCAGTGCAAAAGGTGGCATCTCTTTGGAATGCAGCAAATCCCGCTGTCATGACAGGATGCAGACACAAATACACACACACACAACCACACTCGGCCATTTGCTGGCACACACACACACAGTTGACAGTGGTGGGATCAGAACTCCTGCCTATCTACAGATCACTATTACAGTACTAAGCAGTTATGAGACACACGACAGAGAGTACACATTTTAAGGCAGTCAGAATGCCCTTTTAAGATTGAGGACAACAACAGGGATACTGACAGTCAAGATGTACATAGCTGTAACCCTGTGTGTTTAAAGTAGGAGTCCATTACCACCTGTATGCACAAACAAGACACATCATCTGCAGGTAAGACATAGGTAGGCCTGAGAGGTATAGTTGTAGCACAATAAGCCCTGAACTGAAGTATGCCCATCTGTGGAATGGACAACTACTATCACTATACACAGTTACAGTGGTCATGCTCATACACATAGAATCACAGGACTTGTTTGGATGCATTGACTCCAATTACACAAGGTGACTGTGGGAATGCTCATGCACTTAGCAGCACAGAGCCATTTGGGATGCACTATGACAACTACACAAGGTTATACTGGGCATGCTCATATACTTAGAAACAAAGGGCTTGTTTGGATGCACTGACTTAAATTACACAAGGTGACAGTGGGTACGCTCATACACTTAGTAGCACAGGGCAGTTTGGAATGCACTCCATGTCTAACCACAGAAGGCCACAGTGTGCATACTCATACACTTACATATACAGAAGACATTGTAATGGGCTCCTATTGTAAACACACAGGTTTACAGCTATGTACATCTTACCTGTCAGTAAATGATATATCTGTGTCTGTGCTGTGTGATACACATGCGTACATGTAGATGAAGTACTGACATATATATGTTAAGTATACACAATCATGCATGTGTGGACGTGACGGACAATAGGTTAACTGGAACACACAGGTGGATGCCACCTACAGCATGTGTCACACACCTTGCTGCCCTCAAAGGCATACATTGATAGCAGGTTGTGGACAGCTGCATTATACTTGGAACAGTGGCATGTGCAAGCATAATATGTGAGCCCCATTGTGTAATGGTACCAAGGTGCAGGTGTCAAGATAACCTCTCCTGGCTGTGTTAGTAGTTGTCATTATTAGCAGGACTGCTACACTAAGTATATCTGACATTGGTCATATACACAATGCCTGCTGCTGTCCGTCACCTTAGATGTGGCATTTGATACCAATCACATTACTGCCACTCGCAGTGATGTCATGGTATGAGTGGCAACTGCTTGACCAAAATAATGAGCCAATGTCCTGCTGTCATTATGAGGTTGTCCAGTGTCTGTCATTCTGGGCTGTCATGACTGAACGACAAGCCTTCCACACAGAGCACATGCATCCATGTTTCAAGTGACTGTGGATAATACCTAGGTCACATTTACCCATATAGTTGCATTCCAAGGCAAAAGTCCTACACACAGAAGTAACACCCTGGCACCTGCAAGACAATTGCATTGAATGCTTATGCTAACCAGTGCTAGATGTGTGGCTTTCATAATCCATTTGCTCAATGTAGAACCTACAATGTGGAATACTGACATCTGTGCAGTGAGGAACACCTGGCTGAAGGCTCTGTAGTGCACAATTGCACTACCACCATATAACTCAGATCCAGACATATGGGCCATAACACAGGTATGGACCATTCCAGGTGGTGGTGTCCACATATTCATAAAGGCTACTCAAATGTAAAGACCACTACTCCGACATAACTCATCACAGATGAGTCAGGTACAGGTGACAGTGGCATTCTAGGTTGTATCCTCATATACATCCACCACCTTGTCCTCAGACTACCAACACACATCCACACATGTGGTATGACATAGTATGGTAGACCACCAGATAACCTTCGATTGGTGGACTGTACCTAGGCCTACATCAACTGTGCAAAGTACCCATGTACTGACACAGTTGCATAATGTGTTATGCAATGCAATACTATTACTGTTTGCAACCAGGTCAGTTGTACACATACCAGGGTCCCTCAGATGTTGTCAGCATTAACACAGTTGACTGTTGCTGTACACCAGTAAACAGCACCCTCATGGCTGGATATGACCTAACTGTACCTGCCCTGGATATGTACATCGTACACTCATACAAAGTATGTATGAAAGTACCAAGGCTGTCATTGTCCTTTCTACATACAGGTGGCTATATTCATTACACACATGCACATGGCAGACAGTATGCTAACAGTACATAAGGTTTGATATCTTTGTTAACAGAGGTAATATTCCCTCTCTACTCATCACCCATGACACCTATCATATCATACAACAACCCATGTGGCATGTATGTAATTAGACATGTCCACATAAATCAATGCCTACAAACATACCCAAATAAAAGAATCATAGGACCTACACGTGGCCTGTATTGATAGACTCAGGGAAATCCAGCTCTGCTCTGTATGTTCCTGAGTTGTTACAGATGATATGTCCATGACATGTACAGCCATGTGTGCCCACAGCTCCTACGTATACCCCATGTCAACAATTGCAATCCATGCATGCTGTGTGCTGTCTGGACATTAGCCTTATTACCACAACAGCCAGAACGTGTTGGGGTGAGATGTTTACAAGCCACAGACCTCGCACATGCTTGAATGAGTGTACTGCCTAGCTCTAACAGAGCACATTGCTGGCACTCTTCCACTAAACATGAGGTGTGTGTGGCAAACATGATGTTCTCACTATTGACGATTACAGTGCCCTGGATTCACCATGAAACTGTCAAGTAACAGTTTGTAGGATCATGACATGGAATAATGCTGTGAGTGTCTTGCTGATATGTGCTTTTGTCATATATGTACACTTGGCTACTCAGTGAAGGTGGTTGTGTGTCCTACCAGTACATGAATACAACATCCATTATGGTGTAATGCTCGGCTAGGTTTCACACATGGCAAAGGGAAAGTGTGGAATGTATCCTCTTGACCTGCTAGTCCACTTACTGATGTAGACTGCATATGTGTACATGTACTGATGTGTTTAGATTCCATGCATCTGCAGTGTCTGATGTTTGAAGGTGACTGTTGTCTTAGTACATCATGCTGTTGCAATGCAGCCTCAACATTGCCAACTGTATATGGTGATATGCTCAAAGTACAGTAAGCTGTACATTAGGTATGGACAGATGTTTGGACATGACTACTAAGTGGTGGGGCTACTTTGCAGATGAATGATTACTGAGGACAGCTCAGAGGTGTGTTACAACCATTCCTACAACAACCTGTGTAACTACTAAGCTCTGGTTTTGTTAATTGAAGTGGAAGACAGACAATGTAGAATGCAGTAATGGTGACACTGAAGGCAAACCTTTTGACACCTGTAACATTAGCACCTCCCCTGTGCATATATTGTGCATATATCAGCACAGTTGGCAATGGAAAGAGTCAGAACACATTGTAGCACTTGCGATAGAGCTGTACCTCTGTAATACCTATCATGAGATAGACAGGTGTTTGATTCACAGTACGTGTGGGTGTCCATATATGTCACTTATGGTGGGGAATACATCCCTCATGTTTTTCGCTCTCCTGAACACTGTTGTAGACATCAGTACAGAGTGAAGTGTAGAAAGAAAGACATAGGCAGGTGGTTGAACCTCACACATGTGTCTGTATGTGTGTGACATAGGTGTAAATCTTTGTGAATGCCACAGTTGTGTGTGTGTGTGTGTGTGCGTGTGTGTGTGTGTGTGTGTGTGTGTGTGTGTGTGTGTGTGTGTGTGTGTGTGTGTGTATGTATGGCTGTCTGGTCTCTGGAGTGAGGCTGTATTTTACCAAAGTGAAATGTTAATGCCCCCTCCCCCATCCACTCAATGCAATCTGGTATCCCTGTTGATATCATCAATCTTAGAAGGGCATTCTAACCGCCTGTTAACATGTACACCCTGGGGTGTGGCTTGTTGTTACATAGCCTACTGATGAACCCCCCCCTCCACACATACACTTACTGCACTCTAGTACCCCTGTCAATGTCCTTGATCTTAAGCCATTCCGACTACCTGTACATGTGTAATCTCTGTTACGCATCTTGTAATTGCGTAGTACTATAATGATGATTTGCACATAGGCAGGGGTTCTTATCCCAACACTGGCAACTGTGTGTGTGTGTGTGTGTGTGTGTGTGTGTGTGTGTGTGTGTGTGTGTTTTACTGTGTCTGTGAATCCCTGAGTGTGTGGGTGTGTCTGTGTTTGCATCCTGTCATGGGAGCGGGTATTACTGCTTCCCAATGAGAAGCCACTATTTCCTCTGGCCTTTCCTTGTCATCCGCTATATAACTCTTTTACCTCCTCCCTGCTCCAGGTAACTATACCTGTGATGTCATCCACTATAGATGTGACAGTTTTGAATACATTAGTTTACTACACAGCTATCATGATCTTGAATTATTAGAACAGTAAACATAATTGAAACATGGGAGATTATAACTGTAATGTGGAATCTACAAAGTGCATGTAGGTATTGTCATACAGACCTGTGAGTAGTCAACATGTACTTATGGGACACTAACCACAAACACTGACATCCCCCGGCACAAGCAATTACACCTGAAAGAATAAGGCAGAACATCAAGATCAACATGCTGTTACTGTTGTTACACATGATACATACTGTCAAACATACAAAATGCATTCTAAAACTGCAATGCATAGTATGTCTGCTGCCTATCAACACTACTCAACAATATTAATCTACTATTGCCTTCCTAGTATGTTCACTCTGTGCATCAGACCATATGAGCATGTCCCTGCACCAATAGTGTGGATGACAGGGATGCAGCACAGGCATCATCATATACACAGGGTGATAATGTTTGCCAGAGGCCTAGGCTGTGCCATTGGATGACATCATGTGTGTGGGTTAGAGCCTTTGATATCAATGGGCGTGTGTGGATGTTATGCGTGTGTTTGTTGAGGTGCCCTACATTTGTTTCTGGTGTGTGTGTGTGTGTGTGTATGTATGCATACAGGTCTGGCATGTGGCTGGCCTACATAGGGGTATTATTGACAGATGCAGACTGTACAGGGCAGGTTTTACAGTTCACGGTGTCTGGCCACGGTCACGTGACCTGTGCTTGCCAGGGGTTGCACGGGCATTAGCAGACAAAGGTCCAGATTGGGTACTGTCTGATGACACATGTCCACTGGAACTGTGTCCCTGTTGGGACCATCCAGGACGACGTGCACATGGCCTGCTGTGTCCTGGTGTGAACAGCACAGCACTAGCTGCACTGCTGCTGCTACCACCACTATGGGAGCGGGCATGTGCAGTAGCATGTTCACATAGACCTTCAACAGGTGTTGTAGCTGACCTACGTCCACGTGCCCGATGCCTCACTCCCACCAGATGTTCCAGCACAGACATTCCACGCTCGAGGATTGACATGCCACGGTCAAGAACTCCCACCATGTCACCTAATCATCTATCCAAAACATCTGAAATATGATGGCGAACATTTGCAGTTGCCTGGATGTTGTCATTTAATAAATGGATAGCAGACCTCTGAAGCCTCAGACCTTCTCTGTTGTGCCATTCAGCACATGCCTGTGCCTCCATTACAGCCTGAAACATGCATCTGGTGACTCCAGATGATGTGCTTTGTCTCGCAGGGCAGTGGTTCTCCTACAAGCAGCACTGAGCACATGCCTGTGTGGGACATCACCAGTCAGTTGGCTGGGATCATGGTGTGCAGGCACACCTTCCATAGTCTCCACACTTCTCTGCTCAATGCTACCACCCGCCAACTGTCCTTTCTCTATGGCCACTGGTGATGGGGTATGTGTAGGCAGGAGAACTTTGTGCGAGGATGAGGGGGATACAGGTGGAATGGCAACCAATGGCACAGATTCAGCCCCTGACAACCCTGCCTGTGCCTCAATCATACTTTCATCATCACTGCTAGAGTCTGCGGGGACACTAACATCAGGTGGACTGTAGGAGGGCAACGCACCTACATCAACACCTGTGAGGGGCAGACAAGAATTGTAAATTACAAGTTATACAGCACAAACACACAGACACACAGACACATGCTATGGCACCCAACGGCATACAACATGCAGGTGATATGCAAAAACAAACCCAACTGCAGCAACCAAACGAAACTGTAAAACTGTAAAATTCCCCAAAGTAGGCAGAAGACAGCTCGATATGCAGCTAAATCCAAAAACTTGATGAACCAGCAAGTTATCTTACCAAAAAACTTTATTGCAGGGAAAGAAAGTTAGCGCTTTCACGGTAATACCATACCGCTTCTTTTGTCTGAAGTTTTTGGATTTAGCTGCATATCGAGCTGTCTTCTGCCTGCTTTGGGGAATTTTATAATTATGCAGGTGATATGGCAAATGGCATTCAGCTTAGACAATTATAGTGGTAGCTATCATACATCCCTGAGTTGCACACAACAGCATGCATGTGTTATAGCAGACGGCATGCACCTTACACAATTATAGTGGTAGTTAGCATACATACCTGATAAAAACTGAAACTGGTGAGCGAACCAGGAGACCAAAAGAAAAACAAGTAAAACAAGTGTATTAGCAGTTTCATCCACAAATTTAATGCGTGAACTTCTTCAGAAACACTTGCAAAATAATTATCAATGAAAAATAATGATAATAAATACTGTTGATATCATCATTATTTTTCATTGATAATTATTTTTCATTGATATTTAGTTTATGTGTGTTTTGGTCAAATAACTTATTGTTATGAGGTCATTTCCTGTATTATCAGTATTTAAGGAATTGGGTTGTTATGCAAGTGTTTCTGAAGAAGTTCACGCATTAAATTTGTGGATGAAAGTGCTAATACACTTGTTTTACTTGTTTTTCTTTTGGTCTCTTGGTTCGCTCACCAGTTTCAGTTTTTATCAGTTCTCATCAGTGTTCGGTTTATTTGTAGCATACATACCTCTGTTGCACCATTTGTGTTAGTAGCTTATGCCCCATACCTGCAACACAATGCATGCACTATGCATCATTGCACCTCACTGCCATTTTGTGTGCAATATACCCCACATGTTAACAGACCATCGCTGACCTTTCTACATCTGCCACTGATGCTTTGTTTTGACCACTGCCCCTATGTGTGAGGACATGAGCAGAAGAGTATGTTGACTGAATACTCTGTTTGCCTGAGCCCTAACTTGCATATCTCGCCCAAAGCAGTGCATGTCTGTTCAACATTATTCTGCCTACCCCTGAGCTGAGTCTACAGACTTTGTGCATGTGGCTGTACACACATGTTTGACATGGCTGTCCCTACTTTGCAATGGTGCCACTGACCAGCACAGGTTTACAGTACACCAGCCTGATGTGTGGTGTATGACCTTGCCAATCACATTTAATATGACATGTCTTCTGCTGACGTGTTGAATGACATGCATACATGTGTAACACAATGGTGTCCTTTCAAATATACAGTACGGTAATGGTGTCCCAATGCAGGGACGTGTTATACTAACATGCGTCTTCAGCTGATGCAATATTGTCTGTCTGCCCTACAAATATGCAGTGACATACTGCACATTGAGCTGATGTGCATGCCATTGCTGGGCATCATGTGGCTTCACTATTGCTATACAGTGTGAGTTACTGACACAGTTCATAGCCATGACTGTGTTCACATACAATACATATCTAATGTGGACTGTGACCCACGTCAATGAGATGTATACACACTAAACCCTAATGTGGAATGTGTGACACAGGTCACAAAAGGGTATACAGATGTACACACCTCACATCTGCAACCATATTACTGATGTCTGGCAACTATGCCCACACATGGCTAACTTAGCAGTACTCCATGTCCCACATGCCATTTGTGTACCTCACACACATGAGGAGCAGCCATGACAGTGATGTTTGACACCAGCAAGGTGAATGTACTGTATCTGTGGCCTGATGTGGTTGTATGTGTATGTTGTGCAACACATGTATGTATTTGTATACTGTATAGGTGAATGCTTTCATGTTGTGACACACTCAAGATGTTCAAGACATGTTATGTGATGGTTTGATGTCATGCCTACACAAGCTGTGCACAGGCCTGTATGATGTTTAGTGTTTCACATCTGCAATATCACCATTACACAAAGGCCATAGTTGAATTATGTCGAGACAATGTATAACAGGATGTACACACATGTGCATCACTTCTACTGTGTGAGCTGCTTCATGTCTTTGGCCATACTCCATGGCCATGTGTACACATGTTTTGTCCAATGGTTGTGATGGCCATCTATTTCAGATGTCAGTGTTATCCCATATGACATACACCCATAGATGTCATATGCTCCACTGAGGTCATGGTTATGCAGACAAAGGGTGGTATGTTTGGGGTGTGAGATATCATGTTTTGCAAGATAGTTGAGCAGTTTTGCAGTCAGCCCACTACATGTCATGGACATGTCAAATAGCACATGACATTGTGTGACATTCATAGCAAGGGTATAATCCACAAGGGTGTATCCTGTGGGCTGGTCATATTCCAGCTCCAACACATTTAAAGTGTGTGCACACATATGCTCTCTGTACAGTACTGTTTGTATTCCCAATATGTGTAATGCTGATCTGTATTACCTGTCCCTACAGTGAACCACACCTCCACCATTGTATTCACAGCTATCCACACATCTGGCAATGGCAGTTTGTAACGTCTAGTGTAGGCGTTTCATATAGTCTTCAATTGTTTCACATGGGTAACCACTGTGATGCATTTCAGGTCTGACCAGTGTATATTAACAGGGCCACCATACATTACGTGTACGTGTGTTATGGCAGAAAGCATGAAATTAATATGATCTGTGCATTATCAAGCCTGGTAAATAATAACAATCTCACCTGACACAGGCTGCTGTTGCTGCAAAATGCCAGAGGTACCTAAACAAGAGTGTCACAGCAGTAGGATCATTATCCACACCTGTGTGATAGCTACAGGGTGCAATGTCCATGTTAGCACATAAGCCAGTACAATACACTATACTATGGAGTATGCACATCTGTGCATACATAGAGTAGCAGACTATAGTATGTGGCATGTGTGCATACATGCCTTGCATATGATGTTACATTACATATTGTACAGTAACACATGTAACTATGTAAAATATAGTTGTGTTATATGTGCAGTACTGACTTACCAGGCAACTCCAGGCTTGGTGGCTGAGAGACACCCACCTCCACAATACCAGCTAAAGCTTGTGGATGGAGGTCTGCAGGTGTCCCCATGTTGGCCAGTAGCTCCTCGATACATGTGAGTGGGGGCTGGGTGAGTGGCCCCCCCATCTGTTGCACGTTGTTCCATGGTGATTACATTAGCACGCTGTTTTGCTCATCTTATGAGGTTGGTGCAGTGTCGGCACACCTGCTGATAGGTGCGATTGTGGCTGCCAACATCATTTACCCTCCTGTGGAGTTCCTCCCACAGGGCATCCCACTGCTGTGCATCCTGTGGCACATGGCTGAAGAGTGTTAAATGGTTGCCGAGGAGGTATGGGATGAGGACCTCATCCTCCAAGCGGGTGTATGCCAGCAGTCTGGCACGTGGCATACCTGGAAGACATAATGATGGAGACAGGTCACAGTAACTCACAGAGAAGTACAGAAGAAGGGCTGAACATACATGTGTATCACATTTATTAAGATTACAAATAAGTCTTTGCAAATCTACATGACACTAACACCAATGACATGTTTACCTCACACCCATTTGACACTTACTGGTGATGTGATGTTATCACCATATATGTGTGTGTCAAGTGATGACATTGCTCATACTCCATGTGGATGTTGTCTTGATGTGGGCATGTCTGTTTGCCTGTACTGGTGTCTTTACCTATCAACACATGCCTGGATGTGTTCACATTCATGCAATAGACCTTAATGCTGTGTATATGTCACATATATAGTCATACACAGCCTTAAGGGACATGACCTGTGACCCTGCAGACTTGCTCACAGAATGCTTTACATGTATGTGTTTTGCCATATACATCTACATGGCACTGTACAGCTGTGTAGCATCCTGCCATATATTACCTGTGTTGCACATGTGAAAGACATGGGGCAATAGCTAGCCTGATGGTATTTGCAAGGTTGGATATCAACTACAGCAGGTATGGTCATAGTGAACTAGTAGGCTATATGTCCTGGGCCATTTATTAGCCTAGGCTGAAAGGTTACCTAGCTGTAGCCAACAGATAGGTAAGTTTCAGTGGCCTGTTCAAGCAGTGCCACAGAACTGATCCACAGGGTTACTGATATATTTGCCATGCAGTCATCACACCATGTCACAAAGAGGGGCAATGTGCAGCTTCGCTGGACAGGGATGCATAGTATTGCAGGAGTAAGTAAAGTGTATGGGACAGAGATCTGTCAGGCATGTTGTGATCCTTGCACTGGAAAGGTGGATGTCCATGAAGTATGTGTTTATTTGGAATCAGGATGTATTACGTGCATACATCAATAGGCAGATGACTTCTGTGTTAGTCTGTGCGGTATAGATAACAAAGAGTGGGAGTACCAAGAATGAAACTTGTATTACTGTAGCTGGCTCTGGTTTGATATGCTTGTATTAGTCAGACACCTTGTATAGTGTTGGTTCTGCCAGCAGTCCAGTTGCAAACCACTCCTGTGATATAGGAATATACACTTAATTTACTGAGTGTAGCTGGAACACAGTATGGGTGATGGTGTCCTAAGACCTGGCAAGGTCATGGTATGCTGTGTGAATCAACCTTACTGTCATCTATATCTGTACAGACTACATCAAATAAGTTGATCACGGTTCACAACCCTACAGACCAGACTCAGCAGGGAAGTAGTGCATTATTTCCCATTATCAGTGGTGTCTCCCCCTTTGTGGGGTGTGATAACTGTTGCGCTGCACTATTCAGTGTGTAGACAGCCTGACATGGAGCTATGACTGAACATGATGTGCATGTTGAGAGCAAATTGTTCTTATATTTGTGTAGGATACACCCTGGGATGTTGACAGGTCCCATGAAAGCTGTATGTATGGCTTCAGAGAGTCCAGCTTATACCTGCATAGTTCTTATTACAGGGGCTCTGTAGTGTACATGGATATATAGATATGTGTACCTGTTGGGGGGGTAGGTGGGAGTGGGTTTAGGTTTTCCAAGACCTTAGCTGGATGAACAGGTGCTATTTATGTAGGTGCTGTACTTTCCATGCCATAGTGCTGTGCAGCACGGCAGGTCTTGTCATTGCCATTACGATTAATGACACAGCTATAGAATGCTCTGTGGCTGGCCTCATAATATGTGGCTGATTAGTTTCACAGTAGCTTTGTGGAGTTTTATATGGTGTATATGCATCTTACTGAGGCTGACCAGGGATCACCTCCACTCATGTGTGTTCACTCTTGCAACAGTTACTACCTTCTTTGGTACAGTTTAAGGCAGGGTACCACCAGTTTGATTTCTTGTTTGTGTTTGGCTGAATCTTGGTTCTGTTTCAATGGCACAATCACTGCACGTATGTGACTGCTTAATATTAATTTGTATAGGATTCAGCATTTGCACATGCATTGTCCATCTGCATGGGTGCTGTGACAGTCACCACTTTGCTGTTATGATGCATAACATTGGTTTGGAGACTGACTATGTGTAGCATACTGTTAGCCCTGTTTCTGTGACTATTGTGATCCAGGTCATTTGGGTTGATGGAATCCAACATGCATTGAGTGCAGGTGTTGGTACATGACGAGTCTTCCCACTTCATAATGGAATAGTTGAGAGTAGCCATTATTATGGTTTTCTGTCTCAAACCTAATCTTCCCCATTAAAGCACACTATAACAATTGGGAATTCTGTGGCATGATGGGTGATCTGTCACAAGATGCAATTTGGATTCCACTTTGGCACAAAGGTAGTTGCTTGCATAATGCGTCTGAAGTTATGCAAGTGTAACTAGCGTGGAGGTGTACATATCCTTCAGGAATATGGACACAACTGCGGCCCGTGTGTTCCAATAAAGGATAATGGGCAAGAGGTGAGGTATGTGTTATAACATGGTCACGCAGGTGTGCTCTCTGGAGAGTTGAACCATGTCTCAGTCGCTGCACAGATATGTACTCCATGTTAGGGATTGACATATGTGAGTCCATATTGTGTTTCTGACATGTATCATTGAGTAGCGAGACCCGCAGTTTACTGCTTGGCTGTCCCTGTAACAGCAGTGGACTTTCACTTGGACTGTGCATGATGAAGGCACTACAGGTAAAGCATGAGCCCTAGCCAGTATCCAGATTCCCAGGGGTGACAGGTGCAGGCCCTGTCTGGCAAAGCATCATGGTCTGTCAACCATGTTATCCCAGGCAGATACTGGATACCGTTTGAATTGCATCCCTACACTAGACAATTGTGGAATACAATCCTTTTGTCCCTGTACTGCAGTATCATTCTGGCCAATGGCCGAATGCTACCCAGGCCTTGGGACATACTTGCATGGGCTACAAGACCAGACAGTTCCTACATGTGTTTCCATGCAGTCCAGGTCACTGCATCACAGGTCCTGCACAACAACATGTAATATGCCAGAGCCATGTGTATAGTTCAAAAAGTGGTTTGAGTGTATGGATATGTGGCAAATCTTGGCAGACAGCCAGCTGACAGTATGTATGCAATCATATAGCTTGGTGTGTAACATAGTGCTAGAGTTTGCATTCACAAATAAGTACTGTTGGGCATGTTTCCGGCCATATGTTCTGAGGTGTGGCACAATTATGCAAACTATGTCATACAGTTTGTGTATTTTGTTGTCTGTCTATTCCAGCTTGGGAGGTCACTTGTTTGGCCAAATACTTAGAAGCGTCTGTGAATGTGTATGATTTCTGGTAGTGTGTGTGTGGGTGTCCTTACTGTGTTCTGGTAAGGGTATGTGTTGGTTGTGATAATGAGATGCATGTGTTAACCTACACCTCATGACTGTCCAGTTCAGTCATGGCTGTAGACTGAACTGCCTTCCAGCTTACTCTTGTAGCTACATCCCACACAATGTGTGGGGTGTGGTGTTAGGTGGGTCTGGCAGTGTACATGACACAGAGATTACATTCCTCCGGGATGGCCACATACACAAAGCTGACATTAGTAAACACCAGTAGCTGACTAGTGGACATGCCTGTATGAGCATTCAGTACTACAAGTACCAAGTACTGTATTTAGTTTACTTATTGCTTATGAAGATGTTTTAGACAGTGATGCTGACATGTAAATATTTGTGTTATGGACGTGACAACACTGGCTATTACAGAAACATTGTAGCTACCTTTAACAGCAATCCTCCTCTGAGGAGCACATCACATCCTGATAGTTGACTACAGATGATGCAAGTGTCAACAGGTCTGTTTCCTTTTCTGGATATATACTCACATATCCACCAGGGCCATGAGCACTGTTGGGCACAGACACCCACTCCCCAAACAAAGTCATGTATCAATAGACTCTGCTGCCACTATCAACATGATCAGGATACAATCAGATAGTGTAAGCCATCACCTATGAAGCAGCTATTACACATGTGCAGCTGTCTCCTACATCTTACACTACTACTGCAGATGTTATACTGGACTTAAAGATGATATGCAACCTGTTTCATTACCAGTACTGTGCACTACCTTACATACAGTATGTGCAAGCTGTTGTTAGGTTGGCAATGAGAGGTTAGACTACACAAACCTGGTAGTTCAACCAGTGTGTCTCTACTCTCAATATCCACTCTATGTAGGTGTGCACATAGCCATTTGGCCCAGCCCTGCAACAAGGGTTGCTACACATTTGCATAACATGTACACATGCATAGCTGTTATTGCTTGCAAACAATACTAGAGAGGTCCAGCCCTGTAACAAGGCTCACTGCACATTTGTATAACATGTACACATGCACAGCTGTTATTGCTTGCAAACGATATTAGAGAGGTGGATATTACATGTGTTATGTGCATGGATAGTTACCTAGCTCTTCCAATTATCTTTGCTATCATGCTGCTAAACTGTCAGATGAATACAAGTGATACGTATCCTGTTGTTGAGTATTGTAATTGCCAATAGACATAACTAATGTTTGCATAACATAACAGAAATGCTATGTAAAATGGAATTCAGATCTGCCTAAAATACTGTACATTACGCAATTATTGGCACAATATCCCACAATGCAAACCATATTTGCACAGTAAGCCCACCTTTGACATGTTCATCTTACATATAGGTTCATAGGTTCATAGGTTGGTACTAGGCTATCGGCCCTACGGCCTATACAAGCCTAGCCATAACAATTCTCTGGCTATTTCTTCCCACACTATTTACTTCCCTGGACACCTGTCTAGCAGGGTGACTGACATGATCCATGGGGTGAATTTCATTTCTCCCATCCAATCATCATAGTTCCTTTTGAAGAGGGCCAAAGAGGTGCTCTGCTTGACATGTATGGGCAGTCTATTCCAGATTCTGGGGAGTCTTTGGGTCAGGAACCTATCCCTCCAGCATGTTTTGTTTATTGTGATGACAAGATTTAGATCCCTGGAGCATGTGGCTCTGAGGGATTGGGATTTCTTTAAGTGTATCATGTCCAACACCTCTGGGTTTGACATGGTCTTGTATGTTAAGCAGAGATCGCCTCGGAGTAGACAATATGCGACAGAGTATAGCTGGAGTTTTTTAAGACGGTCAGCATAGGGCATCTGCTTTAGTCCTGTGATTCTTTTAGTGAGGTATTTCTGCAGCCTTTCCAGTTGTTGCAGATGTCTTGAGAGGTACATACTAAATTGAGCATTGTATTCTATAATGGGTCTAATGAGGGACGAGTACAGTGGGATAATGACCTCCTTTTTTCTGGATGAAAAGCCTTTAGTGATGGGGTGTGCCACATAGAAGGATTTTCCTGACTGTTGTGGCAATGTGGTTATTGAAGGTGAGACCACTGTCCACCTGTGTCCCTAAGTCTCTTATCATACTTTCAGTGTTTAGTGTACTGCCACCTATGTGATAATTCATGGGTACTTGTTTTTTCCCAAAGGGGATAACTATACATTTCATGGCATTGAGCTTGAGCCCATGGCACTGGCACCAAGCATCTGTTTTTGTAAAGCCCTTTTGTAGAGTATTCACATCATTTGGGAATTCAGTAATGGCTCCCATTTTGCAGTCATCTGCAACTTTGTTAGCCAGAGTCCCTTAGTGCTGGCCTGTACTTCAGAGAAGTAAATGCCAAACAAGAGAGGTCCCAGGACTGAACCCTGAGGCACTACACTTGTCAGTTGTTTGGAGCTGGATTTGGAGTCAGCTACTTTTACAATGTGGGCTCTCTCAGTAAGCCAGTTGGCAACCCATCGAGTGACGTGGGGATTAATGTCCAGCTTAGTATGTTTGTCTATGATTCCAGAGTGGGGGATGGTGTCAAAGGCCTTGGCGAGGTCCAGATAGGCTGTGTGGACTGCCTTACCCTCATCCACGGCTCTGGAAACTGATTCAAAGAAGTCAGTAATGTTCAGGAGACAGGATCGGCCCTTCACAAACCCAAACTGGGTGGGGTCCAGTGTTTTAAGGTTGGCAATGTCTTTGTTTATAAGTTCCATGATAATACGTTCCATGACCTTGCAGATCAGGCTCGTCAGACTGATGGGACGGTAGTTCCCGGGATCCAAGGTGGATTCCCTCCTTGTGAAGTGGGATAATTGTAGCTGTGTGCCACTCAGTGGGCATGAAACCTGAGGTGAGGGTATGATTAAACATGACACTTAGGTGAGGTGCCTGTTGATTTTGTACTTCATGTAGTACACAGCCCGGGATGTCATCTGGTCCCATGGATGCTGTATTCTTAGCTTTGGAGAGTGAGTTAATTTACCTGTGTGGCCGTTATTACCAGAATTTGGCAATCTTCCACTATTGAGATAGGCCATTTAAGGGGTGAGAGGGGGGTGAAGTTGGCAATGAATCGATCTGCCAGGATATTGGCAATATCCTTGGGATCAGTATATTTAATGCCATTCTGTTGTAGCTCAGAGCAGATCTGAGCATTGCCATTTAGATTCTTGACATAGTTATAGAATGCCTTGTAGTTGTCTTTGGAATCTTTGGAAATTTTATTTTCGTAACTAGCTTTGGAGGATTTTATGAGGTATCTCAGCTTCTTACTGAGGCTGGTAAGGGAGTTTTTTGCATCCTGGGATTTTCCTCTTTTCTGCAACAGTTTTTTCCTTTTGTTGTAAAGTTTGTTTATGGCAAGGGACCACCAGATTGGCTTCCTTTTTTTGGAGGAGAACATCTTGGTTTTATTTGGGATGGCACGATTCATGCATGAGTGGATTTGCTCGTACAGTGCCTTAATGTAGGACTCAGCAGTCGAACTTTCAGTTCCCGTCTGAATGGATGTCATGAAGTTTGTAATTTCTGACTTAAGTAGCATAATGTTGACTTTGGAGTAGTTTTTTATTGAGGTTTCCTTACTGGGGGGTGGGGGTGGGATGTGGATTTAAAGGGTGATTAGCTTATGGTCTGTCCTGACCAACGAGGGGGTGACCATAGGTGTGGAGCATCGATTTCCCATGTTGGTAATGACCAGGTCTATGATATTGGAGCCCCTGGTGGGACTATGGATTAGTTGATCCAGGGCATTGGAATTTATGAATTCCAAGAACCGTTGGGCAAAGGTGTTGGTGCATGAGTAGTTTTCCCAGTTAATGGCAGGGTAGTTGAAATCACCCAGTATTAGGGTGTTTAGTTGTATATTAATATTTTCTAGTATGTTTAGAAAGGTGTAGTGAGAATCTTGGGGCATGGTGGTGGATCTGTAGCAAGCTACAATTTGGATTGCAGTCTTACCTAGTGTTAGTCGCACCTGGAAAATTTCAGACGCATAGTGTTGAGCAACTTACCTGGTGGTGTGAATATCCTTGGTGAATATGGACACTGCTCCCCCTTTAGTGTTTCGATCCTGGTTTGGTAGACAAAAAAGTGTGGTAAGAGTTGTAGCCTGGTATTGCAGGGGTGCTGACTGGAGCCTTGAACCAGGTCTCAGTTACTGCACAGATATCGATGTTCTCCATTTTTAGGAGTGCCTCGAGAGAGTGCATTTTGAGGTTTAGACTTCTAGCATTGAGTAGCATTACCTTCAGATTTTGCATGCTTGTACCTGTTACGGTGGTGGTTTTGTCCTTTGAACTTTGCCTAAAAAAGGTACTATAGGGGTGGCAAGAGCCTTAGTCAGTAACCTGAATCCCATGGGCGACAGGTGCAGACCATCTCTGGCAAAGCATTGTGGTCTGTCAATCATGTCGTCCCAGATAGACAGATACTGTATCTCCTTTGAATGACACCAGAAGTTTAGCCAATTGTTGAAGTCAATCATTTTGTCCTTATATTCTGGTATCATTCTGGGCGAAGGCAGGATGCTACTGAGGGCTGGGGTCATACCTGCCTGGGCCACATGATCCGAGAGCTCTTCCATGTCTCTTTTCATGTAGTCCAGGGAGGTAAATCTCAAGTCATTCACTTCAACATGGACAATGACAGAGTCATATTTGTACTTGTTGTGGAGTGACTTGAGTGCATGAGTTATGTGGCGGATCCTGGCACCTGACAGGCAGCTCACTGTAAATCTGTCCTTGTTCATCTTGATGAGTGGGACATCAGTGTGCCTGACTATAGAGTCACCTATGACTAAAGTGTTAGGTAAGTTGTCTTGCCTTTGGGGCTGTTGCTGGGTGGCACACTGGTGTTGTGAGCTATGTGACACTTTGGTTGTGATTGGTGTTTGTTTGCATTTCAGCTTCGGAGGTCCTTGTTGCTTGGGCAGGTTACAGTTAAGGGCCTCCGCATATGTAGATTTAGTGTTGCTATGTGTGGGTGTTGGTGGTGTGAGTTTAGAAGGGCTATGTGTTTCTTGAGGTGCAGTGTGGTTGTTAACCTTCTCCTCTTGACTGTCTATCTTGGGTGGAGAGAGCATTGCTTCCACCCATACATATGTCTACTGTTACAATATATCGACATATACTATCCCCTGTTATAACACATACTTATTGGACCAACCCTGACACTGACAGTGGCTGGAAACGAATTGGTGAGTTCCAAGCCCATATATATCATCCCTTGTGGAGTATGAGGAATTTGCTTTGTGACCTACAGCAGTACACACATAGAATACTACAAGCATTAATACTGCTCAACAACACATCGCTACAAGATAGCTATTTCCACTGTATGCATTGATTACACTGTAAGTCTTACAGAATAGGTACTACATACACAGACATACTAAATGTTATACATACCTTCTCAGTAATTGGAGGTGTAATTGACTGGTATATTACTCGTTTTCGGTTTGTGTTTCAGTATTTTGTACTGTTCTGCAGGTATATGCAGATGGTTTGAATGTGTGACAAGGCATCCTTTTATAGTTACAGATCAGTAACATGTGCTATCCCGATAACCAATTGGTGTTCCCAAGTAGTTAATTACATGCACATCGGCTGAGCAGATACTCCATTAGCCAATACCATGGCAACAGTAGAGTATAACTGAGTACTCCACTTGGGCATTCTCCCTTTGCCTTACTTGTGAGGAAGACAGCCTGGAAGTGTTGTTTGAAATCTATTGCAACAGCTGTATGGAGATGAACATTAATATATTGTGTGTAATGCCTAGAGGATTTGGTCTAAATTTGAGTACTGCTGTTATATTTCTGAACATTGCTACTTGTGCAGGGTTTGTCTGTACCTAATACTTCTGCATATGTTTCAGTCTGGCCAGGTTGTTTGACCAGCTCAAGGCTGCATAGCTATGCATATAATGTTAGGGGGTTTACAGTGTGCTTACTAGACATCTTTAGTTTGGTGTTAATGTGTATCATACTGTGCTGATAATCAGTAATTGGAAACACTTCTTGGTGTACTAACCTTTCAACCCTCTGAAACAGGATTAGTTCAAACAAACCCTGTAACATCAGGAGCTGTTCCATTGTATAACAGCAACTATTTCACATAGGGCCATGTTAGTGTGTCTGTGTCCAGGTATGTTAAGGTTTCAGCAGATGTCGTACAGTGGTTGAATAATTGGTTATGGTATGACAATATATATTGATGTAATTAGTCTGGGTGTGGGGGAGATGTTGGTGGGTATACATAGCAGATGCAGGTGTGTAGGAACCACTTTTATACATCTTCCATATGTTTGTGGGGGTTCTTTCCCTATATGAACACCTATCCCTTAGCGGGCTAATATCATGGCAATTGCAGGCTGATTCATTAAGGCACTGTTAAATGCTTCCTGTATAGCATGCAGGTACTGTTAGTCCTTGAATCCTTTTGGCAATACATCGGAATGTAATAAAGTTTTGCTAAATGAAAGCTGTCTGTGTATTTCTGTCATGGATATTTGCAGTCATTGCAGTTGTTTTGGTGACTGTGTTCATAGAACATATTTGTAATAGTGTATTGGCATATACTCTTCATATGTTATGTTCATATTGTTTGGGGGGCAGAATGTGTGATTGCTATGGTCCATGTTATACTCAGATGTGAACACTTCAGATGCTGTCTACACACATGTATGTATGTATGTGTATATATATATATATATATATATATATATATATATATATATATATATATATATATATATATATATTTTATAGATATAATATATATTATGGCATATGTTTATCTGTATCTATATGAGCATACACCTTTCATTGGGAACATGGCAGTTTGTTCTATTTCCACACATTCCTCCCTTTTGTGTTTTAACCTGTCTGCATACACAACTGGCATAGGTACATCTCAGGTAGCTTAGTGGTAGGTTACTCTGAGGAATAAGCGCATAGTTGTGGGTTCTAATCCTGGAAGATGTTATTATTTTACCTCTCAAAGTAGGCACTGGTAGGGAACGTGTGAATAACGCACATTTAAGTGGTTGTAAGCAGGTTTGTCTGTGGTCTGCGCAACATTAAGCAAAGGTTAATCCTGTGAAGCCCTTCTCCATTTAACCGTGTTTAAGTGCCACTTACTACCGTCTCGCAAACACACTTAAAAGTGCTTTAATCCACCCGCATCCAACTGCCCTTATTCTAGCCCTCAAAGTAACTTAACAGCCCTTGCAGGTCTTGAACCCGGGACCATGAACACCACATTCACTGACTTTACTACTAAGGCATCTGAGATATGTACAAATGTTATGGTGTTTAGAATATACATTTTACCACAGGCATTTCTCACTATTGAAAACAAATGTGACAGTCAGTTGGTGTACATATGTCTGATACATGTTAATGTTCATATGTTTGTGGAATTAGGTGTTGCAATGTGACATGACAGGGTGTATTATGGATGAGAAAAGTTCTTGTTTTGTGTCCTTTTCATATTGTCCCCATACTCCATGTATACTCCTCCAGTTCACTTATTGAACATCCGACCCAGGATCTCCTTGCTGCATGATTTCATTAACCATCATTCCTCTCCCACTCCAATCTTCACATACAGAACAACCATCCCTTCTATGGTGAATTAGGTTAATATTAATAGTTATAATACCAGAGCTGCATGTGTTTTGTGTACACTTCAATTTGTTTGGATTGCTAGTGTGTCACGAAGAGTGTTCATAGATGTTTATATATATGGCTATTGACGTAACTGTATATATAAATATATATATATACATATATATATATATATATATATATATATGTATATATATATATATATCTACATGCAGACATCACTGTATATATATTTATATATTTCGTATTAATTTGTAACAGTTATACATATGTGGACTTGTATGTGTTGGTTCACAAACTACAGTACATTACAATGTACTGTACATATGTACACAAAGTGACTTTCCCATTTCTGGTCATTACTGTGGAATGTATATGGTATAAGGTGTAGTCTAAAGACCATGAAACATGTATACACCTTAGATGGCTTAGTGGTAAGTCCCATGACTATAGTGTGCATGGTCCAGGGTTCGACACCTGTGATAGGTTCATAGGTAGGTACTAGGCTATTGGCCCTAGGGCCTATATAAGCCTAGTCAAAGGTACCCTGACTTTTGCCATCCAAGAAAATTATTTTCCTGTGCCACTGTCGAGCAGAGCCACAGAAGTGATCCCCGGGGTGAATTTCCTATCTCCCATCCAATCATCAAGATTTTTCTTGAAGAGTGTTAATGAGGAGCTTTGTTTGATATAGATAGGTAGTTTGTTCCAAAGTATGGGAAGTCTCTGGGACAGGAATCTATCCCTCCAGCATGTTCTGTTTATGGTGGTGACGAGGTTTAGGTCCCTAGAGCGTGTAGCTCATAGGGATTGGGATTTCTTTAAGTGGAGCATGTCTAAAAGCTCTGGGTTTAACAGCTTTGTGTGTTAGGCAGAGATTGCCTCTGAGTAGGCGATATGCAACGGAGTAAAGCTGCAGTTTTTTGAGACGGTCTGCCTAGGGCATCTCTTTGAGGTCGGTAATCTTCTTTGTGAGGTATTTCTGTGGCCTTTCCAGTTGTTGTAGATGTCTTGTGAGGTACATACCAAAAGGGGCATTGTACTCTATAAATGGTCTAATGAGTGACGAGTAGAAGGGAACAATGACCTCTTTTTTCCTGGATGAGAAATCTTTTGTGATGAGGTGTGCCACATAAAAGGATTTCCTGACTACTGTGGCGATGTGATTATCAAAGGAGAGACTACTTTCCACCTGTGTTCCAAGGTCTCTTATCACACATTCGGTGTTAAGTAGACTACCACCTATGTGGTAGTTCATGGGTACTGAGTTTTTACCAAAAGGAATGACAATGCACTTTTTGGCATTGAGCTTGAGGCCATGGCTTTGACACCAGGCATCTGTCTCAGCAAGGCCCTTTTGTAGGATGTCCACATCTTTTGGAGTTTTAATTATGGCTCCTAGGTTGCAGTCATCTGCTAACTTTGTTAGCCAAAGACCTTCTGCGTTGGCCTGTACTTCAGAGAAGTATATACCAAACAGGAGAGGACCCAGGACTGAACCCTGTGGTACTCCAATTGTCACTGGTCTGAAGCTGGATTTGGAGTCTTCTACTTTCACAGTGTGGGTTCTGTCAGTGAGCCAGTTGGCAGCCCATCTTGTGACATAGGGATTTATACCTAGTTAAGTGAGTTTATCTATAATTCCAGAGTGGGGGATGGTGTCAAAAGTCTTGGCGAGATCTAGATAGGCTGTGTGAACCACCTTACCCTCATCTACAGCTTTGGTGACCGCTTCAAAGAAGTCTTTCGGGTTTAGGAGACATGATCTGCCTTTTACAAACCCAAACTGGGTGGGGTCCTGAGTTTGGAGATTACCAATGTCATTGTTTATAAGTTCCATGATGATACACTCCATAGCCTTGCAGACCAGGCTCGTTAGGCTAATGGGGCAGTAGTTTCCGGGGTCTGTGTTGGCTCCCCCTTTGTGTAGTGGGATAACTGTCGCTGTGCACCATTCAGTAGGGCACATAGCCTGAGGTGAGGCTATGATTGAACATGGTACTTAGGTGGGGTGCCATTTCGTTCTGTAGTTCATGTAGAACACAGCCTGGGATGTCGTCAGGTCCCATTGATGCTGTGTTCTTGGCTTTGGATAGTGTGTTTTTTACCTGTGCAGCCATGATTACAGGAACTTTGCATTCTTCTGGTATAGAGATGGGCCCTTTAGGGGATGACAGAGGGGTAAAGTTAGCACTGAACCTATCTGCCAGGATGTTGGCAATATCCGTAAGTTCTGTATTTTTAGTGGTATTGTGCTGTAACTCAGAGCAGATCTGAGTGTTGCGATTGAGATTCTTGACATAGCTATAGAATGCTTTGTGGTTGTCTTTAGAGTCAGTGGTGATTTTGTTTTCATAACTAGCTTTGGAGGATTTTATGAGGGATCTCAACTTCTTACGGAAGCTGACCAGGAAGTTTCTCCAATCATGGGATTTTACTCTTTTTTGCAACAGTTTCTTTCTTCTGTTGTAAAGTTTGTTTATGGCAGGGGACCACCAGATTGGCTTCCTTTTTTTGGAGGATAGCATCTTGGTTCTGTTAGGGATTGCATGATCCATGCACTGAAGTAAGTGCTTATAAAGTGCATTTGTGTAGGATTCAGCAGTCATACCTCTATTGTCCTTCAGCATGGGTGTCATGGTTTGCCACTTCTGTCTTAAGAAGCGTGAAGTTGGCTTTGGAGAAATTTTTTTACTGTGGTTTCCCTAATGGGGGGTGGGGGAGGGATGTGGATGTCTAGGGTGATTAGCTTATGGTCGGATCTGACCAATGAGGAATTGACCTCTGGTGTGGAGCACCGGTTTCCCATGTTGGTAATAACCAGGTCTAGGATATTGCTGCCCCTGGTGGGGGTGTGGATAAGTTGATCCATGGCGTTGGAATTTATGAATTCCAGAAAAGGTTGAGCACAAGAGTTGGTACATGAGTAGTTTTCCCAGTTAATGGTAGGGTAGTTGAAATCGCTCATTATTAGGGTGTTAGGTTGTACCCTAATATTTTCCAGTGTATTAAGAAATGAGGAGTGGGAATCCTGGGACATGGTGGGGGATCTGTAGCAAGCTACAATTTGGATTGTGGTCTTGCCCAGAGTTAGTTGCTTTAAAACTGTTCTTTACTTCAGAATAAGGCTCATTTAAGCAGTTGTAAGCATGTTTAAAAGGTTTTTGTGTGACATTAAAGCAGCTGTTAAACAAACTTTGTAACGTATAACCTGTGCGCGCCAACACAGCCACATCCGCTAACTACTCAGGATATATACATTTCAGTGAAGTAACATCTCACTATGTGCTTACATAACATTAGATTCTCTGTGGACTTTACTCGCCAGCACACATGGGTTTATATGGGTGTTTCGAATGTTTATTATACAGATGAATGCTACCTATATATGCAAGCTGTATTTAAGTATACTTTTTAACAAGATAAACATCCCTGGCTTTATTGGGATTTGAACCTTGAATGCACAGATACTATGCAGATGCTATAACCATTATACTATTGACATTAACGTTGCTTCTGCCTATTTCCTATTTAGATGATTTCTATTTGCAAGCTAGGCTAAGCAAAGGGCGGAGGCACCCAAACTCACTGAGCTTCACTTACTTTTGAAATAAAAACATATAACAAATTAAATAAGAGACAATAAATTACATTCCTAACTGCATTAGGCATAGCCCCTCACTGACACACTTCAAGGGAAACCTTTTTGTGTGAATGGGTAACAGAATATACACCCCTGGGATCATGTGTCCCAGAACCATACAGCCAGGGGGTAGGGGAGCCCATCAAGTTTGATAGCTGCAAGACCTCTTGGGGAAATTGAATGGTATTGAATTGTTACATTAACATGCCCTCTTTAGATCACTAAGTGCCCCTATCACCCTCCACCACCCCAGTTTTCAATAGCTTCCGGCAACTCTGCCTGGAATTGCTTCATTGGCTCTGCTTGACAGAGGTTCAGTTATTTCATCAATGGTGCAGAGAAAGCCAACACACTGTAGCTATGCTTCTAATTGCCCTTGGGCAGATAGGTAGTAGGCTATCTGTGAACCTCTAAAGTGCAGGCCATCACAGCCATAATATGTGAATAAACAAGCTTTCAGATCACAATATGCAGTGAGAAATCACCATGTAGTCAGGAAACAGTTAAGTACAGCAAGAACATACAGAACACTGATACTTAATCACTCCAAAAGCTTATCTTGGAAGCTAGAAGACTTGTATAAGTTTAAGTCTTTCTATTGCTTACCAGTAGGTTACCTACAGGAGAGATGAGAAACAAGCACAGATGGGAAACATGCATGCAACAATACCATACCGGCTTATGTATCAGCCTTAGGCTTTGGAATACTGGCCAAGGCTATTGGCGGCCCCATGGTGCCTTTTTTAGGAGAGTCTCAAAGGTGAATACCAGCTCCGTAAACAGCACAATAGCAGAATCAATGAGAGTTATGCTATTCAACACCAGGGTTGTGATCACAACATGCATGCACTCACAGCATTCCTCAGTACGGACAACATCAACATCTGTGCAGTAACTGAAAACTGTTTTAAGGCTCCTGAGAGCACACCAGCACTACCAGACTACAACCCATACCACACATTTTGGCCACAGAACATGGACTGACACAGACATGGAGGGGGTGTATCCATATTCATCAGGGATACCTACACCTCCAGGTTAGTGAGGCAGCATGATATCTCTGAGATCATCCATGTGCAGCTAACATCAGCCACAACTGCAATGTAAACTATGGCCTGCTACAGATCACCCTCCATGACCCAGGACCACCACTCCACCTACCTGGAGACAACGGAGAACATGACAGTCCTACCGCACATCCTGGCATTGGTAGGTGTCAACTACCCTACCATTAACTGGGAAACATACTCAAGTACCTACTTTCAGGCCCAGCGCTTCCTGGAATTTATCACCTGATATGCCCTGTATCAGGTGGTAAACTCAGAAAACAACACAAATTCCACACTGATAAAATTTAATAGAAAAAACAGTCTTAGCGCCTCGGCCACAACAGCCTTCAACGAGTACAAAAATTTTGTGAAAACACACTCCCATATATATATATATATATATATATAATAAGTAATCAATCAATTAAGCACCATTAAAAACATGATGAGACTATTAGTCCTGAAATTTAAAGTGAACAACACTAGATAACAACTCCATTTAAACGCATCAAATACATTAAATGCAATATATTAATAAAAACAAAAACTAAAGTAAACATCTCCAGTTTACTTCTTTATTTAAACCCATTGGTGATAATGTATTGAATTTTAATATGAAAACAGTTTCCTTATACAATAAAATGTTTTTGAGTAATTTATCATTAAATGTTAATTTATTACAGGCCACTATTTTAGAACAAGTTTTTGTTAAGAAGGGGGATGATAAATTACTCAAAAACATTTTATTGTATAAGGAAACTGATTTCATCTTGTAAGCCAAGTCTCCCCTAAGAAGTCTATATGATACAGAGTAAAGTGACAGGTACTTTAGTCAGTCTGTGTAGTGCATTTGATGGAGTCGCTTGATCTTCTTTGTTCGACTCTGAGGTCTCACCAATCGCTGCAGGTGCTTTGTATGGTACATGACGAATGGGACATTATAATCAATTATGGGCCAGATTAGTGCTGAGTATATAGGAGTTATAACCTCTTTTGCTCTCAAGGTGATGCCTCTACTAATCAAGTGTGCTACTAAGTTTATCAATAATGCATGAGTGTAGGATTGTATCAAAAGCCTTTGTCAAGTTGAGGTATACTGTATGCACAGATTTGCCCTCATCAATGGCCCTGGTCACATTTTTCAAAAAAATCCACAAGATTTAACAGACAGGATCTGACCCTGACCCTGACCAAGCCGAATTGGGTAGGATCCAGGGTTTGGAGGTTGCCTATGTCTTTATTTATGAGGTCCATAATCATATGTTCTATGGCCTTACAGATGAGGCTGGTCAGGCTTATGTGTCTGTAATTCCCCGGGTCTGTTGCTGGGCCACCTTTGTGGAGGGGAGTAACTTTTGCTGTTCTCCATTCCACATGAACAAACCTGTGGTTAGACTATGATTGAAAATGGTACTTAATGGTGATGTTTTGTCCTGTTTAGAAGACAGCCTCAGATGCCGTCTGGCCCCATAGAGGCTGTGCTTTTTGCCTTGGACAAGGCTTTGATATCCTGTTCTTCAGATATGTAGGGTGGGGTAGGAGTCTGAGGCAAGGTTTGTGATAGATTTGTAGGGGATAGGGGGTGAAATATTCACCAAACATATCTGTTAGCAGGTTTGGTATCTCTGGTGGGTTAGTGTGTGTGTGTGTGTGTGTGTGTGTGTGCGTGCGTGCATGCGTGTGTGTGTGTGTGTGTGTGTGTGTGTGTGTGTGTGTGTGTGTGTGTGTGTGTGTGTGATTACTTTTGGTCACTAGTTCTGCACATACTTAGGTAGGCTAGGTATGTAGCTGTAAAAGGCTTTATTGTGATCTTTGGCTGTGTTAGCTAAGTTTTTCTCAAAGGTGCCCTTAGAAGATTGGACAAGTTGTCTTATTTGCCTGTTGAGGTTGAGGAGGGTGCTTTTCCATTGTTGAGGTCTCGCCTTTGTTTTCACGGACAGCAAAGTTTTGCATTTATTGTAAACTTTGTTGATGCTGGCTATCCACCACGGTGGCTTGTTTTACTTGGGACTCTGGCTTTTATTCTTTCTGGTACAGCCAACTCTATACACTTATGCAAGTGATTGTACAAGGCTTTAGAGTAAGCTTCAGTGTAGTTACCACTTCCAGCTGGTGTTCTGCTCAGAATCCATTTATACCTTCATCTAGGAGGGTATAGTTTGCCTTCATGAAGCTTTTTAGTCTTATTTCACCCTTTGTGAGTTTTGGTATTAGAGTCAGGTTGAAGGTGACTGATTTGTGATTAAGTTTAACAAATAAGGGGCTGACAGTTGCAGTAGTGCATCTGTTTGACATGTTAGTGAGCACCAGATCTAGCATGTTTGTTCCTCTTATAATGGTATGAACAATTTGTTCCAGGGCATTTAAGTTAACAAAGTTAGGGAACTTTTGCCCTACCCGGATAGAGCTAGCCATGGTGGGCTTTTATTCCATTTCTAAATCAGCTGTCAGAATATAGGTAACATGTGAATGTGCATTAACCACTCTATATGTTGCACAGCATTCAGAAAAAAATATTTACTGGAAACATAGATAATTATGAAATGTTAAGCAGCAGACACTGACAGATAGTAACAGATATCATAAAACAGTTTTTAAAAGCAGGTGTGTGATGTAAACAGACCAAGAGATACCCTTTCTGCAGGTACCCTCCTGCAGGTAATGTGCTCCAGCAGGCATCTGTTGTCTAAGATATTGTACATCATCAACCATTAGACCCTGCATTCCACTGGGTGCAAGGACTGATAGTATTTGTAGTTGTTAAAAGAATGTTTCTGAGGGGGTCATGGGTACTGAGCACAAAAGTGGTCTATAATAGGACATGCAAGGTATTTGGCAGTTTTTTCCAATGTTGCTGTTTTATTTACAGGCAGGCTGTTGAAATGCTCAAACACTTGACAATGATGAGTTGATGGTCAGCAAATGGAGAAAATCCACTTATTTGTTTTACTGGGGTTGAATTATATGAGCATTTATGCTGTTTATCAGAGCTTAAGCATTCATCTATACATGATAACCATGTTACTGAATGGATTTGAAACAATATTGTAAACAAGAGTATGAGGCTGATGATATTACAGTTTTAAAGAGATGCACACCGGTAGTATACAGAGGAATTTACATATAGAGAGGCTAGAAAGATACAGTGCGGGCAAGAGGCAAGAGACAGATTCGAAAAGACAAGGATTGAAGTGATTTAAAGAACAGGCTGAGAAGAACTAGTCAAGAAGAGCTTTTTATCATCCCAATAAATTAAATATCAACTAGAGGAGCATAGTGAAGATTTTTAAAGGCATACATAACTCCAGGATAAGTATGAAGGTGCACATGCATTCACCGAAAATTGTAAATAGCTGTATGAGAAGAATGAGAAGAAATCGCAGCTGACCACATTACGAGCTGCTTAACATCAGCAGGAATTTGAATGAAGTGAAACATTTGGTATTTATAGTTGCAATATGATAATACTTATGGTTATTTCCAAAGGATACTCCACACATTAAGTATGTAGTGGTTTGATCTCCCAAAACATATTCACAGGATTTTCAAAAAATATTACTACTTTAATGGTAGACTTCAACATGACTTACAACCTCTTCTCTAAGGGATAGAATATTATTTCTACATGAATAAAGTGCACTATAAATGTAGGCAGTGAAAAAGAAATAATTAAAAACTAGAATCGCAAACTATATTTCACAATTATTTTTGAGCAGAATAATACCTTAATCCTGTTTTGTTCCGTATGGATAATTTAAGTAATGCATTTTGCATAAGTATTCTATGAAGAGCCACACAACAGACAGTAAGAATAGAATAATGTGATTTAGGCTTACATTATTAGACTAGATTTTCATTATGAATGCTGATTTTATGTTCAGCTATTATGTTGTCTCAGTGGCATTAATTCAAGTGCTTAATACTGGAAACATAATTCAGTATTAAATGAGAACATTTAAAGCAGAAAGTAGTTTAATTTATATTTTATAAATAAGTACAATGCAGCTGTCCCATTAGGTATTATATGTAATGGAAAATCAACAGTAAATACATGAAAAATTAATTAAAGTGTTCTCCTGACATCTCTTTTTCTAGTCATTTATATTTGAATAAATGTTTTAAAAAACGTCAAAACTCGCATATAACATAAATTAGCTGGTTTCTGTGCATTCTTTGCAAAAGAATGCTATTAACGTAGAAATATTATAAAAACAAAAAAGAACAATCTGTTTCTGATCATTATAGTATTGATTCACAAATACACCCTTTTAAGATTTTATCACTTTTATTCATTCACAACTCAGAGTTATTATTTTTTTAAGTAAAATCAAATTTTCTGGGCCTCGCAAAATACACTTGCATTTGGAAGTGGTGTTTAATGAGAGAATTATAAAACAAATTTGATATTCTTTCTGTGGCTAGCATTAAGGGTATATATTTGCCATGCAAGATATGCATAGATCATTTTTACCTTAGAGAATTATATTGTGTGACAAGACTTCCCACCCATTCACTGTAAATTTAAATGATGCACATCTTCCAGTTATGTATTAGAATTTACATAGTTGTTCAGTCTGTGCTTTCAGATAAGGATTACTTACCATTTCATACTTATCTACTTTTCCAGTAAATATTTTTTCTGAATACTGTGAAACATGTGGGGTGGTTAAACATTTACAGATGATCAATATTAATATACAGTATGCATTGCTTGACACAACGTTCCAGCTACAGTTTTAGACTCAGAAGCAATAGTAACTCATGACTCTAGGTAACTGAGCGTGCAAGCAGTCATTACCCCCCTGAAAAAAAAAAATCTTTCTCCTGATCCCTAAAACTGTTTATAACTTTGCCAGGTATTTTTATAAGCTAGTGACCAGTTCTGCCCTCCTGCGTTCTGTTACATATTAATTGTCTATATACAACCACACATATATGGTAATATATACATATAAAACCGATACATTATTCAGTATACATCCTTACTCAAACTTTTCCACTGCACAGACAACATGGCAAGCCATTACATCCAACCGCATACTGCAAATCTCAGGATTAAACATGTAAACATGCAATGCTACTCCTTTTTAAAATTTTATACCTACAAGCAATCACTTACCAGCATCCTTGTATCTATTTAGTGTTTGACAGTCCAGTATGAGATGTCTAGACAACCAGAGTGCTTTGCACCCAAAGGGATACATGTCTTTCCCTGTGGTAAACAAGTACTGCATGGACATTTCTTGTGATTATAGTATCTTTTGTCATAGTAATCAAAATGTAAAACAAGATCAGGAAAGAAAACAGAAGGAAAAGACAATGCACACTATACAAAGCATACAAATCTAGAGGGAAGGTGGTCTTGCTAAATATCCAATGTTTCAACTATAAAATGGGAGTTAATATTTGTTTCCAGATAAAATGTTAAACTGAAGCCCCATTGGCCTGAGTTTGTGGTAGCTCAGTTGGATGCAAAAGACCCCATAGCATCTGTCAAAAAGAGTAGGGGAACTTCCCCAGTGCCTTGATCAAATTTCCCTAAGTAGGAAAAATGCCAATTCAGGTCCACGCTGAAAACAGTCTTCTAGCTTAGTGGGAAAAACTCAGTCAAAAAAGGATAGATAAATAAATAAACAAACAAATAAATAAAATAAATAAACAAATATTGGCAGCTTAAATCGCTTCCTTCTGTAATTCAGTTAAAGTAAATATAAACGATGAGGAAGCTGTATGGCAGAGCGGCACCCGAATGGCGCCAAATTTGAATAGTACTGGTGCGTAATCAAGATTCGCTTATCCTTACCGAGATATTCTAATGCTAACACAGTTCAATAATCCATGTGGTAATAAATATTCCCCGATAGATGCAAGTCCACTGAATATAGATGAAACAAAGGCAGTTTTCACTTCACCTGTGATGTATCACGAGAATATATCAGTCAAAAGATGTACATAAAACTGATTTTATTCATGAACAGTCAAAACGGCAAGCGCTTTCTTCCGTAGGCTTCTTCAGGCCATAAACAATTACATATATTTAGGATCCTTATATACTTCTACATTTGATGACATCACTTCCTATCATTAAAAATATCCGATTAAATCCAACAACAGTAAAAATACATTTGCAAAAATTCTAAAAATATGATTATATGCAATGCTAATCATATTATATAAAGATCTTTACTATAAGCATTTCATAGAAATATATAACAGTATGTAAAATTTTATATATCTCACTAATTGGGGTATATATTACTATATAAAAAACACACAACCTATTACTAAACTGTTAAATAAAATAATAACAGCCTAAGAATGCCTATACATCTATCTGATTAAAACATTATACTTATAATATACTATAATAGATGCTATGCTCAGTATTATAATTTTTTAGGAGAATGCTAGACATCATAACTCCACCTGTTACTAAACTGTAGCATAAAATAAAATAAAATAATAACTGACTAATAGTGCCTGTACATCTATCTAATTAAAACACTATACTTATAATATACCATAATAAATGCTCAGATTAATATTATAATATTTTGGGAGAATGCTAGAACATTTATCAGAAAAATCATACCCACTTTGTATAAACTAGCATGGTGTATCAATATGTCATTAACTATAAGGCTTTAAAGCCCTATAAATACATATATATGTATATTAATGCGACAACTAGGTCGGAGTATAATATATTAATATATATGTCCATGGCTCCTTGCCAAATAATAATTATGATCCCTACTAATAGGAAAGTTAATAGATTAAATATATTATATTTTCACCTTTAAGGCCCTAGCTTTTAACATGGGTCTTATTGGGATACGGTCATTGAGTCCTGGCTCCCTGTCTGCCCTTAACCTAATTATCCACCTGGTCTCATGTTGTTCAGTTGTATTGCGTATAAGGCCTCTCCTAATCGTGGGATGATTGACATGAATAGCCATAAATTTAAAAGTGTGTTCCATAGAATTTTGAATAACATGTTTAGAAAGAGCATTTGTATCAGATTTAATCCTAATATTATAAAAATGCTCCCTAATTCTTTCTCTTAGTCGTCTATCTGTCTTGCCCACATAAAATGCTGGGCAAGACTGACATAATGCCAAGTACACAACATGTGAAGTTTCACAATTTGCATTACTGTTAAACTTGAATAACTGCTGAGTAATCGGATGTACAAATCTTGCCGATTCATCTATAGAATAACAAAAATTACATTTTTTACAAGGATGTGTGTTAGTCGTCGGTTTACCAATACTAGGCTTAAATTCAACTCTACTGGGGCCACATAACATTCTATGTAAGTTCAGCTTATTTTTATATATAAATCTGGGTGTACCCCCTACCACTTCAGACATGTTTGGATCTATCTGTAGTAAATCCCAATATTTCTCATACGCCATTCTAATTTCTCTAACATTTTGCGTATAAAAATAGTGGCTGATGTTCCCCGGCCATTATGACTTTTTATTAAATCTGTGTCTTTCTTGGCACTCTGATCTGCGAAATATGGATAAGCTCTGTCTTTTCTGAGGCCCTCTATATTAGTTAAGCTTTCATTTATTTCCTCTAACTTATTTGATCTATCTAAAAACTGTTGTTTAAGATCAACAATTTCCTGATTATATCCTTCCTGGGTGGAGTTTAATCTCGAGACATGCATAGCTTGACCTTTTATTATATTATTGAATATGTAACCAGGATGCATACTCGATCTATGAAGATAAGAGCTTCTATGGCAAGATTTCCGATAGATTCCTGTATTAAGATAACCATTAAGAATTTTTTCTACATAAACATCCAGATAGGATACAAGATGTTGTGATGCTGTCATTGTAAACTTTAAATAACATGTTAAAGAATTCATTTGTTCTACGAACTGGTTCAACTGTTCCTCATCAGATTTCCAAATCAGGAAAAGATCGTCTACAAAACGAACATAAAACCCCGCATGCTTCCGAAAAGCATCCAATTTAAACAATTGTTCACTTTTCCAATCAGCCATAACCAGGTTGGCATAGCTATTGGCAGAGGATGTGCCCATAGCCATGCCATCCCTCTGTATGTAGATCTGATTTTGGAAATTGAAGATGTTATTCTCCAGTACGATCCCCATCAATGTACTAATAGTCTCAACTAAAGATGGACCATAAAGCTGCGTTTGCATTAAACATCTACATATACATTCTATTCCCTGTGAGTTGGGAATGCTAGTAAATAAAGATGTAACATCTAATGTTACCAACCAATAGTCGGGTGTTACTTTCTCAATTTTCATATAATCATACAACATAAACAGGAATTGTTTAGTGTCTCTTAGGGCATATGTATATCTCTCCACTACAGTTCTTAGCTTAGATTCTATGTACAGAGATATAGGTTCAGTTAACCACCCCCTTCTGGCTACTATAGGCCTCATGGGTGGAAAAGTTGGATTTTTATGTATTTTTGGAACTCCCTGTATACAGGTTATTCTCGGACATTCCACTTGACAAAACTCATACAGTTCCTGGCTAATCAGTCCTTCAAGATGTAAATATGAAATTTTATTCTGAACCTCACCTATAATTCTATCAACCTGTTTGGAATTAATTTGTTTATAATATTTCCCATCTTCCAACATGTTCTTCATACTAGACAGATAATCCTCCATATCCATAATAACAGTGGGTCCACCCTTATCGGCTGGTCGGATCATAATGCTAGAATCATGTTTGAAGCTTGCAAGTGCCTTTCTGGTATTATATGTCAGATTTTCATGAAATTTTCTTTTCCTATTGGTCTCATTCAATTTATATAGTTCTCCCTCTACCAATTTAGAGTAGGCTTCTAACAATGGGTGTAATGGTGGTATATATGTACTGGGTTCTTTATATATATGATTATGTATCCCCAAATCTGTCATACCAAAATCCATTTTTAATTGGACATTTCTTACAAATAGTTTCAAATCTGTTATAGTTTCAGTTATGTCACTTTTCATGGTAGGTATAAACATTAATCCCTTCTCTAGGACTTCATTCTCTTCCTTGGTTAGTGTCTTGCTGGAAATATTCCATACTAATGTGTTAGACTCTTGTCCCACATTTTTTTCAACATGGGCTCTGTTTGCTCTACATCCGTTATTCGTCTTTTTTGTCTTCCTCGACTCATAGACCTGTCTCCCCCCCTTCCCCCCTTCCATTTCTCTCCTATGGCGAAAGGGACCATATTATGAGTGTCAACCTTTTTAGTATTCATAATTCTTTTTCTCACTACATTATCTCCTGAATTATATTCTATATCATTGGAGATAATTGATACACTTTCTTTCTCCAAGGTAGAGTTCTCTTGACAGTCTAAAATACTGTCTGTATTATTACTAATACATTGTATACCATTCTGTTCCTGATGTACAATAGCTTTAACAGTGACCTGTTTATTACTTATATTAGCAGCATCATCCATATTTCTACTAACATTCATATCAATTGAATTTGATAATGCATTTGTATCACTTTTAGAATTACAGTTAATTAACCCTTGTGACACATTAATCTTTTGACTCACATGCACAGTTTTCAATTTATTGTTAACAGTCTTTTCTTCTCTAGGCCAAGTAAAAACTTGACTTTTCGCAAAGTCCTTTGTATCCCTGCTGATTTTACTTTGTTTCTGTTCTAATAATTCCTTTTCAAACATATACACATTGTCCAGCAATTTTTCTAATGCTTTATCAACCATATGTTTTGGAAACATGGAATAAATAGTCTTTTGTTGTTCCACTACTTGTTCACGTGAACTCATTTCTTCCGGTAGGAAATAACTTTTTAACAAAGTCATATATTGCATATTTGTATTTAAATTTATTTTCTGCCATTGATATAGTAAGTCTGGGTACCTGTTGCCTGTAGTAGGCATTTTGAGGATGCGTAGCCCCCTCGGTATTATCCGACGTTCGATGCAAACTTCGAAATGTTGTCTCTGCAACTGGAGACGTTTTAGTTTAACAACGTCCATCTCCATCTGACTCAACATGACCGATAATCCATTGCTGCTTGCTTCCGTCATGGATCCTTCATCCGTCGGTGTGTCAATGGCATCATACGCTCTCAACAGATTCTCCTTCCCATCCACGTATACTTGAAATCTCGTCATATTATCTCGACATATGGTAGTTCAACTTGTGGATTATCCAATTCTGCCATATAAATGATTAAGCAGCCCAATAAAACAATTATAAGTAAAATAAATAAACAAATATTGGCAGCTTAAATCGCTTCCTTCTGTAATTCAGTTAAAGTAAATATAAACGATGAGGAAGCTGTATGGCAGAGCGGCACCCGAATGGCGCCAAATTTGAATAGTACTGGTGCGTAATCAAAATTCGCTTATCCTTACCGAGATATTCTAATGCTAACACAGTTCAATAATCCATGTGGTAATAAATATTCCCTGATAGATGCAAGTCCACTGAATATAGATAAAACAAAGGCAGTTTAAATTCACCTGTGATGTATCACGAGAATATATCAGTCAAAAGATGTACATAAAACTGATTTTATTCATGAACAGTCAAAACGGCAAGCGCTTTCTTCCGTAGGCTTCTTCAGGCCATAAACAATTACATATATTTAGGATCCTTATATACTTCTACATTTGATGACATCACTTCCTATCATTAAAAATATCCGATTAAATCCAACAACATCAAAAATACATTTGCAAAAATTCTAAAAATATGATTATATGCAATGCTAATCATATTATATAAAGATTTTTACTATAAGCATTTCATAGAAATATATAACAGCATGTAAAATTTTATATATCTCACTAATTGGGGTATATATTGCTATATAAAAAACACACAACCTATTACTAAACTGTAAAATAAAATAATAACAGCCTAAGAATGCCTATACATCTATCTGATTAAATCATTATACTTATAATATGTCATAATAGATGGTATGATCAGTATTATAATTTTTTAGGAGAATGCTAGACATCATGACTCCACCTGTTACTAAACTGTAGCATAAAATAAAATAAAATAATAACTGCCTAATAGTGCCTGTACATCTATTTAATTAAAACACTATACTTATAATATACCATAATAAATGCTAAGATTAATATTATAATATTTTGGGAGAATGCTAGAACATTTATCAGAAAAATCATACCCACTTCGTATAAACTAGAATGGTGTATCAATATGTCATTAACTATAAGGCTTTAAAGCCCTATAAATACATATATATGTATATTAATGCGACAACTATGTCGGAGTATAATATATTAATATATATGTCCATGGCTCCTTGCCAAATAATAATTATGATCCCTACTAATAGGAAAGTTAATAGATTAAATATATTATATTTTCATCTTTAAGGCCCTTGCTTTTAACATGGGTCTTATTGGGATACGGTCATTGAATCCTGGCTCCCTGTCTGCCCTTAACCTAATTATCCACCTGGTCTCATGTTGTTCAGTTGTATTGCGTATAGGGCCTCTCCTAATCGGGGGATGATTGACATGAATAGTCATAAATTTAAAAGTGTGTTCCATAGAATTTTTAATAACATGTTTAGAAAGAGCATTTTTGTCAAATTTATTTAATCCTAATATTATAAAAATGCTCCCTAATTCTTTCTCTTAGTCATTTATCTGTCTTGCCCACATAAAATGCTGGGCAAGACTGACATAATTTTAATGAAGCTTTCGGGACCCGAAAGCTTCATTAAAATTGTTTGTTTGTGACTACCGTGTTTTTGGCCAAGACTGACATAATGCCAAGTACACAACATGTGAAGTTTCACAATTCGCATTACTGTTAAACTTGAATAACTGCTGAGTAATCGGATGTACAAATCTTGCCGATTCATCTATAGAATAACAACAATTACATTTTTTACAAGGATGTATGCTAGTCGTCGGTTTACCAATACTAGGATTAAATTCAACTCTATTGGGGCCACATAACATTCTATGTAAGTTCAGCTTATTTTTATATATAAATCTGGGTGTACCCCCTACCACTTCACTTTATTTTACAGTTTAGTAATAGGTTGTGTGTTTTTTATATAGTAATATATACCCCAATTAGTGAGATATATAAAATTTTACATACTGTTATATATTTCTATGAAATGCTTATAGTAAAGATCTTTATATAATATGATTAGCATTGCATATAATCATATTTTTAGAATTTTTGCAAATGTATTTTTACTGTTGTTGGATTTAATCGGATATTTTTAATAATAGGAAGTGATGTCATCAAATGTAGAAGTATATAAGGATCCTAAATATATGTAATTGTTTTTGGCCTGAAGAAGCCTACGGGTGAAAGCGCTTGCCGTTTTGACTGTTCATGAATAAAATCAGTTTTATGTACATCTTTTGACTGATATATTCTCGTGATACATCACAGGTGAAGTGAAAACTGCCTTTGTTTCATCTATATTCAGTGGACTTGCATCTATCGGGGAATATTTATTACCACATGGATTATTGAACTGTGTTAGCATTAGAATATCTAGGTAAGGATAAGCGAATCTTGATTAAACAAATAAATAAAACAAACGTTATGGTGACTGATGTATCTTTTGCCATGCATAAAAGTAAAAAAAAAAGTTCCATGGAGCCAGATACATTTTTTTATAGAGTCAAAGAGAAATTAAATAACCCTAAGTCAACCATGGCATATAAAACATTAATATGTGGACACATCCCTATTCTTTGGTGACTAGCTGTAGTAATATCAGTTTAGAAAGAGGAAGGGCGTTTCATCAGACCCAGCAACCTGACAAGTATTCTATGCACAATGAGGGAGAATAGTAATGAAGAGTTTACTTCTGTTAAGTATGGGACAGTAGTATTATTAATAAAGATAATGAAGAGTTTACTTCTGTTAAGTACGGGACAGTAGTATTATTATTAAAGGGAGACCATGCCTTTTAGATCTTAAGTACGGGACAGTAGTATTATTATTAAAGGGAGACCATGCCTTTTAGATCTTAAGTACGGGACAGTAGTATTATTATTAAAGGGAGACCATGACTTTTAGATCTTAAGTACGGGACAGTAGTATTATTATTGAAGGGAGACCATGCCTTTTAGATCTTAAGTACGGGACAGTAGTATTATTATTAAAGGGAGACCATGCCTTTTAGATCTTAAGTATGGGACAGTAGTATTATTATTAAAGGGTGACCATGCCTTTTAGATCTTAAGTACGGGACAGTAGTATTATTATTAAAGGGAGACCATGCCTTTTAGATCTTAAGTACGGGACAGTAGTATTATTAATAAAGGGAGACCATGCCTTTTAGATCTTGTAGTACTTTTTCAAGTGCTAATAGCAGCAGTTGATGAAGGATAAACAAAGCATTCTGCTTACCTTTATCTGGTTAAGGCATTTTATCTGTGTTCTTCCTTATGCAATAACTGACAAAAATACCGAATGCAAATCTGTATGGTATGCAGTGGATAAAATAATAGTTAAGCCAAAAGACACAGCAAGTCCAGGGGAGAGTACATGTTTCTCCATTAAGGGTTACCATTGGTTTCACAGAACATTTAATTGAAGCTACTTCTTTCCATGTTGTTATTCTCAGATGTAACGGTAGGAAATGGATTTCAAATTCTCAAATATGTTGATGCTTACAAACAGGATAAAATAATTACTTAACAAAAGATACCACAGCTATTTTACATGAAAATTATATACTTGGTGCAGTTTTAAGGACCTTTAATGTCAATACATATAGAATTGTAAGAAAAGAAAAAAAAAGATGCTTAAAGTTTGAGTATAAACCAAGTCTTGAAATTATTTAAAAGTGGCATAGGCATTATAGATCTATAGTTTCATAGGAGGTTACTAGGCTAGGGCCTTTACAAGCATAGGCATATTTATCCCAAATTACCCAATTATCAAAAGTTAGTTGAGCTAAGTTCACAGAGGTATGTACCTATGGCAGGGTAGTTAATGCTGCTTGCCTCTTGCTGACTGCATCTGTTCATGAGGGACATGGGCATCACCCCAAGAGTGAATTTAAATTTACCCATCCATTGGGCCAAGTTGTGCCTGAAGAGGGTCAGGGAGGTGCTCTGCTTTACTTGAATGGAGAGCTTGTTTCAGTGGAAGGGTAGTCTCTGGAAGATGTATCTATCTTTCCAGCATGATTTGTTTACCAGAGGTTAAGCTGATATATCTTAGAATGGGTGACTGTCTTGCAGTTTGATTTACGGATGTGTAACTTTTCCATCAGAGTTGAGTCAGAGACTGCCGTGTTAGCCAGACACCGATTGATGCCTAGTATTCTGTTAGAGACAGTCTACAGTGATAATGCTCTCAGTCTTACCACATAGGATTTGTTTTGTGTTCCCTGTATTTCTTGGTGATAAACCTCTGGGGTGTCTCCAGCTGTTGCAAGTATCTGGTGACATACATGCACAGGGTGTATTATTCTCAACTATTGGTCTGATGAGGGACAAGTACAATGGAATTATAACATCCATACAGCTAGATGGCATGCCTTTATTTATGTGATGTGCTACATAGAAAGATTTCCTTACCACTATGGACACATCACATGGTGGTCAAAGTTCAGATTGCTCTCAACCTGAGTACTCAGGTCACATAGCACTGGGTCTAACCTAAGAGGAGTGCTATCTATATTGTAATTAGCAAGGGTGTTAGCTTTCCCAAAGGGAATAATTAGGCATTTTGTTTTACTTAGGTTAAGTCTGTGACTTTGGCACCAATCCGTTGTCTGTGTTGATCCTTCCTGTAGTATATCGGTATCACTGAGGAACTCGACGATTGCTCTAATTTTGCAGTTGTTGACAAACTTGGTCAGCCACAAACTGCCCACATTTGTCTGGACTTCCGAAAAATTAGTTCCAAGCAGTAACAGGCCAAGCACAACTGGTGACTGGCCTTTTGCTAGTTGTGAATTTGCCCATTTTGACAGTATCCTGTCTGGGAGCCATTTGGCTACCCACCTAGTGACATAGGGATCAATTCCCAACTGAGTGAGTTTCTGTATAATACTTGATTGGGGGATAGTGTCAAATGCCCAGCTAGGTCAAGGTTGGCACTATACACAGTGTTTCCCCGATCCATGGCTTTAGTGACCTTCTCAAAGAAGTCAACCAGGTTTAACATACAAGATCCACCCTTAACAAATCTGAACTTGATTGTTTTTCAGAGTCTGCAGGTTATCTATCTCCATTTTAATAATGTCCAAAATTATTCTTTCCATGGCCTTGCAGATGATGCTAGTCAGGCTTATTGGTCTATAATTTCCAGGGTCATTTGATGGTCCCCGCTTTTGCAGAGGGATGACTGTAGCTGCCCATCATTCTGCTGGAACATAACCAGTCCTACATTTGTGGTTAAACTGGGATCCAAGTTGTTCAGCTAGGTCATGTTTTAAGTTATTTAAAAGGAAACCTGAGATGTTGTCTGGTCCCACTGATGTTGTGTTTTTGGCCTTAGAGAGCACAGCTATGACCTGCTCTCTACAGATAATAGGCTGAGGAGAGGTGGCAGGTATATTTTGGGGCTTGGCCAGTGTAGACGGTAGGTGGGGTGATTTTTTTTTAAACAAGAAACATCTTTATTAAATTATCACTCATGACATTGACTTTGATTTCCATTTTCTACTAATTGCTTTTTTGGCAGCCACCATAATTAGACTCAGCAAGACCTTACTATGTCTAGGCAATTCCGATTTTGTATCATAGCTCAGTAAAATAATTTCCCTAGATTCACTAATTTGCTCACCCAGTATCTGTGATAGAGTAGTCTCCAGGGAATATTTAAAGTCTACCAACTCATTACATGCCCAGAAAATATGTTCGCGATTGCCACTTTCTTGCCCATCACATGTACATCATTTGCTGTCTACCTGTGGAAAAATTCTCTGGAGTCTACTTGGGGTATAAAAATATATGTGTAAACATTTCCAAGCAAAAATCCTAAATCTTCTAGATTTTGTTGCATATTTCAGAGACATACATATACTCCCATTGTTCCTTTGTGAATTGTTTATCCAGTCTCTCTTTGCAATCCTTTCACACCTCCTCTGATTGATTCTTATAGTAGTTATCATGCAATACTTGATATGCTCTATTAATTATTCTTTTTTTTAACAGCAGCTTCTGTTCTAGATTCTACTAGAGCCAAATCTGTCTGCTAGCAGGTTCCTTATTTCCTCCAGCTGAGAATGGGTTGTGCCATCCAGAACCAGCTCTTTCTGTAGTTGGACATTCCACTTAAGGTTTCTGAGGCTCTCCTCAGTACGGAGAAAATCAATGTCTGTGCAGTAACAGAAACCTGGTTCAAGGCTCCTGAGAGCACCCCAGCACTACCAGGTTATAACTCATACCATGCGTTTCGGCCCCAAAACTCGGACCGAAGCACAAAAGGAGGGGGAGTATCTATATTCATCAAAGATATCCACACCTCCAGGTTAGTGGCACTGCACGAAGCATCGGAAACCATCCATGTGCAACTAACAGCGGGCAAAACTGCCTTTCAGTTTGTAGCCTGCTACAGAACACCCTCCCTATTACAGGAACCCCACTTGGCATTCCTGAGAACACTGGATAATATGAAGGTCTCTCCAAACACTATGTTATTGGGTGACTTCAACTACCCAAACATTGACTGGGAAAACTACTCAAGCCCAAACCCCCTCGTCCAACGGTTCCTTGAATTTATAAACTCTAGTGCAATGGAACAACTGGTCACCACTCCCACAAGAGGGAACAACATATTGGACCTGGTCATCATCGACATGGGGACTCTATGTTCCACACCAGAGGTAAACCCCTCATTGGTAAGATCAGACCATAAACAAATATCCCTGGACATCCATATCTCGTCCCCACCCCCAGCCAAGGAAATCACTGTAAAGAATTACTCAAAAGCCAACTTTGCACTTCTCAAGACTGAGGTGGAATCCTTCAAAGCCCCTGGGCCAGAGGATAATACAGCCCAATCCACAGAATCCTTTACAAATTCATTCTATGAGCACCTGCAGGAATGCATGGATCGTGCTATCCCAAATAAAACCAAGACTCACTCCTCCAAAAACAGGAGACCGGTCTGGTGGACCTCGGCCATAAATAAGCTATACAACAGAAGGAGGAAGCTACTACATGACAGAGCAAAATCCCAAAAAGGGAAGACATCTCTGATCAGTATTAGCAAGAAACTTCGATCCCTCATAAAATCATCAAAGGCCAGTTTCGAAAGAAAAATTGCCCTAGACACTAAAGATAATCACAAGGCCTTCTTTAGTTATGTCAGGAACATGGGCAGAAACTCCCAGATATGCTCTGAATTGTTGCATAGCGGTACAAAATATACCGAACCTACAGACATAGCCAACATCCTGGCAGACAGATTCAGCGCAAACTTCTCCCCCCCTTCCCCCCAAAGGAGCAAATGCCTATCCCAACTGAATGTAACCTCCCTGACATCACAGATGCTCAGGCGAAAGCTGCCCTCTCCAAAGCAAAAAACACAGCATCTATGGGAACGGACGGTGTCCCTGGCTGTGTCTTACACGAGCTCCAAGAAGAACTGAACCCTCACATTAAGTCACTGTTCAAACTTAGCCTTACTACAGGATATGTACCCAAAGAATGGTGACAGCCACAGTGGTCCCACTCCACAAAGGTGGTGCCACAACGGATCCAGGAAACTATCGCCCCATAAGCCTGACTAGTCTGGTCTGTAAAGCTATGGAGTGTATTATCATGGAACTCATAAACAAAGACATTGGGAGCCTCCACACACTGGACCCTACCCAATTCAGCTTTGTTAAGGGCAGATCTTGCCTCTTAAACCTAGTTGATTTCTTTGAAACAGTTACCAAAGCCATAGATGAGGCCAAGGTAGTCCACACAGCCTACCTGGATCTCGCAAAAGCCTTCGGCACAATACCCCACTCGGGCATCATAAATAAGCTTACCAGCTTAAATATCAACTCCTATATCACAAGATGGGTTGCAAACTGGCTCAGAGATCGAACCCAACATGGTCAGAATCGCAGGTGCCATGTCCGAATCCAAACCAGTTACAAGTGGCGTCCCACAGGGCTCAGTTCTGGGACCTCTCTTGTTCGGTATATACTTCTCTGAGGTTCAGGCTAACACGGGGGGATTATGGCTGACAAAGTTCGCAGATGACTGCAAACTGGGGGCCATAATCAAATCTCCAGCTGACACAAGCATCTTCCAAAAGGGTCTCACAGAGACGGATACTTGGTGCCAGAGCCACGGCCTCAAGCTAAATGCTAAAAAGTGCATAGTCATCCCCTTTGGGAAAAACAAGGTGCCCACAAATTACCACATAGGTGGTAATCCATTAAGTACAGAAGAAATAATTAGAGATTTGGGGACCAATGTAGATAGTAATCTCTCCTTTGATAATCACATTGCCAAAGTGGTTAGAAAGACCTTCTCTATAGCCCTATCATGAAAGGGTTCGCATCTAGATCAAGAGAGGTCATTGTGCCCCTCTACTCGCCACTCATCAGGCCCATAATTGAATACAATGCCCCTTTTGGGATGTACCTTACCCGACACCTGCAGCAACTGGAGAGTCCCCAAAAGTACCTCACCAAGAGGATCATGGGCTACAAACAGATGTCCTATGCAGCTCAACTAAAGAAACTCCAGCTCTACTCAGTTGCTTACCGCCTACTCAGAGGCAATCTATGCCTGAAGTACAAAGCCATGTCAAACCCAAAATTAATGGACATGCTCCACCTCAAAAAATCCAAGTCCCTTAGAGCTATACGCTCCAGGGACCTAGACCTCAGCACAAAAATAAATAGGACATGCTGGAGGGACAGATTCATTTCCCAGAGTCTCCCCTCACTCTGGAATAGAATCCCAATTCATGTTAGACATAGCCCCTCGCTGACCCTCTTCAAGCGAAATTTGGACGTGTGGATGGGAAATCGCAAATTCACCCCTGGGATCTCTCCTGTGTCCCTGCTAGACAGAGGCACAGTAAACTAATCTTAAAAGGGTACCTTCTGTGACCTACTTTACAGAGGCACAGTAGGCTAATCTAAAGGGAGGCAGAAGCCAAATACACTCTGGCTAGGCTTATAAATGCCCTAGGGTAGATAGCCTAGTATCTATCTATGAACCTATGAACCTATGTAATTAAAAAAAAATGCCTTTTTGAATGTGTTTAGCTAGGGAAGCTGCTTTTTTTTTTGTAATTCACTTTGGATGACTTAACTATTAACAATTTGTTTGCTTAGACTAGTAAGGGATTTCTTCATCTGCTGAGGCAGTTCCCTCTTGTTTTTGGACATTACTTTCTTTCTTTTGTTGTATAGCCTGTTTATACTGGGGGTCCACTAGGATGGCTTGTTTTTCTGACAAGACCTAGTTTTAATCTGGTTAGGTATTTCTGGGACCATAGTTTCTGGTACCTAGAGAAAAATTGCTTGGGGGGGGGGGGTAGAGAACCATATTCCTACTGCAGAAAGGTTCTTTACATCCTCTTCACTTCTGGAATGTGTTTCCTTGATTTTAGGTCCAAACAGTGTTGAGCCCTCATAAAGGGCGTTCACAAAGTATATGTTGAAGTGCTCCACAATGTAAAACAAGCACATCCAGGCAAGTTTTTCTTTACTGTAATACCAGTACCTCTGGCTCTTGAAGCACCTTTTGTCACATTAGATAATACAAACCTCAACAAATTGGAATGGGACTGTTGGATGGCCAACAGTGAGTCCAAGGTTGTCTTGCCCTCTGCAGAGATGGAGATGGGAAGAGATTTTGATAGCTCCCTTTGTCAAATCCCTCTGGAGTCTTGTAACGTGTAAGTAAGTAATTGAGCACCCTCAATGTGAAGGTGGGTAAGTGTATACCCACTTTCCAAACCTGGACTCTCTGTTAACGGGGTGGACAGAAGAGCTCTTTTCAGCTAGCTGTTTCTTTGTGGCACCCTCTACTACTATGGAAATGACAACCTAGGAAGTATTTGGGCTGAACCCAAAAGCCTCAAAAAACACTGACTCCTTTTGGGATGGTGCTCCATTGGACCACCCATCGTTCTTACTCAAGAGGTCAAGGATCTCTCAGAATGAAGCATTCTCAAGGGAGCTCTGTGTTCATAGGTTCATAGGTGTTTACAAGGCTAATTACCACAAGGGCCTTTTTAAACCTAGCCATGCATCCTAAATCTCTGACGAGTTCTTATACCCTTGATAGAATGGGTAATTCTGGTACTGTTTGTTTTGTGGATATGCAGGAGGTCCATCATAGTGGGGAATGACAATGCCCTATAAGCTAGGCATAGATCTCCCCTCAAAAGCCTGTAGGAGACAGAATACAGGGATAGGGCCTTGAGGCAGTCTGCATAAGACATATTACTTATGCCCTGTATTCTTTTAGTGAGGAATCTCTGTGGGTGTTCCAGTTGTTGGATATGCCTGTATAGGTACATACCAAAAGGGGCATTGTACTCAATGATAGGTCTGATGAATGCTGAATACAGTGGAACAATGACTTCCCTGGACTTAGATCCCATACCTTTGTTTATAAGTTGCGCAACATAGAATGATTTCCTCACCACTGTAGACACGTGATGATTAAAGGCTAGATTACTATCTATGTGTGTTTCTACGTCCCTGACTACTGGGTCAACTCTAAGGGGTGTATTGTCAATATGATAGTTACCAGGGACTGATGGCTTTCCAAAGGATATTATTATGCATTTCTTAGCATTTAGTTTTAGTTCATGAGTCTGACACTAGTTGTTTGTCATGTCAGCCCCTCCTGGAGAACATTTGTGTCAGTGTGAGATTCAATGATAGCTCCTAATTTGCAATCATCTGCAAATTTAGTCAGCCAGAGACCACTGACATTGGCCTTGACTTCTGAGAAGTAAATGTCAAAAAGACGTGGTCCAAGGACTGATCCCGGGGGACTCCACTTGTGACTGGCCTCTTTGTAGAGGTGGACTCCAAATTCTAACTTCCTGGGTCCTGTCTGAGAGCCATTTGGCTATCCACTGGGTGACATATGGGTTTGTACCTAATCTCTTAAGTTTGTCAACAATGTCCAAGTGAGGTATTGTGTTAAATGCCTTGGCCAGGTCATGATAGGCAGTGTGAACCATTTTGCCCTCATCCATTGCTTTGGTGACCTTCTCAAAGAAGTCCACCAAGTTGAGTAGGCGTGATCTGCCCTTTACGAAACCAAGCTGGGTTGGGTCCAGTGTCTTGAAGTTTACTATATTTCTATTGATCATTTCCATGATAATTATTTCCATGGCTTTACATATAAGACTAAGTGACAGTTATGGGTCTGTAGTATCCAGGGACTGTAGATGGCCCACCTTTGTGCAGAAGGATGACTGTTGCTTTTTTCCATTCAGGAGGCACAAAGCCATTTAGAGGCTACAGTTAAATAGTAATTCCAGGTGCCCTGATAGGTCATGTTTCATGCTATTTAGAAGTCATCCTGGAATATTATCTGGGCCCATTGATGCAGTATTCTTGGTCTTAGAAAGAGCAATAAAGACCTGTTCCTAGTGATAGTAGGGGAAGTTATATTTGATGATATTTCCTGAGGGAAGGTTGAGGGGGAGAGGGGAGTAAAGTTACATCTGAATTTATCAGCCAGGAGATTTGCTATATCTTCCAGCTCAGTATATGTGGCTCCATTTACAATGAGCTCTGCACACAATTGTGTATTGCCTTTGAGGTTGCGGACATAGCTAAAGAATGCTTTGTGGTTGTCCTTGGCCTGGGAGGCCAAACTTACCTCAAATTTGGCCTTACTAGACTTTATTTGTCCTCTGAGTTGTTTGTTTAGTTTAATTAGAGTGCTTGTATCCTGCTGGGTGCTGTACCTCCTAATTTTTGCCATGATTTTCTTCCTCCTGTTATACATTCGATTGATTTTGTGATTCTACCAGGGTAGCTTGTTTTTTGAGTTAGTTCTGTACTTCTTCCTGGTGGATACAGCTGCCTCTATACAGCTAGTAACATGCTTGTACAGGGTTTCTGTGAACAGTTCTGCATAGGTAGAAGTGTTCTCAGGGTTTATAGGGGGCTTAAAATTTTGCCAGGTTTTCAGTTAATAGCAGGAGGTTAGCCTTAGAATAGTTCCTGAATATCCCCAGTTTAGCTAGGGGTCCAGGTTTTATATTTACTTCAACAAAGACCATTTTGTGGTCTGACCTTACCAGGGAAGGCATCCCGTATTAGTGAGGACCAGATCCAGTATAGTTGCACCCCGGTTGGTGTATTGACTATCTGGTCCAGGGAGTTTGTGTTTACAAAATCCAGGAGTCTCTGTGTATGCATGTTTGATGTTGTAAAGGATTAACATTTAATAGTGGGGTAATTAAAGTCACGCATTAATATGATACTGGGTTGGATGGTTAGTGTTTCTAATAAGTTTAAATACATGGTATGGGTTTCCTGGGTCATAGAAAGGCACCTATAGCTTAAAGGAAGTGGTATTGGATTTTACCTATGGTGATTTGAACATGGAGCAGCTCAATGTCATTGTCCTGTTTGACCAGCCTTGAAGTATATTTATTTTTGATATAAATAGAGACAGCTCCACCTTTAGTCCCTGCCTGTGAACTAACTGGTCCAAATGTGTGGAATCCATTATAACCCTGCACTGTTGGTGAGCTATCCATGGCTTTAAACCTCGTCTCTGAGACCACAGACATCAGCATTCTCTAGGGTAAAGACAGCTTCCAGAGAGTGGAGGTTTTTGTTTAGGCTCCTAGCATTGAGCAGTAATACCATTAGATTTTGTTGATTTTGAGTTGCTATGTTGAAAGTGCTTTCGGTTTGGCATTGTCTAAAAAAGGCACTATGGGGAAAGACAATGCCTTAGTTAATATTCAAAAGCCTAGAGGGTAGAGGTGCAGACCATCCCTGGCAAAGCAGTGTGGTTTGTTGAATATCTCCTTCCATGCTGACAAATTTTGCACCCATTTAGAATGACACCAGAAACTAAGCCAATTATTAAAGTCAATCATCTTTTGTTCATACTGTGGCATCATCCTTCCTTGGAGAAGGTAAAATTCTGCTTGATGATAGGCTCATACCAGCCTGAGACACATATTCTAAAAGCTCTATGATATCTCTCTTCATATAGTCTAGAGAGGTATGTCTCAGGTCATTTATTCCCACATGGACTATGACTGAGTCATATTGGTAATTGTGATCCAGCGACCTGAATGCATGCGTAATGTGGCATATCCTAGCCCCTGATAAGCAGCTGACCATAACTTTCTCATTACTCAGCCTGGTAAGAGGGACACCAGTGTGTCTCACAATGGAGTCTCCAATGACTAGAATGTTGGACTGTGTGGTAACTTGCCTTATTGACGTATAGGTATAGGCTCCATGAGATGTAGCTCTATGTATTGATGTGGGTGTTGCTTTGAAAGAGTTCTTTTGGGACTGCTGAGGGTATTTTTTATGTGTACTTTGTCTAGGAGGTCTTTGTGGTTTAGGAAGTTTACATGTAACCTTGGGGAACCCCCTTCTCTTCATTGAAATCAGTTTCTTCGGTTAATGACAACTGAAGGGAATCAATGTTTTTCTTTTTACATGTATGCTTCTGAGGAGCATCCACAGTGGGATGTTCCTGTGAATTCTCAGAAGAGGTCTGGGAGTCCTCAGCGTTGACTATCTTGGGGCTAGATGGGATCAGCTTTCCTGGTAGGACAGGATAAGCAGGTTCAGGACCCAAAAGCATTCTATGGCAGATTGGTGAAACCACGTGAGTAATAGAAGTCTGCTCATCTCCCAAGGAGAAAGCTACCTCTCCAGACAAACTTGGTAATTCTGCACAGCTAGATACTGAGGCTGACACCAGAGCCAAGCTGTCTAATGCTGAGGGTCCAAGAAAAAGGGGCAGTTCCTAGAACTAAGATTCACACCCATTCCCCCCAGATGCAACACTGATGATTCAGCCCAGAGAACCTTCAGGGTCTGTGTCAGCCAGAGCTGGTCAGATTGGAGACAGTGCCAGAGTAGAAGACAGCCATGTCTGTCAATCTGATATAATCAAACTCTGGGTGACACTCAGATATGTAATTTAAGAACTCAAAAATAGATTGGGGTAAGAATCATGATGAGATTAAATAAAGGACCTAAGCTCCAAGATTCAGCAGTGGCTTTAACCAAGAGGAGCCTAATTGAATCTGTGTTCTGACAAATTTCCTCATCATCTGGTCCACATCCACTTTGGAAAAGCTTTAAAGATGCAATACAAGATGGCCTAGTGGATTGGGCTTCCCTTGTAAAAAAAATGGAAATGGCATTGAGTGAAATGGGCTCCTGAAAGAAACCTTGACTCTAGGAGTGGAGGATTATTGGATCTGACCATAACAGGTTCTGAGAAAGTGTTCAAATCAATGGTTTAGACAATTTGGGTGCCAGGCCCATGGAAGGAGCAGTACAGGAAGAAAGATCTGGGGAACATTTTCTTGACTCCTTCATCTTCTCCTTGGTTTTGTTTGTGGCTTCATCCCCATTTGATCTGCCTGAAGATTTAATGGCAGAAGGGGAGGATCCAGAGGTTGCAAACTGAGTTTGGGACAAATCTCCTGCAGGGGCAGAGAGCAGTCCCTCTAGCACTAGTTTGTTACTGATCTCAATGGTTTCCTGGGAAATGAACACAGTACAGATGGTGCACTGCTCATCAAAGTGGGCAGCACTAAGACATCAGACTCACAGAATGTGCATCAGAGTCTGGCGTCTTGTGGCCACAGACCACACATTTTTTAAACCGCCAGTGTTTTGCTGACATAATTTCAACTATAAACATGACCACAACAATGACAGTAACAACAGCAACATCACCAAAAAAAGCAGAAAAGGTGAGAAACAGCATAAACAATCCCTACTAACTAGCAAATATTAATTGTTAATAAATACCCAGTGAGAAAGAAGTGCCAATGGCATGAGCATATGAGGTGAAGACCTAAAGACAGAGAGGAAAATTATGTCCAGAAATATATAGAAATAAAAAAAAAAAATATATATATATATATATATATATATATATATATATATATATATATGTGTGTGTGTGTGTGTGTGTGTGTGTGTGTGTGTATTCATATATATGTATGTATATATCCATTATCTAAAGATAGAAATAGATATACATCTACTTTTTTCAGTAAGGGGAAGAAGGGATAAGAAGAACACAAGTACTATTTCCAAGAAATAGCTATTAAATATTAAGCAAAAAAGCACACCTGCAGAGTCCAAGCCTCAGCAGTGGAGATTTGTGTCTGTAGAAAAGAAGTAGCAAACAAGATATGAGGTAATTCAAACAACAGCAACCACCAAGCAAAAATAACAAAGTACAACCAAAGGGTGATCCACCAATTTTATTATATAGCACACTTATTCCTCTGACATCTCAGCCGTAGCCTTCAAGGAGTAAAAAACCATAAGAACACACACATTTTATATACTATCAAATGCAAATTGGATAATTAATAAATTACCCACTTAAAAACTATTTAACAAAATAATACAGTAAAACAATAAAATAATTAAATAAGTACCCTCCAATTCATTTCTTCATTTAATCCATGGGGGTATAAAGTGCCAAACTTTAAAATATAAATAGCCTCCTTAAATAATAATTGTTGTTTGAGACTATTAATATCAGAACAAGAAACTTGCAGTTTTTCCAAAACTGTTCCTTGTAACCCCTCATTTTTACCTTGATGATTTTTTTTTTAAAATGCATAGCCACATCGCTCTCTTCTTTGTTATTAATAATATCTCTAGCATGTTCCATCAATCTAACTTTAAATGCCCTTTTTGTTTTACCAATATAAAATTGGTTACATGGGCATTTAAGTGCATAAATAACACCCTCAGAATTGCAAGTAAAATGATCCCATGTATTAAAAAATACATTATTTATATGGGAAGAACTTTTCACTATAAACTTACAAGCCTTACATCTGCCACACGTAGAAGTCCCACTAAATAATGTTCTACACTCTTAGTGCATTAAAGGCACAGAGAATTTGCTTCTGACCAGAAACTTTTTTGTATATTTTTCCCCTTTTAAAAGAAAAAAATAATTTCTCATCCAACCACACTGATGCATTATTAAGGGAATTAAAATATTCCCAATAATGTCTTACCAATCTCATCAGTTCTTTACTAAAACATCCAAATGTGGTAACGAAAGACAAAATATCACACTGTTTCCCAATCCTGTTATTAGAAGAAGCAGTATATATTTTATGGGAACTATCCCTTGTCTTACCATCAATATTTCCAAAAAACTTTTTTTAGCCTTTATCAATCAACTCATTACTATAACCCCATTTGCTTAAACATCTCCACAGTTTTATCCAGTTCTTTTACAAAATCATGTTCATTATTACATAATCTAGAAATCCTAAGTATTTGCCCATAAGGTAAAGCTTCCAATGTATGTGGAGGGTGGCAACTCTGTCCATATACATATTGTGTCCCTTCCTCAAATTTTCTGTTAACTGATGTCTCTAAAGTTTTACCATCCACAATATTTAGTACAACATCCAAAAAATAAATACTCGTCCCAACTTTGAGACCATCAAATTCCAGAAAAATCTATTTATATGCAACTCAGAGATAAATTTCTCAACCAAGGTCTTGCCGCCTTGTACCAAGAATATCAAATCGTCTATAAACCTACAATATCTAATAACATATTTACAAAAAAAATTATTCCTATATAGATATTCAGACTCAAAAAGACCCATAGCCAAATTCGCATACATGGGGATAAAAGCTGCCCCCATGGCAGTCCCCTGTTTTTGACTGTATAGGTTATTATTAAACTCAAAAAAATTATGTGTTAAACAGAAATGTATAAGCTCTATTATATACTCAGTAACCGGACTATTGCCTAAGAAGAACTTAACAGCCTCAATTCCAAATTCATGCCTGATATTTGTATAGAGGCTCTTTACATCTAATGAAACCCAATACATTTGATCATTCCACTCAACATTTTGGATTTTATCTAAAAAATTAAAAACATCACAAATATATGAAGGCAAAATTTTAACTGTAGGCTATAGATAACTATGTAAAAAAAGACCCATTTTATGCAATAAATAGTTACAGCCTGAAACAATAGGTCTCCCCGGAGGGTGTATTAAACTTTTATGTATCTTGGGAAGGCAATAGAATAAAGCCATCCTACAACCTTCCACATTGAATTTCTTATTAACATCCATATCTGAAAAATAACCCAATCTTTGTCCTTTCCCAAGTAATTCAACATATTCATACATAGAGTTCCTATACACAAATACATCCATTTTTTCGTAAATGTTACTGTCATTCAAATGTTCCTCACACATTACCAAATATTGTCAATAATGCATTGCAACAAGCTTATTCCCTTTATCTGAGGGCTTAAAAATAATGTCCCTCATTTTACTAAGCATCTGCAAGGCTTTCCATTCTTTCAAAGATAAATTATATTGAATATTCTCTCTACATTTCATAAACTCAGTATATGCATTTTCAATAGCAAAATTCAATACATTAGATAGGTGCACAACTTCATTATTAAGTACAGGCGGCATAAAACGACTTTTATATCAAACATACTCAGTGTCCAATTTACAATATGCATTGCATATAATATCTGAATCACAAGTATGGAAACTTTCCAAAGAAGAATCTAGACTATCCGAAGACATAGCCACATCAATGTCCTCATTCCTAGTCTGGAAAAAACTTTTTAAATGAAGTTTCCTACAAAATCTAAAGACATCACATTTAAGGTCATGTATACATGAAAAGACAGTTGGAATAAAAAGTCCACGGTTCAGAACTGAATATTCAATGTCTGAAAATGAATATCCAGATAAGTTTATTACATAGTTATTAACAGAGGGTAAAGAGAAAGAGTCACCATTTACCTCTTTTAAAACCCCCTTGAGGATATTGTTCTCTCTGTACTGGTCCCTGTGCTTCGCGCTGACGTTTCTTCCCCTGTTTGTCACCTCTAAAGTTCTCGGAATCGTGGCAAAAAGTTTGTTGAAATCGGTTAGGGTATTATGCTGCTGGTAACATAGGAAACTCAGTATTTGCATCCACATCTTCCTCATACGATGTATTCTGACCCTCTGAAGTCGAAAATGAAGAATTGTAATAACGAACATCACCGCGTTCTTTTTGGAATCTGACGTGATTAAGTGACCTCTTCCTATTGGCTTTAGACATAAAGGCTTTACCATTCTCGTAATCACGCAAGTCCCGAAGCAATTTCCCTTTTTTTCTTTCTACCAATTCCACTTCATATTCTCTTAACTTAATATTGATGTTACTCAAAAAGTCATCAAGAATATGTGCAGAAGTTCCTGTCGATAAGTTTTTACATAATTTTTCATCTCAATTCCCAATTATTTTTGTTTAACTCTGTCTTGTTCAATGAGTATATTGACCCATTCAGACGTACAATTATGTGCAACTGCCACCCACAGTTTTTGGAATATAACATCAGTATCTTTCTCTAAATTAAATGGTAGGGTTGGATCTTTATATACTCTTAACCCATGGGGTGTGATATCTAAATCAGAATACTTCTGCAAACCGGATAAATTGAAGAATGTCGCAGTCTCCCTCCACATGTATTTTTCCAGTTCATCAAATAAGGACTTACTTTCTGAATTAAGAGACACTGGAAGCTTATGACCCACATTGCTAAATGGGTTAGGATAACACTTATTCCTATCATCTTCCCATCTCTCCCATGCTGTAAACACTGTAGACACATTACCAGCCACATTTCTCTGCGGCAGACCACATTCTGTGCGGTCTGAGAAGTTGGCTAGAAAGTTATCCAAAAACATTTGTGTGCCATCCGCAGTGTCTCAAAATATATGTGGTAGATGATGTTGTGGATCACTGGCCATGACAATTCAAACAAGAGCAACCACCAAACGAAAAGAACAAAGTACAACCAAAGGGTGATCCACCAATATTATATAGCACACGTATTCCTCTGACGTCTCGGCCGTAGCCTTCAAGGAGTAAAAAACCATATGAACACACACATTTTTATATACGAGCAAATGCAAATTGGATAATTAATAAATTACCAACTTAAAAACTATTTAACAAAATAATACAATAAAACAATAAAATAATTAAATAAGTACCCTCCAATTCATTTCTTCATTTAATCTAAATTTAAATTAATCTATATATAAATATATATATATATATATATATATATATATATATATGTGTGTGTGTGTGTGTGTGTGTGTGTGTTAATGAAGTATCAGCTTTCAGATTTGGGAAAGGGTTAATATCACAGTTAATCAGTGCGAGCGGATGGAACAGAATTTAATTGCTCTGGAGGACCACACAAGGTGAGCAGACCTAAGGATTTACATGTTTTGAGGAAAAGGAAATTCGGATTTGTTGGAATATGTTAAAGGTAAGATGGTAGATTAAACATATTTTCCAAGGTGAAATGGGCATTGAATCAGCCAAAAGACTTGAGTTGACAAAGACACAGCTGAAGTAGGGAAACCAAAAGATGATTATGGTTGTTTTCATATCTAACTGAGAAAAAGAAACAGACACTGTGGAGATTATGGCATTCAGAGCAGTTGTAATTTGATCAGTATTTGTAGAGCATAATTATTTACAACTGACATAGGATCAAAGAATCATAGGCGGTTACTAGGCTAATGACCCCAGGGCCCTTTCAAATTTTATTTCCACGATCAGCACTTATCACTCCTGTTTAAGAGGGACACAGGTGGACCTCCTAGGGTGAATTTATAGTTACCCATCCAATCATCCAGATTGCATTTGAAGAAGGCCATTGACCTAGGAGGTACTATACGGATGTAGTTTGAGAATGTAAAAACTAAAATTTGAAGGGACATTTCAGTAACACTAGTAGAAAGTGAAAATTTAATCATGTTGCCTCTAAAATGGGTAGTGAAAGAAATACAGAGTATGGCTTATGCAATGTTGAATGGATATTCTCTGAACTGCTTGGTTGCACAAATGCCTTACTAGAGGCATTTCCAGGGGGAAGTAGATTGCTAATTCATATAGACCACTCGTGAAATGCTTCATTACAATTTAGTGCATCTGCAGAGAGACAGCCCACCACTATGCTGCATGTCTTCAGGGATGATGGTTGCATTGTCGGGGCAAACAGCAAGATTGAAGTTGAGGGACCTACCCAGGAGGATGTAAGGTGTGACCACATTGCTGCCATGCCCTCTTCCCAGTCAAGCTCACCCAGTACCCTTTAACAATTATTATGTAAAGTGCATTCAGACCATTACAAAGACTTGTCCACTGATTTATTAGTTTTGCTTCTGTTTTATTACACTGTGATAAGCATTATGCATCATAGTAAGAATCTTATCCTTTTCAGTCTTACTTTTGTTGCCTTGCACTTGAATACAGCTGAGTTTATTTATTGATTTATCAAATGACCGAGTAACTGATTGTGCTGCATTCTGATTACAGGTAATAACGACATTTGCTCTAGACTACAGAAAACATGCCAACCCACTATAAAACTGTTCCTCCTCCCCTCTATTACTTCATTTGAAAGTGTTGCTGAGTGACATGGAATCAGGAAGTAATTGGATAGTTGCTCATCATACAGTAAACAGAAGATAAGGTGGAGTGACCATATTAAGGTCATAGCAACAATAATACTGGTATCGAAAAAAGGGAATCCCTAGCAAATGGAGAGCAACACTTCTTCTTGACGAAGCTGTGCAGTACTTTAACTCAACCTTTCTAAAAATCTTAAACTCCCATGCACCACCCAGAACCACTAGGAGCAATACCAACCATGCCCCATGGCTATCAAAAGATAGTAGGTCCATAATGAAAGAAAGTATAAAGCCTGGTTACAATTTCACAAACACAAAATCACTATCCTGAAACAAAATTACCCTGAAATTCACAACAGAGCCAAATAACTAATAAAACTTGACAAAACTAACTACTATAAAACTATGCAGAAAAAGCATGCCCACAACCCTCAGAAATTCTGTGCCTCAATAAATAGCTTAATACACCTAATAAAATCTACCACTCCTTCCCCTGTATTACCAAATAACCACAACAACATCCCCACCCAATTTAACAAATACTTTACTGAAACAATCCAAGTCCTAGCCAATACCAAAACACAACTAGTAACCCCACACCAACAGTGGCCTCCACCCATTTCAGTACAAAACACTCCTACCCCACTTATTCCCTGAAACTAGTCCCCACTAATACAATTGCTAAAGTCCTCAAAAAACGTAAACCCTACCACGTTAGCAGCTGACAGTCTTCCAGCTGATTTCCTACAGATAACAGCAGATGCTATAGCCTATCCTGTGTCCATTCTCATAAAGAGGTCAATACCACAATGCAAAGTACCCCACTTATGGAAAATATCTCATAAATTTACCATTGCACAAGGGGAGTAACTCACTTGAGCTTACCAGCTGCCACCCTATTTCAACCCTATCACCTTTATCAAAAATATTTGAGAGAGTAGTTCATACCCAGCTTATGCAGTACCTCCTAAAAAACAACCTACTATCCAAATCACAGCATGGCATTAGACCTTCCCATAGCACTACCACAGTGCTGCTTTCATTTTCCAACATTGTCAATCACCATAGAAACAACGGACTATTCATATCCTCTATATTCTTAGACTTATCCAAATATGGTTAACCATAGCATACTCCTAGAAACTCTAACTACCCTCAACATAAGCTCCTCCACCATATCTCCGTTCAGTAACTATTTATCAGATCGTCAGCAGGCAGTTCTATGGCAAGACCAATTGTCTCCCCTACTACCAGTAGCCATAGGTGTCTCCCAGGGGCCATCCTTGGCCCCTTGCTATTTTCACTATTTACTAACTAGATAGCCTCATCCTCTCTCTCTGCGTCTGTAGTGCAATATGCAGATGACACTACTATTATATGTGCCGCCCCCACCCAGAATGAGCTAAAAACCATCACCCAAAATAATTTTACGCTAGCCGAAGCCTGGTTCACCAACATCAAATTTATACTTAATCTCATTAAAAACAAACTCATTCTCTTTAGCCCAGGTTGATCTCCTCCACTAAACAATAATTTTATCATGCAATCTAAAGATAATACACAAATCACCCCAAAAACCCACAAAAAGTTATTAGGTGTAGAAACTGACAATAATCTGAAATTTGACATACATATAGCCCAATCAATCAAGAAGGTCAACAAAAATCTAGGATCACCCCGACAACTCACACAAAGCTATTAGGTGTAGACATTGACAATAATCTGAAATTCAACATACATATAGCCCAGACAATCAAGAAGATCATCAAAAAGCTAGGTCTCCTTTGGAGGAACCAACAGTTCATGACTAAATACACAAAACCCACTATTGCAAGAACCAGTCTGTTATCCATCCTTCTTTATGCCTCCCCTATCTTAACTAACCTTCACCACACTGAACTAACCAAGATGGAATCTTGCTACAACAAGATTGCCAAGTTTTCTACCGATACCACTCATAGGACCCATCATTGTATAGCCCTCAAGCAACTGAACTGGCTTGAGTTTCCACAATTCCTCCTTCTCAACCAACTCACAATAGCTCACAAGCTCTACTACCTTCCTGACAAAACCCCTTCCCTTCAGCATCTAACCCACCCCTACACCACCTCCAGAGCATTAAAATCTAGTAATCAGAACCACATAGATCTCATTAAACACAAAAATGAGGCTGGCAAATCTCTCATTGCCTGCTCTATTGCCAGAACCTGGAATTCACTCCCAAATCACTTAACTTCTACCACCTCTACTTCCCAATTTAAAAAACTTCTCAAACCCACTACATAAAAACTGGCTTTGCTCATGTCACCCCACAGGTTAAGCCATGCCACTGCACTGTTGCTGGGATCCTACTAACAACAAAATCATGGCTCTCCACCTCCCATTCTCTGCTAGTTAAATCCCCTATAATGCTATGCTCTCAACAGAACAGAAAAAAGTAATTTCTAAGATATTCATATTTGTATATTCTATAATGTATTGACTCACTTTTAGATATTTTAAAAATTGTTAATTTTTGCAAAGTATGCTCAGTTGTATAAATTTCCTGTATGATCTGATGCTTTCTTCTTATCCTGCCATATTGTATCTTTTGTACTGTACTGTATTGGAGATTTTCTCCCCGGGCCTCTGCTGAAAATGGACCTGTGTCCAATCTGACTTTTCTGGTAAACAAATGTAAAATAAAAAAAATAAAATAAATAAAAAACACAAAGGGTGATTTATTACAACTGTTAAAGGAAGCTGAACAGAGAGAAAGACATTTACTAAAATACAACCCAAGAAAATTCCATAAAATAAAATGAGTCTACAGGAAGAATGTTAAAGGGAATATCAGAACAGAATGAGAAGAAAGCCATGAATACAATTGTAGGATGGACAGGAAGGTGCAGAGATAAAGGAGGAGGAGGTGAGTCAGAAGGAGGCACTTACCAGAAGAGGGGATCTATATGGATTATTGATAAGAAGAATATAATTCTTCCTTTGGGTTCGTCCTTCATAATAGTAAGAAGATAGGAAGTGGACTAATTTAGAGATCAGAATAGGGGGAAACAGGGCCAACTGCCAGAATATAATGACTAAATTGTTTGACTATGATATGGCAAATGCATACTGCTCAACTGTCCTGATTTTCGCAGAACATCCATATTTTTGCCTCCTCTTTTGGTCTGTTCCAGATATTATTTGCGGTTTTCTGGGAAATCACTTAGAAATGAATTCTCTACATAATGGCTGACATGTTAGCTTCAGGATTCATGTCCTTCAAAAGATGCATGCTAACACAAGACCTGTTAGTCTAGCAACATCCTAAGATTATAAATGCAATATCTAAACCACTATTATTTTTGGCTTTATCCAGATTTCTTGCGCTAACAAGTTGAGAACCATAGTTACATGTATGTAAAATGGAAAACAGTTGTTTCAAAAGAAAAAAAAACACAGAAAATCAATTCATTTAAGAAGAATTCATTATTATGAGTAAAGTTAGGAGATTTTTCCCAGTAAGGAATGTGTGATAATGATTTTTCATTTAGCACAAGACAGATGCATTCTGCGAAGTACTACTAAAATAAAATACTGGGGGGGGGGAGGAATAATACTTGTTTGTGTTTAAAACCAATCAGCTAGCTGAATAGTGAAGGTTTCATTTTGCCTAAGATTGAAAGTTTTATCTATTGCACCTCTGTGAAGGAGTCAGCAGATACTTCAGCAAAACAAGTCTTAACTTTCTCTTTCTGTATTTCTATAGATGTTTTTTTAAGCAATTGGATCCCAAATTATCAATTTTCCCAAAGGAAATGAACACAGATTACTCTTATGTTACACATTAAATGAATTGGGATAATGAGATTGGTCCTCAATTTGTTAGATTTCCTTCATTTTTACAATGGGCATCTTACCCAGTGTTATAACTATCAATGAATCGCACTTTCCATATATCTTTTGCTGCAGTCAGTTTTAAAATTGGTGGACTTACTTCAGGTTGTCTCCAATGCTTTGTACTAGGACCTTCACTAGTTTCACTATTTATTAATAACTTACCACTGGTTCTCCCAAAATCTCAACTAATTCTGTGTGTGCTGGTAATGTTCTACTTATTAAGCCCAGAAGGAATGCTTATTTAATTTAAATGATTACAAAACTTCAGACAGATGTTATGCAGCTTTGCAGCTTGCTATGGTATGTATTCATAAGCTCACCTTATTCCAATCTGTTTACTACTGTTCAGAGGGTCTAAAAACAACCTACAGGTTAAAATTAAAACACGTGCCAATTACATTATTCAGCAACGTAAGCTGCAGAAATGTCTAAATGTCTTTCTATATCCCACATTATATAATTCAACAGCATAAATTACATTAATAGTTAGGTAGATTTGACTCCTTTATTTTCTGGTTTTCTGGTAGTTTCATATTTCTTATTGGTTAGATAATGCATGTTGATGAAAAGCCTCTTCAGATTTGAATTCTTGAGCAATGAAGTTGAGAGGTATCTGCTTTCCCTCTCTCATTGCCTTCTCGCTCTCTCTCACACAGACACACACACACACACACACACACACACGCATACACAGCCAAACACTCTCGACTGATTTTTTTTCTTAATTTTTCCATCTTGATAAGCATGCTCTCATACAACAAGCTAAATGTACATTATCCACCATATTAGAGAACAAACTTTCTCCAGTAGGGTGTAAATGTACCATTTAAGACAGGTGAAAAACAAACTTGCTTCTTCTTTGCAACTTATTAAGCCACTGTTAATAAAGGACTGAAAAAAGCAAATGATCACCAATTTTTGTACTCACAAACATGGCTTTGCTGTTTAGCAAAAGTGAAATAATCATAATAAAAAGGTAAAAAAAAAAAAAAAAAAAAAAACACTCACCTAGCAATGGCAGTTACGACAACTTGCTGTTTCAAGTATTCTCACTAAGGGTGGTTTAATAAAGCTATAATTGGGTCTATATTAGAATGACAAAACCTCACTTACCCGAATCCCAAAAGGCAGACACATAAACAGCGAACCACATGAACACCGAACGTCCTTAAGCATGAAATTCAAAATACCGAATCGCCATAGTTGTCCACACCAAGTTTAGTGAGGTAAAACATCAGTAGGAGAGTCCCTTATCCAGTATAGCTCCCTAACGTAAATGTGCAATAGTTACTGACCTTAGGCTTAGGGTGCAGGTTAAGGTAAGTGCATATATAGTAATACATTCATATTTATTTTGTTTGGGTAGGCAGTACGTAGCAGGCAGTGGAGTTGGCCAACTATAGCGATTCGATATTTTGAATTTCGCGCTTAAGGACATTCGGTGTTCTTGCGGTTCGCTGTGTATGTGTCGGCCTTTCGGGATTCGCGTAAGTGAGGTTTCAGCATTCTAATATAGACCCCTGTAACTGAAGGTAAATTAATTGAAAGTGGAGCCCTAACAGTTTATTAGGGTCTATATTAAATCAGGGAACGCTTAAAATAGTGAATGCTGATTTATCAACCCTTTAAAAGCGAAAGCTTGAAATCCCGAAGACATGGAACAGTGATTTTTTTTTTCCAACAGGGAAAAAAATCACTGATCCACAAAAATAAACAAAAATAAACTTCAAAACACTAAATAAAGTGGGGGCTTCACCCCCCACAGCCCCCCTACTTAAGTATACCAACTCCGAGATCGCACCACAGTGGAGGAAATGGCAAAGTCCCAAAAATGGCCCAGAGACTTTTTTCCCTGGGAAAATAATCGCTGTTACGTGTCTTCGGGATTTCAAGTTTTTGCTTTTAAATGGTCGATAAATCAGCGTTTGCTGTTTTAAGCATTATCTGATTTAATATAGACCGTTTATAACCTATGATTGCAGGTAATTTTTTCAGGATTTTATAATGGTAGGATTCTTAGATTCTTTTCCTTTTAACTGTAGCTAGTTGCTCTTACTACAGTTGAACAATGCAGTTTAACACACACAAATTGTAGCCAAGGATAATTTTTGAAAACTGCTAATGGAAAAGTAACCAGGTGTACAACAACCACTAGTTAGTATGAGTTGCCATGGTGCCCCATACAGCAAAGCTGGGTTCAGCTCAACTTGAATGAGGACAAAGCCACACAATTTTGCTGAAAATAAGCCTGTACAGAAGCATGGTCTTCTACTTTACCTTGTATCTTCCATCTATATAATTTATTTTGTGACACTGCTTACCCCCACCTCTATACTTCTAATATAAACCTTATGATAGCCATATATTTAATTGCCTCTGAACCTGCTTTATAGTCCACCTCTTAACTTCAGTATTAATGTTTTCTGTCCTACCTACTTCCTTCCATCATGTCCATTTCTTTGAATTTCTTAGCACTAATCACATGATCTATTATCTGTAGATCACAGTGTGTGATATACCTTTAAGAAGCCTTCTAGTCAGCAGGCACGTGCATGTAAGTACTGAGCACATGCAAACAAAAGTGCCATTTTGTAGTGAGCTGTCAAGACGCAAGCATGCATATGTGTGTGTTAGTCAGTCAGTCAGTTAGTTTAAATTTAATGTTCCTGCTATCAATCCTGATGTGTTTGTATATAATAAAGTGCTTAAATGAGCCCCCAAGCCTCAACTTCTTATTCAGATATACAAGATGAGCGACTTGGTATCAGAATGGGATCCAGAATCGAAACCATGAGGTGCACAGTTAAAGTTGGAGGTTTATGCAGGAGTGGATCATCCCTACTGCTCAAACGATTCACAAATAGATCAGAAACAAAGTGAAGGTACTAAAACTCACTTTAATGATTTTTTACTCAATGAATATAAAGCAAAGCACTCAGAATACTCAAAATGAATTTCAAATTAAACGAAATGTCCAGAACTGTGACATGTCAATAAAAATATTAGAAATAATTATGAAAATGTTTGAAACAATATCTGAATCACATAAAATGTGTAAAAAAGGGAAAACAACTGTATTTTTTCACTTTGTGCTACTTTTTCACATTAATTTAAGTATTTAAAGTATTTGAAGTGTGCAAAGTATTGGCAAGTGTGTTCAGTATGACAGTACTGTCCTTTCTCAAAGTACACCTGTTTCAAAGAATATTTCCCAAAGTACAGTCTTTCAAAGAGTTTATTGCACATTTGAATCTTATTACAAGTACCTGGTGTGTGTGAGTGTTCATACATAATTACAAGGGCCATATTTGCATTGTATTTAAGCATAATTTGTTGGCATGGCATAAGGATTTCTCAGACCAAGTCTGCTTTTGTTTGATAACAATATAGCAGAAAATTGGACAGTGTTTGAGTAAGAGTATGATATTTTGATACAGGCAGCTTTTTCTGACAAAGAAGCACATACAAAGGCATTTATTCTACTTAACTTACATTAGATATAGCAAGAGGTTCTCCGGTTCGATCCTCGGCTGGGGTGCCTTCTGTGCGGAGTCTGCATGACCTCCCTGTGGTCACGTGGGTTTCCTTTGGGTGCTCCGGTTTCCTCCCACATCCCAAAGACATGCTGTAGGTGGACTGGCTACTCTTAATTGGCCCTAGATGTGAGTGCATTCATGTGTGTGCCTTCTGTGGAAGGTTGGGTGCCGGGCTGGCAACTCGACACCATAAAACGCCACTGCCAATCATGAATGGACAGGTGATCTGCTGTGGCAACCCCTAACTGGGAAAAAGCCGAAAGAAGAAGAAGACACACCCCTGTTAAAATGCCAGGTTTTGTGATATAAAAATGAGACCACAATAAATCTTTTCAAAACTTTTCCCACCTTTAATGTGACCTATAAACTGTACAATTCAATTGAAAAACAAACATCTGTTAGGGTAAAAATATAAAAAATAAAAAATGTACACTAAGCTGGTTGCATAAGTGTGCACACCCTTCAACCAATACTTTGTCAAACCACCTTTTGATTTAATGAAAAAAAAAATTTTGGTTTTGTAAATCAAAAGAGGTTCATTTTTTTATTAAAAAGAGCAGTCAAAGGGGCAAGTTGATCAATTAGAAAGCTGTGACCCTACTTTTTATGTTGATGGTTTGTCTCTGCTTCGTGCAACAGTTAATGCAGTAGATTTGTGGGCAAAGAATGAAGTATTTTGCACTGTTCAGATTAATGGGAGACCCATAGATCTCAAAGTAGATACTGGTTTAAAGTGCAATTTTATGTCAGCAGAAACTTTTGCTACGGTAAAATCTGGTGAGAAGCTTGATTTGGCAAAGTGTGAGAAGCTTGTTGCTTATGGTCTTGAAGAAATTCAGATCAAGGGCTCAGTAGTGCTTTCATGTTACTCTGCTGGGAACAACTATGACTTGCAATTTTAATTAGTCAAGAGACAAATGCAGTCTCTATTAGGCCTCAGACAGCTAGAAAATGTGACTGCTTTCATTTAATAAGGAAGTCCACTATGTAAGCTTGAAAGATAACATCTCAAATTTCGCCCAGACTATTTTTTTCTGACTATGCTGATCTTTTCAAAGACAAATTAGGCAAACTCACAGTTGTGTACTCCCTGACATTAGACCCTGAAGTAAGCCCAGTTATCAGACCAACACAGAAAGTTCCAGTAGCTATGCAGAACAGAGTCAAGGCTGAGCTGGACAGAATGGTGTAGCAAGGAGTAATTGTTCCAGTAGAAGAACCAACTGAATGGGTATCCTCCATGGTGGTAGCTCATAAGAAAAGTTCAGATGATATTGGAATATGTATTAATCCATGAGACTTGAACAAAACACTGAAACAACCTCATCATCCAATGCACACAGTTGAATAAATTGCTGCTCTTATGCCAAATGCCATTGTTTTTTCTGATGCAAAAAATTCATTTTGGCAAATTTTGCTTGACCATAAATCCTCATTGCTAACCACATTCAGTACACCATTAGGAATGTACAGATTTCTGAGAATACCATTTGGAAGGGTCTATATTATATGATCGAAACTTTAATTAGTTGAATAACTAAAGCTTGATCACTAAATGTTGAAGTCCCAAAACCATGAACGGCAGTTTCCAAACAGGGAAACAATGCCGTTGTCCCAACTTAAAAAAAACAAAACATTAAACACAAATTAAGAGGGGGGGGGCTTTGCCCCTCACACTCCGCTAACTAAATATACCAGCTCCAAGATTACTTCACATTGTAGAAAGGGCAAAATCCATGCGATGGCCAAATTAATTGTTTCCCTGTGTGGAAACTGCCGTTCGCGGTTCTGCGACTTCGACATTTAGTGATTTAGCTTTAGTTATTCTACTAACTAAAGTTTCAATCATATAATATAGACCCATTTGGAATGTATTCTGCCAGTGATGCCTTTCAGTGTGCAAAGGAGCAAAAGTTTTCAGGCTATCCATGTGCTATTATAGTAGATGATATTCTTGTAGGAGACAGTGGTGAAGTGAAACATGATAGAAATCTCAAAACAGTTTTAAACAGAGCTCATGAATTCAATCTTAAGATGAATCCTCAAAAATGTAAATTCAAGCTATGAGAAGTTATTTATGTTGGTAATTTGTTTAACAGTTCAGGCTTACAACCAGATCCTTCCAAGCAAATGGCAATTCTTGAGATGCCAGATTCAGAGAATATCCAAGCCCTAAAATGTTTTCTTGGCATGGTCAACTATCTAGGCAAGCTCATTCCAGACTTGAGCCAACTTCTAGCAAAAATTATGGAAAAGTGTATCCATAAACAACTTCTTAACCACCTCCTTCAAAACAATTTACTTGCCAACTGTCAACATGGCTTCAGACCTTATCACAGTACCACCACTGCCCTATTATCATTCACAGATTGTATTAACCATAACCGTAACAAAACTGTTCTTTCCTCTGCAGTATTCATTGATTTATCCAAAGCTTTTGACATGGTTAATCACCAACTCCTTTTACATATAATGAAATCTTATCACTTAATCCCTTAGCCATAAATTGGTTCAAACCTTACCTAGAAAACAGACATCAGGCTGTACTCTGGCACAACAATCTTTCTAATCTACTTCCCATCTCCCTTGGTGTCCCTCAGGGTTCCATATTAGGTCCTCTGCTTTTTTCCATTTTTATTAATGACCTTCAGTCAGCAATTCCACACACTACCTGCATTCAATATGCTGATGACTCTACTATTATCTGTTCAGCCACTTCTCAAACCGAACTACAGACCCTTACCCAGAAAGCATTTAATACTGTTGAAGAATGGCTCACAAACCGTTGCCTCCTCCTAAACCCCAAAAAAACTAAACTGCTACTCTTCTTACCAACCCGTAAGTCCACCCCCATACATTTCACACTTACATCTAACAATGGTACTCTTATTTCTCCCGACCCTACTACCAGACTCCTAGGAATAACAATAGACACTAACCTCAACTTTGATAGTCATTTTAACAGTACAATAAAAACAGTCAACAAGAAACTAGGATCCCTCTATAGAATCAAGCCCTTTCTTACACCAGTAGCCAGGACTGCTATAGCCAGAACTCACCTAATCTCTACTTTACTCTATGCTTCACCCATTTATACAAATCTTTCTAAAAACAACCTCAACAATCTGTCAGTATCCCATAATAATATTGCCAGATTTGCTACTGACTCTCCTTTCAGAACTCACCACTGCCTTAATCTAAAACAACTTGATTGGCTAGAGTTTCTACACCATCTCCAATTTCTACAGCTTACTATAGCCCACAAGACCCTGTATCAACCCACCAATACTCCAATACTCTCAAGCCTCTTTACCCCCTACAATAATCCAAAAAATTTACGCTCATCAAACAAACTACTGTTTAACACTTGCAGATCCAACAACTCAGCAGGTGACTCCCTGTTCTCTAATACTGTTGGAAAGCTATGGAATTTACTACCCACTGTGCTCATAACTCTGTCTTCTCTTACACTTTTTAAAAAGAAACTCAAACTATACCTCAATACACACTGGTTATGTTCCTGCACTAATCCTGACTAACTTTCTTCTCACCAATAACTACCATACATCATAGTCTAACCCCTATAGTTTTCCTTTTACCATGAAACTGCTAATGAATTTCATAAATATATGTATATAACATCCTCTCAATATTATCCCTTGCAGTTTACTGTCCTTGCTATGAACAGTCAGAGTATGGTAGTTAGTATTTCTCTAACAATGTTCAACTATTTGCTATTTTTTTTTGAAGAAAAAAAAAATATTTTTTAGTTCTAACTACAATTTTTATTTTGTATTTTGTATGTATCTTTACTGTTATTTCCTTCTTTATTGTATTTTGTAAGTTTCTTGGTGCTTTTCTCCCCTGGCCTCTACTGAAAATGGACATGTATCCAGTTAGACTAGCCCGGTCAACAAATGTAAAATAAAAATAAAATAAATAAAGTTAATAAAAACTTTCAGCACCATTCAGAGCTGACATGCAAAGATGTATCTTGGTCCTGGTCAGAACAACACCAAGGAGAATTTGATGTCCTGAAACAGAAAATTGCCAGTCCACCTACTTTAAGATACTATGATGTTCACAAACCAGTAACTTTTTCCTGTGATGTTTCTAAATTTCTTCTTCGTGCAGATATTCTTCACGAAGGTAGACCAGTAGCCTCTCAGATGAGAACTCTAAACCAAATTGAAATGCAGTATGCTCAGACAGAGAAGGAACTCTTGGCAATTGTATTTGCATGCTCGAAGTTTCATGATTATATTTATGGTGGACCTATTCAAATCGAGACTGACTGCCAACCTGTAGTGCCTATTTTAAGAAAGCCAATGCGCACAGCTCCTGCTAGATTGTAATGCATGATGCTCAAATTACAAAAGTACAATTTCAAACTTGTTTACACAAAAGGCAAACGTCTTTATCTTGCTGATACTTTATCCAGATTGTCTAGAAAAAACTCTGAAAAGCATGCAAGTAAGAAACCTGATTTTGAAGTCATAGAAGTAAGAAAGTTTTCTTCCACATGTCTTGATGAGCTTAGAACTCTCACAGCTTTGGATCCAATTCTTCATAAGCTTAATCACTTCCTCAGTTGAGGATGGCCTTCAAAACAATCTTGCTTACAAGCAGAAGTGCAGCAGTATTTTCCTTACAGAGATGAGATTTTTTCTGATAATGGTATAGGTTCATAGGTTCATAGGCAGGTACTAGGCTATTTGCCCTGGAGCCTATATAAGCCTAGCCAAATGGTACCCTGGCTTTCACCACCCAAGAAAATTATTTTCCTGTGCCCCTGTCGAGCAGAGCCACAGAAGTGATCCCCGGGGTGAATTTCCTATCTCTCATCCAATCATCAAGATTTTCCTTGAAGAGTGCTAATGAGGAGCTTTGTTTGATATAGATAGGTAGTTTGTTCCAGAATATGGGAAGTTTCTGGAACAGGAATCTATCCCTCTAGCATGTTCTGTTTATTGTGGTGACAAGGTTTAGGTCTCTAAAGCATGTAGCTCAGAGGGATTGGGATTTCTTTAAGTGGAGCATGCCCAACAGCTCTGTGTTTGACATAGCTTTGTATGTTAGGCAAAGATCACCTCTGAGTAGGCGATATGAGACGGAGTAAAGCTGAAGTTTTTTGAGACTGTCTACGTAGGGCATCTGTTTGAGGCTGATAATCCTCTTTGTGAGGTATTTCTGTGGCCTTTCCAGTTGATGTAGATGTCTTGTGAGGTACATACCAAAAGGGGCATTGTATTCTATAATGGGTCTAATGAGTGATGAGTAGAAGGGAACAATGACCTCTTTTTTCCTGGATGAGAAACCTTTTTTGATGAGGTGTACAATGTAGAAGGATTTCCTGACTACTGTGGTGATGTGATTATCAAAGGAGAGACTACTGTCCACCTGTGTCCCAAGGTCTCTTATCACACTTTCAGTGTTAAACAGACTACTGCCTATGTGGTAGTTAATGGGTACAGAGTTTTTACCAAAAGGGATGACAATGCACTTTTTGGCATTGAGCTTGAGGCCATGGCTTTGACACCAGGCATCTGTCTCAGTGAGGCCCTTTTGTAGGATGTCCACATCATTAGGAGTTTTGATTATGGCTCCTAGTTTGCAGTCATCTGCGAACTTTGTTAGCCAAAGACCTTCTGTGTTAGCCTGTACTTCAGAGAAGTAGATATCAAACAGGAGAGGACCCAGGACTGAACCCTGTGGTACTCCACTTGTCACTGGTCTGAAGTTGGATTTAGAGTCTGCTACTTTCACAGTGACCATCATGAAAGGTCCAAAAGTAATTGTTCTAAAATCCTTGCAACATGAGTACATTAAGATCTTGCATTGTGGCTACCCAGGAACTGATTCTACCAAAAGAAGGGTGAGAGGACTAGTATTTTGGCCTACTATGTCAAAAGACATTGAGAGAGAAATTTCATCTTGTTCTGTTTGTAATAGTACTAAACCGTATCACAAAAAGAACCACTTCAATTAAGCCAGATTTCTGAACTACCTTGGTCAACAGTAGCCACAGATATTTTTGAGTGGAATGGTCAACATTATTTGGTATTAGTAGACTCTTATTCACATTGGTTTGAGATTGACCTACTTCCAAATCTCACATCCAATACTATCATTACTAAGTTGAAGAGACATTTTTCTCTCCATGGTAGTCCGCACAAACTCATTTCTGACAATGGCGCACAGTTTACAAGTCAGCAGTTCAAGAGATTTGCTAAAATATGGGACTTTGTTCATATTACGAGTAGTCCTATAGACCCACAGACAAATGGCATGGCAGAACGTGCAGTTCAAAGTGCAAAACAGCTGTTAGAGAAATCGAAATGAGACAATACTGATGTTTTTCTAAATCTCCTGGATCTCAGAAACATTCCTTATGATAATCATCTTGGTTTGCCTGGCCAGACTTATGTCAAGACAGACCAGAACCATGCTACCAATCAGTAGCAACTTGTTGCTTCCATGTGCTATAAACAACAAAACAGTGAAAGCTCAACTCCTGAAAGAGCCTATTATGTCCTGTTATGATAAGACCAGCAAACCACTCAATCCATTACAAGAAGAAGAGATAGTGAGGATGCAGACAGCAAAAGGTTTTGATCGGATTGGATTTGTGAAAAGTTTGTGGCAAGAGCCAAGATTGTACATTGTGTAATCACAAAGAATAGAATTTAGGTGGAACTAGAAGCATTTATTACCTGTGTACAAGTCAGTGTTACACCAGCCTGCCTGTGATAAACATTCTAATTCTCAGAGTGACTTATCCAATGTTACAGTTCCAGAGGACATTTCAGCAGACATCCCTATTCCTGAGAATATACCTCAGAGCCCTAAAGCAGAACATTCACCTGTGACTGTCCCTGTTGCTAAACCCAGTCCTAACTACTAGACTAGAAGATCAGGTTGCATTTCCAGATCTAGTTCTAGATACATGGCAACCTGGACATGAATGTTGTATTGTTTATTATTGTCTATATAATTTGCATGCCTATTCAAATGTCATTGTCATTCCAAGACAGCTCAGTAAAGAGGGAGGATCTAGATTAGAGTGTATGATATAACTTTAAGAAGCCTTCAGTCAGCAGGCATGTGCATATAAGTACTGAGCATGTGCAAACAAGAGTGCCATTTTGTAGTGAGCAGTCAAGATATAAACATGCGTGTGTGTGTGTGTGTGTGTGTGTGTGTGTGTGTGTGTGTGTGTGTGTGTGTGTTGGTCAGTCAATCAGTTAGTTGTTTAAGTTTAATGTTTCTGCTATCCATCCTTATGTATTTCTATATAATAGAGTACTTAAATAAACACCCAAGTCTCATTGTCTTATTCAGATATACAAGATGGATGACATTATCTATCTGACAAACCCACTAATGCACATATTTAAATGCTCAGTGTTCAACATCTACTAAAGTATATGTATATTTTTGCCGTAATAATTGCCAACACTTTCACCTCACAGCAAGAGGTTCTGTAGTTAAATTTTCATCTGGGGTGCTTTCTGTGTGGAGTCTGCATGTCCTCCCTGCATTCATGTCAGTTTGCTCTGGGTGCTCTGGTTTCCTCCCACGTTACAAAGATATGCATCTGGAGTGCTTCTCCCTGGGCCTCTTCTGAAAATTGGTTTGTTCCACATCATACTTTCTTGGTAAACAAATGTTAAATAAATTCAGACCTGATATTATACCAGATATTCATTAGGCATCAGCTAGTAAAAAAAGTTGAATATTTTGGCTTTATTAATTTGTGTATAAGGAATTCCAGAAGTAGGATGCATCACACTGCATTTGATACAACCCAGCAGACATGTGTTCTATATTTTGGGCAAGGGCAATACATCTGTAGATGTGACAGGTAGGGGTTCAAAGCTTGAACTTTTGTGGCTATAATGAGGAGGCTATACTCCAGCCAAGTAGTAAGACTCCTTTGGCAATGGTCACTCTTCTTATTGAAGGAAAAGTGAGATATTTTTGGATATGGTGATAGTATTGTGATTTTGAAAGATTATAGACTGGTCTAGCCAGATACCAAGGTATTTGAAGCATACTGAGGAGGATATTGGCGCTTTGCTTTTAAATTATAATCCACTGTTGTGTGACAACTGCATGCTGTTGTCAAGTACCAAACATCATGAATTGTGTAAGTACAGAGTGATTACTTTTTTAAAGGGTTGTTGAAAATATAAGGGGAACATGATTGCCAGAGAGGAGAGAAATACTGGTGCTAAGACTGGACTGGGAGCATTAAGGAAGAATTAGGATGGTTTGTAGGTCACTGAAAAAAACTAAAAACAGAAGAAACAATGCAGTTGTTAAGGATGGGGTGATTGCATGAAAGTTAAACATGATAAGAGGAAGATATGGGGGAGGAAACATGAGTATTACCAAGGAAAGTTGCTGACTATAGTTGAGTAGTAGGTGTGCTTCAGAGATTCTTGCACAGTTGTTATAGGACTCTGGTGAGGATAAAAAAATAGGATTGTTTGCCATGTGACAGATGGTGGAGGTGTGGGCAAGGCAAGCAGATCAACTGCATATGTGGTGGGTGTGTATGGGGGGGGGGGCACAATGAGTTTGGTGTAAAACCTTGGATGCATGAAGGACTTTGTATTAGAAGGAAGCGGAAAGACTTTTAACAAAGGAAAATCCTGCATATTTAGTTAACTTATTTAAGATGATCACATAGCCCTTTGACAGGGGTCTCACTGTTCTCTCAGCACAGAAGCATAGCTAGTATAGGGAGTAGCCTCCATGTGTACAAGGTGTTAGTCAGTGATTGGTCAGTCATTAATTAATTTCCGTACAGGCATTTTTGAGCATGGAAATATTTCTTTTGTTATTAAGACTGAAGCAAAACACTTGCTTCAGTGCCTCATGTGTGGTTTAATTTGCAGCATATTGCTTGCTATGAATAAAGTAATCAGTTTGATATAGTTTCTCAGAACAGAAAATCTTTTGTTTTTGCTCAATACTGGATCTGTTGTTCCTCAGGAGACAGGTAAGGAGTGTCTAGTCAGAAAACACACCTTTGTTTGCTCCTAACTCAGAGTTGAGCAGCACCATCTTGGAGAACAGCATTAGCTGCTAAATAAGCCAACTATGGCTCTGACACAGCATATCCTGACCTGGGCAAAGTGATGAAACTGCAGCCTGTGCTTTAAATATGAAGCCTTACGTGGTAAGAGGGAAACAAACTTCCTAAAAGGTTCAGCCTGCATAGTTCATGTGGCAAGTGCCTCATCTGAAAGTATGATGGGAATTAGTTGTTTTTCACTGTACTGGGACTCCTTTTAAGCATTTATTTCTCTGCTCTCTAAAGTGAGAGCCGGGACCTCTGGTTATCTAAGTTTGCAGATGACTGCATACTTCAGATATTGCTAAGATATCCCCAATACCTGTTTCTTTTAAGAAAAAAGACTTACCCTGTTAAGTACCTGCTGTACTAAAGATGGAAACTAAATATGAGAAAGTGCACTTTCTTTTCATTTAGCAAACAACTCCTACCTTAGCCATACAGTATAGACAATTTTCCACAACAAAATGCAATATAGTCAGGAATCCTGGTATATGGGTTGACAGTTCCCTGTCCTTCTGTCATCATATGGTAACTTTACTCAGAAAATCCTTCCACTTACTGTAGATGTAAATATATCATTATTTCATTGCATTCAGCACTGATTAGACCAATTAGAGTAGAATACCCCCTTTTAGGATGGAGCTCACCTGACATATCAAGCAACTAGAGATGTTCCAGACTTTCTTAAGATGATTTCAGCATTAAAGTCACTGAGTTACCAAGACAGACTAGAAGATCTATCACTTTACTCAGTATCTTGCAGATTATTGAGGGGCAATCTCTGTGCCTTGTCTCCTGTCCCATTAAAGATCCTTTTGTCCTTCATTGCATATATTGCCACAAATCTAATAACATAGCAAACACTACAACCAGGGGCCTAAAGCTTTACTGGCAAATAAATAAAACATGATGGAAGATACAGTCATTGTGCAGTGCTTCCCCCATCTCTAGAATAAGCTGGCCCTGGGGATCAAGCAGTGTGACATGTTATCATCCTTTAAACAATAGTGCAATGACTGAATGGAATACTCAAATTTATCCCAGGGCTAACTGGCCTAGCTTTCCTTGAGAAAGAGTGCACAGCCTGAAGCTGAGTATTGGCAAGGAGTTTATGGTTATGAGATGAAATTGCCCTGAAACATCTATGAATAATCTCATAAATCATTGACCATTGCTTTTGTGGAAGGGGGAAACAGAATACAGAAGAAGGGAGAAGGAAAGACTGGAGAACCTGATGGTAGCAACAAGTATTAAGAGGTAGACAGAGCAGAGATGGATCAAAGCGAAAGAAAAGCCACAGGAGTTCAGAGATGAGATTGGATCTTTGCTTTCAGGGTGAATTTCTTGATATCAGTATCTCAAACACATAATAAGATGGTTATTGTCTGAGACCAGATCATAATCTCTGTTATGTGTACCAAGCACTACTCTAGCAGAATACATTGTTTTGTTGTTGATCTGAGGTATTATGCTATTTGAACCGCTTGTATTTAGGTAAGGTCACTGTAAAACTCCACTGCCAATCATGAGCGGACAAGGTGATCTGCTGTGGTGACCCCTAACTGAGAAAAGCCGAAAGAGAGAGAGAGGGTATTTAGTTAAGGTCCACTGCAAGTTTCACAGCTGAGCACTACTGTGTCATTAATACTTTCTTTCTTTATTCCTCCAGTGCTTTTATCTCTGTAGACTCTATTTTCCTTACAGCCGTATGTACTGAGCACAAAGTTTCACCCTTTACAACTACTTTAATTCCTCCTGAGTTTGTATCCCTTGTTCTTCATGTTTTATGCCTTACTATATGAGCTCTTTACTATCTTTCTGCTGCACTGCTATTAGAGACTCAGCTGTACATTCCACCATTTCTGAGGCATCTTGTCTATTTTGTCAAGACTCAGTTCACTGAAATTGCAGCCATATTAAACAAACCAGATGAGGCTTAAACTCGGAGAAATAAAAAAGTATAATTTCCAAGAGGAAATATTTTTTGCACCCTCCATGGTGGAGTTTCTGCCTCCTCACTGTACTACTAACAGAAATTAACTCTGTGCTCACCATGGCAACCATAGAGGGAAAAAAGAAAATTCTAAACCCTCGATTCATTGTCAGTACACAAATAGAAACTGCATTGGATTAGAAAGTGATAAACTTAAACTCATCCATTTTGCACTCAACAAAGTGTAGGGAAACTTTTCTGAAGGCTCCCTTTAATTATCTGCTAGCTTCAGTTCTACCACAGAACTGCATTTAAAACTCTTAACTGACTGTTTCTTTATCCACTGATTTTCCCTACAACTTTAAAAGTAAATGTTCTCCTTGCATCCCCACCACCTAGTACATAGTATACTTTTTCCGCTGCCTATCTCCTGTTTTTCTGGTTCTCAATTCCATAGGTTGTTTACCCTTACTGCCTCCAGAATAGGGTTCCTAAGTTTTGCTCCTTTCATACAGATAATTTAACTTTTGTCCTGTGTACACTTTGTGCCTGATTCTGTTTCTACTCTTACTGTAATATATTATCTACCTTGTAGTTGCTGGAGGTGATAAACTCAGTCTTAAAATGACTGAAGGGACAGATCAGTCTGTTTAATGAGCAGGTCTTGTCTATGTTAATAGTCATCTGTACTCCTTGCCCGCAAAGAGCACTGTTGGTTTTGTCATTGTAAGGTTTCAGGCAGTTAAAGTAGAATCTTTTTTCTGGCACATGAAAACTGCTTTAATATTGTTGAGTTTAATACTCTTCACAATGACACAGCTAATCTGACCTGTGCTGACAGGAAGAAGGTATTATACTGACTGGAACTGTAAGAGACTTAAGAGCTAGACGGGAAATGTAAAGAAATATATGAAGAAGACTTAGTGATAATTTGAAGAATTTGAAGAAGCTTTAGTCGTGCAAAAGCATTGATATCAGCAGCTGGCAGAACCTCTCAGTGGAGATGAAATCCTTAAAAAAGAGGTTGTACAACATAGGTGCACAGATGTTGTCCCTCCAACCCACAATTTGCTAAAGAAAAGTCCTTTAGTCTCTCCTGTTTGAATTATCTGAGCTATTTGACTGCTGTTACATGTGGTCTTATGACCTATACAAGTCAGCTAAGAATTTAGTATATATGCTGTGAATGACTTAACTTTCTAGTCAGTTTTCTTTTAAAAGAGACATAGAGAGTGGATCTGAGGATGCCAGTCATTATGATTTTTATGTTTCTTGAGTTCTTAAAAATATCTTTCTTTTTTTCTTTGGCAAACATATCATAACTGTGCAAGAGATGATTTTGCAATTGAGGCTGTGACGTCCCTGCACTGGCCCAGTAATCAAGGAGCCTCAATCCTCATCACTAACACCGGTGAGGGACATGCACATTGGGAAGATGACAAGTACACACACAGTAAAGTACAATTTCCCTTAAGAGCACACAGAGATCACAGTCAGTCTGCGGCTGGTTTCCCTTCTTTGTCCAGATCCCCAATAAGACTCCCCATTGGCACAGCTATAGGGTTAAGATCTTAGCCAAGTGGTAAATCAAAAACCTCCAGCACCCTCTCTGTCCAACCAGTGCTTTGTGTCCCTGCCCAAGTAGCTGACACACACACTTTGAGATTTGATTCATATACAAACACACTCCTGGGAAAGGCTGGCACAGGTTTACTAACTATGCCTCCCTTCTGCCCAGACTAAAAGGTAGTTATCACTGCCACCAACCAGCTCTTTATCAGCTACTATAAGGCCCTTACAAAGGGTTTACCAATTCTACTGTGTAATGTTACTATTATCCAAATGGTAAGCGTGATCAAGACTTGCAAGGCTATTTAAGAGTGGCCTGTACAGTGTCATCAAATACATATACAAGTACTCTAAGAGCTTAAATATCTCTAAACAAACCAGCCACAACTAAAATGTTTAAATATATTTAATAATAAATAGTAAAAGAACAAAACAATACTCAATAACTCAACACACTGACTGCATAGTTCAGAATCACAGGAAATATTTTAAAACAACATTGCTGCACAGTCTCAAATAAATAAAGAAAGCATCACAACTATTTTTTCTATATCCCTATCTCTAAAATAAATACTATACCTAAATAACTTACTTACAGAACAAGGAAAATAGAAATGAGAGGTGCTGAATGGACGTTTTCAGATCCATGATAAGATACACAATGCCAAATCTCTGAGAGAGTTTCCAAATTAATATCAAAACATTACTGCTGTATCAGCTGGATGACATCAATATTTGTCATCTGCCTCCAGTTCTCAGGCTAAACAGATACCAACAGAATTTAAAATCTCTCTGTGAAGTTTGCCTAGAGCTGGAAGTCATAAAACAATTAACACTTTTACATTTGAAATCTAATAATTATTTCTGTTTCCAGACAATAGGAAAACCTCTAACTTTAGACATTGTGTCTGCTTGCTGCACTGAAACTAACCTTTTTATAGTACATCGTAAAACACTTTTAACTTATTTTCTTGAAGTTTTGCAAGTTAACACTGTATGTTCCAACTTCTGCTATTAATATAGATTATATACATTTATGTTCTTTTTCAGTAGGGTACACTGTGGTTACATTCTTGAAGTTCAATACATAACACAGAGTTCAACACACACTTCTGCACTAGTAGTTTAATATACACATAACACAAAGTTCTCTTACATTTGTAAGACAAGCCTATGGTCCATATTAATATTCACAAATGGCATTATTATTTACAAAATTCCAGATAGCTGGGCTGGCAACCTCACAGAGGCAAAGTAATAAATGGTGTTCTTGGTCTTCTTTGCTACCTGATGCTCTAGCTACCATGCCTCTCAATGTCTAAGCTCATGAATCTGGACTCATTACAAAATAATGGAGAGACAAAGGTCTAAAATTAGGGACACATTTTAAATATTGATCTTATAGACTTAGAAAATTGCTAGAAAACAGAATTTGTGTTGGCATGCATTTTTTAAAGGATAAGAGGTCTTAAACCTCAAATGTATGTCACCATTTAGTAAGTTCAGTCATGTACAATTTGCCATAAACCCACAAATTCTATGAGGAACAAACCAATAAACCGTAGGCAAAAATCTGTACATTCTTTAAAATTTTGGACATTTGAGAGGTATGTTTGGATACTACTCAATTCTTGTTTCTGCAATTCATCATGAAGCAGATTTCAGACTTCAGCTGGGTGGGGGTTAATGCTGCAATACCATGTTTTGGCCTGATAATTGATTTCTTACAATGGAAGAATTTTCAGTAATTCTGTTTGTGCAGTGCCATAGTTATGTTGGGCCAGGACAGTAGAATACTTAGCCTAGGTAACTTGTGGTTTTAAGACTAATTCTTAAGTATTTATATTTGATTATGATCATTTGTTTGTTTGATTCTGTTGGTGCATTAATTAATTAATTAATCAGTTTATTTACTGATATTTGATCACTGGGAAAGTCTGACTGGGAAGGTGCCAATTTTCAGTGAAGGCTGGGAAGAAAAGCTCCAAAGTACTACAAAAACATTTTAAGAACAATCTTCAAAAATAATACAAAACATCTACAGTTTAAATAATTATACCAAACTAGACATCATTTGAAAACATTGGTTGAGAATAGATACAACTGATATGACAATAATTTAATATTTAGAGAAAGTTTAGCCAGTTTATAGAGAAATTAAAGGTGCGTTAGTAAAATACAAACAGGAATTGCAATATGAAGTGAGAGAAAAACAGAGTTGTGGCATATTAAAAAGAGAGTCAGGGGAGAAATTAATTGAAGTAAGGAATGGAGTGAAGAAGGCAGAGTAAGGGGCGGTAAGCTATGAATAGGTACTTGTTCACATTTAGGGATGTAGTTTATCCTGGGATTGTGCAAGAACAGAGGGAAAATGTGGCTAGGATGTCTTTCAGAATGCTTTTAAAGGACTGGAGGGTATTGACCTGATAAATACAGGCAAGGTGTTCCAGGCCTTACCAATGTGGTATGCGTACAGAATAAGCCCAGCAGATTTGATAGGTTTGTGAACAGGAAGGAGTTTTTGGTCATTGGATCATAATGACAGATTGGGAACATGGCTATGTAGAATGGTATTTAGTGCTGGACAAGCAGATGGATCCTGGATAATTTTATATGTGGTAATGATCTGTGCATAGGTTAGTTGATAGGCTAGTTCTAACCAATTTAGGCTTTTTAGTGATGGCTTCTAATTGGTGGTGGGTTCTGAAAGGGGTATTTGCTGCAAATATAACCCCTTTATTATAATACTGATGAAGTTTTCATTTTCATGATGCCTGAGGTTAGTAAGGATGGGCGCACCATAAAGTAAAGAGGAGAGGCAGTAAGTAGTATAGTTTTAGACACATTGGTGAGAACGTTTTTGGAACTGTAAAGCATCACTAATTTTAATTGATTTTTTATGCAATTTTTGTATATGCAGGTCAAATTTAGGATTATCACCCACCAACATCCCTAAAAATTATTAAGAGAAAGGATTTTAAATTTTGGAGAGAGGCATTTGGAGAACAAAATAAGTAGGTTGTGTTTTTTTTTTTTTTTTTTTTTTTTTTTGTTGAGCATGCGTTTTGAGTTACAAAGCCATGTTTCAGTGGTCATTAAAGCTTCGTATTTTTTGTAGATGTGGCACACTGTCAGATGTGTATGTGTGTGTGTAGTCATCTGCATATTGTATTAGGGAGGTCTATTGTATGTATGTGTTGAGGGTGTTGATGAGAATGTTAAAAAGGAAGGACCAAGGATAGAGGCTTTAGGTACATCATTGGTGACTGGGAGGTATGGAAAGAGGGTCGAATGCCATTTTACTGACAGGTAGCTTTTGATCCATAGAAGGGTAGGTTGAGATGGACATAATAAGGACATTTCAAGTAAATGTTTGCTGTTATATACTGTGTTGAAGGCTTTAGGCAAGTCTAGAAATAAGGATGAGACTAGTTTTCATTATCTGCATGTTTATTGACAGTAGCTATAAAAATTAGAAGTGCAGTATTAGTATTGTGGAGTCAGAAGTGGTGTTGTTTTGGAGACAGGATTTCTTTCTGCAGGAGATAGTTTAGCAATTATTTTTCAATACATTTTTCAAGTATTTTTGAGAGGCATGGATAAGCCTGATATAGGTCTAAAGTTAGTAAGGTCTGTCGAATTTCTTCCTCTGTATAGAGGAATCATGAGTGCTTTTGTCTAGAGAGGAAATGTGACATTGCTGGTTTAACCTATTTATAAGCACCGAGACAAGATAAGCAATGCTACTGGCTGTTATTTTAAGGTACTCGCTTAGAAGGTCATCAGCTGAAGTAGAGCATGATTTGACTTTAAAAGCAGCCTTATATAGGATGTAGGCAAAAGGTTTGAAGGTGAAAGTGGATGTGGTGATATGTAGTTGTCAGGCAGGGCTGGGATTAAATGTTGGGGAATCCCTGGTTAGGGATGCTGTACTATCTATTAGATAAGAGTTTGTTAAAAGGCACAGGATCAACATACATAAAGCGTATCTGACTTAAATGAAATCAGTGCAAATATAACACACTGCAAAGGTCTTTTCATTGTTTTACACAGTCTTAGAATGAAGAGAAAAGTAATAACACATGGCACATTCCTGCAATGGGAAGGAAGATGGTGACTAAGCAGAAATTAAATTGTGAAGAGATTTAACAATATATTCCACTACAGTGACCGTCCCAACCTCGGGTCAGTTATTACAAAGGTCAATTTATAGCCAGCATAAAGTAATTGAAGGAGGCACAAAGAACATCAGTTCTTCTTTCATTTACTGAATGCAGAAACTAGGAAGCAAGGGAGACTAAGTAATTGGCATATACAGTGTAATCTATTGGTCAAGAGAAAGGACAGTGGCCAGTTTAGTAAGTGGTCATTAGAGTACAAGGGCTACTCCCTTGGGGGGAAATGTCACATCCACTTTCCAACAAAGGGCAGTCAATCTATCAATCTATCTACCTACTTAAACTCATTTTTGCTGTTTGTTCATTCATTCATTAATCGTTGGTGGCATTCAGACATATGGTGTGTACTGCAGAAGGCTAGTACACAGAACAACATTGGAAAATATCGGCATATAGATTCAAAGACAATTACACAGTATTTCCATTCACTAGAGGTGGTATATTATTATGTTGGCAGCTGATATGACTTTCATAAGCAAAAGGGATGTGCAGAATGAATAGGAACCATACCTCTTAACCTCTTTTTGCAAGGAATCTGGACAAAGCCTGGCATAATGCCAGGACAAAGGACCAGAAATAGGGACACATTTTAAATATTGCTCTTATAAACTTAGAAAGTTGCTTGAATAACAGAATTGGTGTTCAAATGCATTTTCTGAAGGACACAAAGTCTGAAACTCAAATGAATGTCATTATTTAGTGACTTTAATCCTTAGATCATCACAGTGGTTTGTCAAAAAAACTATTTTCATGAGGAACAGACCAAAAATATGAGGTAAAAATCTGGGCATTCTGCGAAAATCTCTACAGGTGAGAGGTATGAGTCTAGTGTAATTAAAAGACAGCTATGTCAAAAAAAACTAACTAACTAAATAAGGAAATATATAAATAAATAAATGAAGGAAATACATTTAGTAAATGCGAAGTCTTTTTTTGTTGAAGCATGTAACATCGTCATCCTACTTGTAAAATACAAAATAGAAGATAAGTTCAGTTGGGATATATCCGTTTAATTTGTGGCATTAAGTTTTAGCCTTAGTTTAAATACAGATACTCATGTTAAATTAATTTTCCTAAAAGTAATCTGAATTTAGCCTTAACTAGATATGTGACTCCTTCATCTTGCGATACACATGTAGAGATGGATTCTTCTGAAGTTTTTTTTTCTGTTTATGAGATAGTGCAGCAGCTCTGCCTTTAAGTTGAAAAATATTGGCTGCCATTTCAATACCTCTGGCAGGTGCCTGCACCCATTTACAATCTACAATCAAATCTATTCACTCTTTTGGCATAGTGAGAGAAAACCCTGACTGCAACTTAGGTGACCAGGGTTCAATAAATGGTTTGGTCATCTGATGTAGGGGTATAGAATGATGGGTGTGTGTATCCCGGGGGGGGGGTGTTGGTAACATGGGCATCTCCTGTGATTTTCCCTAGTACAGAATAGAGATGTCACTAGGAGGAGGTCTGGTCCAAACAAGAGGCTGGACATTAACATAGCTGAACTGCTACATAGGCAGGGTAATATGCCACAATGTCACCATAACACACTTGCCCCTAAGACATAACCACACTGGAGTGAGGAGTGGGTAGGGTAGGGCAAACAAGAACCCCATCAATAGATGAAATGACAGCTGAGGCCCTGGAATGGCCTTAGAATCCACAACCAACCCCAGCAATACCAGAGTAAGTCTAAGGGGTAGGAGACTAGCTGGTAGCTCCAGAGTGGGCCTGGGACACCAAGGAGTCAAGCCAACAAAATGACAGAGGGGATCAAAACATGGGACATCAAGGAGTCAAGTCAATAAAATGACAGAGGGGATAAAAAAAAGTAAAAGAACTGGTCTTAATGGCAGAAGAATGAATCTCCTTTGAAAACTGCATTTTGGTCTTCTTTTTTTGTACCTAGCTACTTGCGAATACTAAAAGAATAATACATTGCAGTAACATATAGGCTGGAGGGCAGTTGGCACATTGTTGATAGTTTTAGGTGCTGGTAGAGTGTGCTAGGTTTCCCTAGTATATATATTACCAGTCAGTTGTCTGCCAGCCCTGTGGCACTGTCTGCTTGGATTGCTGCACAGTGCGCTGAAAAAAAGCAAATAGCACACTGTACTGCTGAATGTGTGCTGTTCATTTAGTTTTAAACATATCCAGTGCACGATGATGAAAAAAAATGGTGAGTGAATGAAGGAATGAATGAATGAATATGTCATTCATTTTCTGAATCAGGCATCTGTTAGTTAGAGGAATGACTCATCATCAGTGCTATGGTCATTTCAGAAAGTAGGCTATGGTTCAAAACCTTCATAGCAGTTACTTTCCAAAATATTTTCTCTTGCCTTAATCTGTATATACTGTAATATTAGCTCTTCGTACCTTCCCTCTGCTAGAGAGATACTTATACCCTTTCTCTAACAATCCCATGACTGAAAGAAGTCATAATAATCTAGAGTGCATTTTACTCAAGTAAGCAAGGGGTCATTAAAAATATCAGCATCCAACAATCCAATGTTTTCCTTCATTGACTCCTACATGATCGTAGCTCTTTTCAAATATGATCAAATCCATTGTCTTTTTTTTTTGTTTGTTTGTTCTGCACACATATATTTTCCATTGACTGAAGTGCATACAGATCCTGCTCTCTCCTAATATAACTTCTAGGAAATAACTTAGGTAGACATTTCTTTAATACAATCTGTTGACCATATCTGAAAGTATAATAATTATGCCATAATAATCCCAGAGATTGTTCAGGAATATATATTTATATATATATATATATTTTATGTGCCAACTGTTGAACAATGATCTCATATAAACATCTAAAGAGCCAATGTCATTTTTATAGGCAGATCCTGACATAACCATGAGGGCACACTCTAAGGCTATATATTGCTTCCCACTATGTTCTTGCCATCTCCTGCTTACACAGAAAGTAAGATTCAAGCATGTGTGCTAGTTATATTCTTTCGGCCTTGTCATTTACATGTATATATTTTATATAAACCCTAATCACCATACATTTAATTTTGTTGTGATTGATCTTAAAACCCAGGTATTTAACTAAATAATTAAAACGTAAATTTTTGGTCCTTGCTTGATAGGCTGTATATAGCTCAACTTTCTGCATATGCACATGCACATGCACTAATATATTATATATTTTAGTAAATGGAATATCTTCACTACCATCATTCAGTTCAGTAATGAGCGGATTCAAGTATAGATTAAAAAGGAAGGAGGCAAGTAGATATCCTTGTGTCACTCCTTTCTCCTGCCATATTCGTTTTGAAATCCTACGTCCCTCTTATTCTCCTGCCTAATCAGCAGCCACGAATCCTTACATAAGGCTCTGATAATATAGCAATAACTAACGACGTGGGAGTGGTATACTGAAGATTTACCCAAGGCCGGCGTGGTGTAATCACAAGGGGTAAAACCCGAGTGATTAAACAAAGCCAGCCATGGCTAAATCTTCAACATACCACACCACAGAGTTGGTTATTGCTATTATACAATGATATTATTTAAGAAAAAAAAATGACTTCCTTTTGTTAAATAATGTCTTTGTATGATGGCTCTGTGCTGTTCTTCCGTTTTCCTCAGGTATCCTGGTACGGCGCATTGGTATGGGGCTTTCATTCTCGTGCTTATGTAGTACATCAGTGCTGTGTGACAGGTGCTGTGTATAGGAAGCAACAGAGAAAGGAAGATCTCTGCTGCCTTGTTTTTCTTCTTCTTTTTAATTAAAAAAAAAAAAAAAAAACATACCGGGAAACTATGAACATATGGGAGATACATGACATAGAAAACAAAAGGATAATCAAATAGATTTCTCTAGTTTTGTATAATGTACCCGATTATCCTTTTATTTTTTTCTGTCCCAAATCTGCCTTTGGTTTCAAGTCTCTGGTTTTGTAATTATTTCACTTAAAAAATAATAAAGTCAAATTTTATGGCATATATTAATGGAAGAGAGTCCAGGTGACCGAATGAGCCTGTCTCTAATAACATATACAAAAATTTTTAGGGAATTATCTAACATATCTGTAGTCCTGTAGTTAGTAGTCATTTGCATATAACCTTTCCTAAAAATTGGCACAATAATATCCCCATCCAGAAAGACGTAAATCTAAATATTTATTTCTGGCTATTGAAAATAATAATCCTAAACTATATTATTATATATAGATGTAATATATCACAATATATAATTATTAATAATTCCTGACCTTCCACTCAAAATCATATATTCTTCTTTAATAAATATCTTCAGTCAATAAGTATCACCTCTTCATCTTATTCAGTGACAAATCAGAACTAAATCAATATATAATGCTATATTATCTATTTTCATCTGTAGATTTTCAATGTCATTAACATAATTCCTCAATACATCATCCACTGTATGAGTGAGCCAAAAATTAAATTTCCCCAATACAATGGAATTGGGCATGTAACCATTTCCCCAGTACTTGGTTCTTTCACCCCCCCCCATATTCTATTTTAACACATGATTTTAAAAAAATCTTCAAACTGAGGGGTTCTCAGTTTTATTTTTTTGTACATCATATCTAATTTTCCACATATATTGTTCTTCATGTTGATGCTAACCATACTTTGATGCTCTTCCCTGTATCCGTTCTCTCACTCATTTTCCTCAACAATTTAGAAACATTCCCAGGCCATCATTTTGCTACCTTACTTCTTATCTAATATGTCATTGTTAACACTGCTACCACTTCACTGATAGATATCATTACGAGTCTTTTTAAGTTTCCATATTTAGGGCTTCCAAGATTTATTCTTATAATCTTTATTAAATCCTGACTTCACTGAAAATGGCAGGTATAGCAGATGGTGGTTTCCTCTTCCCCACAACGTCTGACACCTTTACAAGTTGAATTACTTCCTGTAGACTCTCTTTCCTTAATTCATTCTTTGGATCATTATTAAATTATCCCTTTAGATAGATATGTGACTGTTATTGCACTGGCCACTCGTTTAACAACAAAACTTTCATATGTAGAATGTGACCAGACTGACTTCTCATCTATCCTAATTTTGGAGGAACATTCCTATTTTCAGACCTGACTTACCTCTACACAAGATGTCCCTATTTTTCGAGGTATGTTTCTGTTTTCAGGATTGATTTAACCCTTCACACAATTTTCTGAATTCCCCTTATCACATACGATATTTGAAGCTGTCTAGTACAAGGGAAACCACACATGACAAATATAATCATAGAAACAATAATTTAAACAACACATCTTACATTCCCCTTTCCTGAAGCAAAATTAAATTAACTTATATGATAGAAATTTGCAATACAGTTCATTAATGTCTGTGGATCTGACACGTCTATTTGATAATATAGTTATAGCATCATTTTTGTCACTTTCTGTTTTTTAAATGTGTGTTTCTGAGCAGTATCGCACATTCTTACTGGAAGTGGGAAGGGTTATGTACTATTTTGTATTTGAAGCATATGCTAATTAGATTTCCAGATTTTTAGCTGGATTTTTCTACTTTTCAAGGGCCTCTGTCCCTATTCTCAATGTCTAAAAATTAGATTTCTTCCTACTGGTATACTCATTCCATGATTTCACAACCAGCTCTTAGGATTATCTTTTTCTTTTCTTAGTTTTAATAAAACATCAGCCACCCATGGATCCTTTAAAAGATCAAACAGTCATCATATAATTTGACTCTTTAATTTTTGCCAACTTCTCAGGTGTTCTGTGTTTCCCGCACAGAAATCATGATTTTCATTTTAACTTGGACCCTAATCCAGTAAAGTCAGACATATATAACCAAAACTCCATGCACAGAGAGAGCAGGAACCAAAGATGTAATTTAAAAAAATAAGCAGCCTCCAAGAAGTCACCAAAGGAAGAAGCCACCAAAGGAAAGTTTATTACCAAGTTATATCAGTTGAGAGATAGCGCAGAGTTAATTAAACACAGTTAATTGAACTCAGCTGACTACTTCATTTAAAGAAATAGTCATGCATAAATTAGAACTAGCTAACAGTTAGTAAAAACTACCATACATCATTTCTTGAAAAATACAGTGTTAAAATGACACAAAGAGACATTTTAAAAAGTCAATATTTGATAAAATTAAATATCAATATTAAAAACTTAAGAATTAAAAAATTACAAAAAATATAACAAAACTACAAATTGTTTATTGTAAAATACAGTAACAGCATAACCATGGAGGGGCAATACAGAAATCATAAATTAGCTTCTGTTTTAATACAGGCAATAAAGAATTATAATTGTTCAAACCTGGCTATTCAGTGGTGTTCAACTTGAGTTGCCACAGCAGTTCTTTGTATTTTATTTTATTTTCCCACGAAATACCCTGATCATTGGGTTCTATCCTATCCAAAATAACAAAGGAAAAGTGCTTGAAAGCAGCACAAATAACTGATTACCTATATAGTACATTATTGGTATTGCTTTTTAAAATATCAGAATTGTGCTTATATATGCACCTTTTGAGGGCCCGCTCTGTTTTGCCAACGTAAAAGGCAGGAAATAAAAGTCAGATCTGTACTTCTGAAACAAGGGGAGCAATCAGTGAAATGGTAAACAGATAATTTCTTGAGACTCCTAACACCATTATTCTCCTGGTAAACCTACCCCTGAAATACAAGTGATAAGTTATTAATCACAGACATTAAGGATTTCTATTTCTGTACAGAAAATAGAAGAACATATTGATATTTTTTACTCAAATGCAATGGAATCTATTCACTGGTTCATAAATTTATAGATTGTTATTAGGCTAACAACCCAGGGGGGTTTCTAAGCCTACCCAAACTTTCCTGAAAGAATAATGATGCCCTGTATCCAAACAGGTCACTGAGGACCAGGCATTTATAAGCTACCTCTGTCCATAAGGGACAGGGATACTAGGCCTGGTGTAAATTTCCTATTCCCCATCCACTGGTTCAGGTTGCATTTAAACTGATTATTTCCCACTAACTATACCTTTATTTACATCTCCCCCACCTAGCCCCCAGAACAGTTGCTCTTAACAACCTTCTCTAAAAGCCCAGATGTCTTGTCTTTCTTCTCTCACTCTTGTTATTCAAACCTTTTCATTGTTTTCTCCAAATGGAGTTATACTTTGATATAAAACCAAAAAGTATATATGTGTGCATCTTTTTTATTTCCACTTTACTCAACACTTTGACGCCTTTTGGGAGTTTTGTTTCGAAAAATCTCTTATTGCATCCTTACATTCTCAGGCCTTTTCTGTCATGCCTGGAAAATATCCTGCTGTCTGCTCCATCATCTTCTGGGTTGTGATCACAATTTCCTTCCCATGAGAGACTTCCACAGGACACATCAATCTCTGATGATATTGCAGATATAACTGAAAAGGTTTCTGACTCTGTTCCTAACTCTGTACCACTTTGATTGGATAATAGCTTTTCTTTTGCTCTAGTAAACATTGCTTATAGCAACAAAAAAAAAAAAAAGAAAGAAAGAAAGAAAGAAAACAATCATTCCACAGTGGGTACTGCAACTTCTTTTAATCCTTTGGATACCATAATGTCCTCATGTTCATCTCTATGGACTTAAGCAGTAATGTCTTCTTTATCTATTCTGTTCCTCTCTGCTTTCCTCTTTATCATCTCTTCCACAATCATTCACTCTATCCTCAAAGTGCTGAGGAGCGTTGTTGTTATAATCTAGTCAAAAATCAGTTTAACTGTTGACTAAAACATGTGCAAACTAGGAGCAGACCCAAAGACTCCAAGGAGCCTACAAATCAAATCAGCAAAATAATTCTATGGGTCCTGCAGTCAGCATAGGCAACTAGTTAAGCTGCCAACCAGAAGATTATTAGCCCCCCAAAAGGAACATACAACTTCAGACTGTTCGATGACTCCAACGAAGCAGCTGACAAATTATTTCTTATACAAGAAACGGAGTTCAAAAAAGTCAAATTGAGTGCATATTCTGAAGCTTAATACAGAAACAATACATAAGCAGTACAGAAGCACAGACTCCTTTAATGCCTGCAGCTCTAATTAACTAATGAGATTAGAACAGTGTTGTCTTCTCATAGTTCAATGCTACATTTGATAATAATTTCCTTCTAATGAAACTACTGTTATGAATATGACTATACAAGGAAAAAGAAAACAGAACTAGCCATTAGCACAGCAGACAATCCTTTATCACTCTCAGTTTTAAATTCCTTGTTTATAGATCTAATAGCACATGTAAATCAAAATAAGAAGAGGGAACAGTATGAAAAATATAGTTTCCTTAAGTACTGCTGTGAAAACAGATGTACTGGCAGCAAATAAAATGCTGCTGACATTTCACCCGAGCATGTGTCTTCAGAACATTTCTAGGATCTGAAGGAAAACAGTTCAGTGGTTAGGCCCAATGGCTGCTCTCTTGCTGTAATAGTTGCTATACTTCATGCTGTTGATTTTGTTATGCAAAGAAGAAATAAATGATGCATGTAGACCAAGCAACACTCGCAATGTGACTAGAACTAATCAAATACTGCACTAAAGGTCTTGCAAATAACTGTGACCACAGACTGGCAAATTAGCTGCACATACTGAACCCATACTACTATACTGTAAATATTTTAACTAATAGGTAAAAATTAACTGACTTAAATTAGATTAAAACTAGCCTGTATAAACAGAGAAACAATGCTGTTATTCCCTTGCCTTCACTCAACATCCATGAAATTAAATAATGAAGCTTATTTTTCAAAATGCACAATGCAGTTACTAGGTAGAATAATTGTCCTTTGTACTAAAAAAAGTGTTGCACATGTTGAGGACTTGTGATAAGCATGAGGGATTAGTAAAACCCTCTTCTAATATGGTTCCCTGACTAAATATACAAATTAATTTTCTTGCTCTTGCAGATTCCTGTTTTAATGCAAATAGGAAATAAATGACTCCTCAAAGAAGATAAATTAGTACTGACTCGTGTCTTTAAAACAATACAAACAGAATGACGAGAGCACTTCCTCCCAGATTGCCATGAGGCTCCACTATCTGCTAGCTACATGATCGTCTAGAGATGGCCTCTGTGAGTCTACCCACACAACATGTTCAAACAACCACTTCTACTGAGGGGATCGTAGGTGAGCTCCTGAGGCTAAACTCTACCATGTCTGGATATATGGAATAGTCTGATCCGAAGCTCTCAGAGATGGATGGAATTCTGTCACTACACACTGACCAGCTCAGTGAAGTGAAGAAATCTATGAAGGTAATGAGTCACAACGTTGTTGAGGTGAACCTGGAACTCTTAGAAAACAGGGTTATTAATAATATGAAAGAGTGGGACATGAGAAGAATTTCACATTTTCTGGGATACCTGAAAAACATGAGAATGGAGATTGTGTGGCCTTTCTATGACCTTTTCTAGACAAATGGGCATATGTCTTGCAGCAGGAATTCCCCAAGACTGTACAGTCTTAAGATCCCATGACCTGTCATTGTCACATTCTGTACCTACAACTGGTTGTCAGGGAAAATTCTTCAAAACAACAGCAACAATGTGTATTGTGACCAGCACTGTCCCATTGCAGGAAGGAAAAGATAAGTTGCCTTTTTCTCAGCAATTTGCATTTGTAGGCAGAACAGATGGAAATTTAAACTCCTTTATACCATAACACTTTAAATTTCCCAGCCAAGCAGCATTTCCATCTTTTCTTCACTTAAAGTGGTCAAATCAAAATTAAAAGTGACATTTAACACTAATATAGCTAATGTTCAACAAGGGTCTTAAAGTTAATTAATTGGAAGGCAACTGCATCAATCCTTAAAGCCAGAGCCTTTTCTCTTTTTACATTGGTACATACAAACAAAAGTCAGCTAAAAAAGCAGTAAGGGCAGTGGTAAAATGGAGGAACTGTGCAAATTTTTGTCCAAAATTAGTAGTTTTTTAAGGGGGCTTAGCAAGTTGTATGTGATGGATATCTTTGATTAGTCAGCTTCTCTTTACATTAATGCACAGCAGACAATGGGTGTAGTATAAACTCAGTCAATGTGGTATCTTATTGGGGTTTATCCTTGTAACCTCTGTATTATTAAAGAAAAATAATTACAGAATAACGATTTGACTCATAACACCTTTTTCCATACTCTTTGTTGGCTGGACAAAAATCCTGGACTTTTTATCGGCTGTGGCATCAATTAATGTGTTTATTTTAAGGAATATATTTGACAAGTCTTCAATGAATGTTTAATTTATGGATATATACCAGATCAGTGGAAATCTTTCATTTAATGCCCCTCAACTAAATGGAAAGCAAGATTCTGTTTAAAAGTACAGGCCAACAAGTATAACATTAATTCTGGGAAATTGTTTTGAAAGACCCTTAACTGAATTATTGAATACAACTGGTACATCTCTCTACTATTGATAAAGAACAACATGGCTTCATTAAGGGCAAATCCAATCTAACTAATTTAATTATTTTTTTATAAACAAGCATTAGAGCAGGAACTATCTCCTGGAATTATATTTCTGGAAATATCTAAAGCTTTTGATAGTCTGCCATTTAATGTGATAAATAAATATTTACAAACTTTAAATGTGAAATGTTATACTGAGAGGTGGATTATGGAAGGGTAAGAAATAGAGTACTGTGGGGTAAATTTAAGTATACTATGTCAACATATTTTTCTGTATGTTCTGATGTCCCACAGGGTTCTTTGGTCCTTGGACCTGTAGTTTTCAATATATTTTTCCAGCAATTCCAAAAAAATAAAGATTTCTGGATATAAAATACACTGTTGTGTCTTTCAGCTTTTCCTGGTTAGGAGTTGCCACAGCAGAACTCCAGTCTGCTAATGATTGGCAGTAGATTTTTACATGTAGAGTTGCCGGCCCTGATGCACAACCTTCAATGAAGGTACGCCCATTCACACATGTCTCCACACAGAAGACGCTCTAGCTGAGAATCAAACAGGATAACGTCTTATTGTGAGGCGACAACATTACCGCAGTACCACCACCGCAGTCCGGATATAAAATACACTGATGATTGCAAAACTAGATTTACATTGCAAAATGAAAAGAAAAGATTAATATGCTTTGAATAGTTATTTGAATACATTGCTGGGATGGGCAACATCTATAGGTTTAAAGTTTCGTAACTGGAAAATGTCACTTCCTGTATTTTACTAATAAATTAATACATAACCCAATTTATTTGCCTACTGTTCCACTGAAGGAACTAATCAATATTAAGAGCTAGGAATCATGATCCTCAAATTTATCTTTTGGAAATCAAACAAAACGTGTCTGTAGAAAGACTCTGAAGAATACGGGTCAAATTTAAAAAAAAAAACATTAACAGCAAGAGATAAAGAATGCCTTGAACAATTTACAAATCTTTTATAAGACCAGTTTTAGAATATAGCATTTTCTGTATATACTCACAGTCAAGTATATAATCTTGGAGTATAGAGAAAATTAATCAAAAGAATAATCTCAGTGAAGGATCTAGTCTATGGAAAAATATGTAGATATTCAAAAGTCAGCTCAGTAAGCTACAGACATATTCATTGAAAGCTTATATTAGCTTATCTTTTTCATGATTCAGTTTTAGAACCCCTGTTTAATATGGAAGTATTCAGATGTGATAAAACCTGAAGACATAACAATGTGACCATTCTGATGCATTTTTGTAACACCGAAATAAAATGTTAATATATTATTGTTAAATGACTACTTTATGCAAGAACATTCCTAATAATATTAATTTGTCAAAACACACGGCTGCATTCAAGAAATTTCTAGACTGATGGATGAAAGACAAAGTGCATGTACCTTACTAAAAAAATTAATCAGTGTTTCTAGTTGGTCTTTAGGCCTGAACATTATTAAATCACTTATGAACTTATGAACAACTAGCAGTAACAGTTTGTTATGACAGTATATACAACTAAGATAAGGATGCTGAAATATTACTTTGTTCATTTTAGGTTCCTAGGTTCATAGGTTCATACTAGGCTATCTGCCCTAGGAGATTTATAAGCCTAGCCAGAGTGTGTTTGGCTTTCACCACCCATTTTAAATTAATTTTGCTATGCCCTTTTTCGAGGTTAGTATACTGTGCCTCTGTCTAACAGTGACACAGAAGTGATACCCGGGGTAAACCTATGATCTCCCATCCACTCATCAAGATTCCTCTTGAAGAGAGTCAATGAGGGAAACTGCCTAACATGGACTGGGATTTTATTCCAGAGTGAAGGGAGCCTCTGGGTTATGAATCTGTCCCTCCAGCATGTCCTATTTATTTCAGTGCTGAGGTTCAAATCTCTCGAGCACGTAGCTCGATGGGATTTGGATTTTCTGAGGTGCAGCATGTCCATTAATTCCGGGTTGGACATGGCTTTATACGTCAGGCACAGATCGCCTCTGAGCAGGCGGTATGCCATTGAGTAGAGCTGGAGTTTCTTTAACCGGGCAGCATATGGCATCTGTTTGAGCCCTTTGATCCTTTTGGTGAGGTACTTTTGGGGGTCTTTCCAGTTGCTGCAGGTGTCTGGTAAGGTACATCCCAAAAGGGGCATTGTACTCAATTATGGGCCTGGTGAGAGATGAGTAAAGAGGTACGATGACCTCCCCTGATCTAGATGTGAATCCCTTCATGATTAGGTGGGCTATATAAAATGTTTTTCTAACCACTTTGGCCACGTGGTTGTCAAATGAGAGATTGCTATCAACTTGGATCCCCAGGTCCCTAATTACTTCTTCTGTACTTAATGGATTACCACCTATGTGGTAATTTGTGGGCACTTTGTTTTTGCCAAAGGGGATGACTATACACTTTTTGGCGTTTAGCTTGAGGCCATGGCTCTGGCACCAGTTGTCTGTTTCTATGAGGCCCTTTTGCAGGATGCTTGTGTCGGCTGGAGAGTCGATTATGGCACCCAGTTTGCAGTCATCTGCAAACTTGGTCAGCCATAGTCCTTCCATGTTGGCCTGTACTTCCGAGAAATATATACCGAACAAGAGAGGTCCCAGGACTGAGCCTTGTGGGATGCCACTTGTAACTGGTTTGGAGTCTGACATGGCTCCAGCAATTCTAACCATGTGGGTTCTGTCCATGAGCCAGTTTTCAACCCATCTAGTGACATAGGGGTTTATATTTAAGCTGGTGAGCTTATCTATAATGCCCGAGTGGGGTATTGTATCAAAGGCTTTTGCGAGGTCCAGGTAGGCTGTGTGGACCACCTTCCCCTCGTCATAGGCCTTGGTGACTGTTTCAAAGAAATCAACCAGGTTTAAGAGGCAGAATCTGCCCTTAACAAAGCCAAACTGGGTAGGATCCAGTGTCTGTAGGTCCCCAATATCTTTATTTATGAGGTCCATGATGATCCTTTCCATAGCTTTGCAGACCAAGCTAGTCAGGTTTATGGGGAGATAGTTTCCAGGATCCGTTGAGGCACCACCTTTCTGAAGAGCGACCACTGTTGCTGTATGCCACTCTTTGGGTACATATCCTGTAGTAAGGCTGAGATTGAACAGTAGTTTTATGTTTGGGTTTAGCCTTCTTGGAGTTCATGTAGGACGCAGCCTGGGACACCGTCTGGTCCCATTGATGCTGTGTTTTTTGCTTTGAAGAGGGCAGCTCTTACCTGAGCATCTGAGATATCAGGGGGGCAGCACTCTGCTGGGATAGATATTTGCCCTTTTGGTGGTGGGGGGGGGAGTTTGCGCTGAACCTGTCAGCTAGGATGTAGGCAATGTCTGTGGGTTTGGTGTATTTTTTGTCATTTTGGACTAATTCTGAGCATATCTGGGAATTCCCACCCAGGTTCCTAACATAACTAAAGAAAGCCTTGTGATTATCCTTAGTGTCCTGTGCAATTTTCTCTCGAAGCTGGCCTTAGATGATTTTATGAGTGCCCATAGTTTTTTTTTGCTAATACTGATCAGAGATGCCTTCCCTTTTTGGGATTTTGCTCTATCATGTAGTAGCTTCCTCCTTCTATTGTATCGTTTATTTATGGCTGGGGTCCACCAGACAGGACGTCTGCCTTTGGAGGATTGGGTCTTGGTTTTTATTTGGGATTGCATGATCCATGCATTCATGAAGGTGTTCATAGAATGCATTTATAAAGGATTCTGCGGTCTGGGCCATATTTTCTATTCAAAGTAATTTTGCTATTGCAAAAGATGGTACCAGCTGGGGCACTAATTCAAAAGATGCTTATAAAGCATCATTAGCATTGTTAAAATGGTAATGGAGTCAGCCATAGGAGAAACAACGATGTATTAGTACAATCCAGCCACAACCCCTTCTTTTTTCCATTTTTGCACACATGGGGTTGGATGTCACTTCAATGCTGACAATAATCTAGAATCAATGTATATCAAACAAAGAGGTGGCTAGCCCTATCAGGTTTGTTCTTCCATCAAGTTCAAAAAGAGGCCAGCACCATAAGAGTAAGAAAACGCACTATTTATTGTGGCAACATCAGCAACATAGTACAAGGAATCAGACCGGTTTCAGAAACCCTGCCTTCCTCATTGACACACACAAAATAATTAAGTGCTATTATTTATACCTTAACTAATTATCATTTAAAGCAACATCACCCAAAGGGCTGTAACTCTCAAAACAGAATTATAAGTGGTCATTAAGACCTGGAAAAAATAATCCCCCCCCCAGTCTGATGATCCAACTTTTTTCTTTCTTGTTCAACAAAGCATGCCACCCCAATTTATTTGTCCTGTCCCCCTGAAGCTTAGCAATAATCATAAAATGAAAACTGGCACTTAGATGTTCAGATATACAGATGCATAGTGGTTGTGAGGTTTGTCTAACATAAAAAGAGGAACAAGAGCATGTCGCCATGTAAATTAACCAATCCGTCCTACAATTGGCAAAAAAGTTTACATCATAAACCTTGCTAGTGTTCTTACTTGAGAATTGTTTAAATTTTAGCATGTATCTACAAAGGGAACAGTGTCTACCAGGGAAGGCTCCAATTAATTTATCCCCAGTTAAAAGTTAATTGATGGTACAAATGTTTAGTTACAATACCCCGTCTGTAATGATTAAACTATGTACCCAGAGTGCACCCTCTCCGATGTGAAAACTGACATTTGCATGTAAGATTACTGGAAAGCTCCTCATTAGCTAATAGAATGTTCCAGTTGTAGTTTATCCTGTCCCTGACAATATTGATGTTTCTTCCATAGGTGGTCATAAATCTTATGACATTCTCATCACTATGGGTTTTGACCCGGTATTCCAGTAATTCTGACATGTTCTGACCCGCTGCCCAGTTGCTTGCAGATATAAAGTTGTTAAATTGGTAACCCCTGGTATGAAATCTACGTATGAGATCCTCCTGAAAATGTTCATAGGTTCATAGCTTCATAGGTAGGTACTAGGCTATTGGCCCTAGGGCCTATATAAGCCTAGCCAAAAAATGTACCCTGGCTTTCGCCACCCAAGAAAATTATTTTCCTGTGCCCCTGTCGAGCAGAGCCACAGAAGTGATCCCTGGGGTGAATTTCCCATTTCCCATCCAATTATCAAGATTTTTCTTGAAGAGTGCTAATGAGGAGCTTTGTTTGACATAGATAGGTAGTCTGTTCCAGAGTATGGGAAGTCTCTGGAACAAGAATCTATCCCTCCAGCATGTTCTGTTTATTGTGGTGACAAGGTTTAGGTCCCTAAAGCATGTAGCTCTGAGGGATTGGGATTTCTTTAAGTGGAGCATGTCCAACAGCTCTGGGTTTGACACAGCTTTGTATGTTAGGCAGAGATCGCCTCTGAGTAGGCAATATGAGACGGAGTAAAGCTAAAGTTTTTTGAGACGGTCTGCATAGGGTATCTGTTTGAGGCTGGTAATCCTCTTTGTGAGGTATTTCTGTGGTCTTTCCAGTTGTTGTAGATGTCTTGTGAGGTACATACCAAAAGGGGCATTGTACTCTATAATGGGTCTAATGAGTGATGAGTAGAGGGGAACAATGACCTCTTTTTTTCTGGATGAGAATCCTTTTGTGATGAGATGAGCCATGTAGAAGGATTTCCTGACCACTGTGGCGATGTGATTATCAAAGGAGAAACTACAGTCCACCTGTGTCCCAAGGTCTATTATCGCAGTTTTGGCATTAAGTAGACTATGTGGTAGTTCATGGGTACAGATTTTTTACCAAAGGGATGACAATACACTTTTTGGCATTGAGCTTCAGGCCATGGCTTTGACACCAGGTATCTGTCTCAGTGAGGCCCTTTTGTAGTTTGTCCACATCGTTAGGAGTTTTGATTATGGCTCCTAGTTTGCAATCATCTGCAAACTTTTTTAGCCAAAGACCTTCTGTGTTAGCCTGCACTTCAGAGAAGTAGATACCAAACAGGAGAGGACCCAGGACTGAACCCTGTGGTACTCCACTTGTCACTGGTCTGAAGTCAGATTTGGAATCCGCTACTTTCACAGTGTGGGTTCTATCCATGAGCCAGTTGGCAACCCATCTTGTGACGTAGGGATTTATACCTAGTTTAGTGAGCTTATCTATAATTCCAGAGTGGGGGATGGTGTGTGAGATCTAGATAAGCTGTGTGAACCATTTTACCCTCATCTATGGCTTTGGTGACTGCTTCAAAGAAGTCAGTCAGGTTTAGGAGACATGATCTGCCTTTTACAAATCCAAACTGGGAAGGGTCCAGAGTTTGGAGATTACCAATGTCTTTGTTTATGAGTTCCACGATGATACGTTCCATGGCCTTGCAGACCAAGCTCATCAGGCTAATGGGGCGGTAGTTCCCTGGGTCCGTTGTGGCTCCCCCTTTGTAGAGTGGGATAACCATCATGGTGCGCCATTCAGTGGGTACAAAGCCTGATGTGAGGCTATGATTGAACATGGTACTTAGGTAGGGTGCCAGTTCATTCTGTAGTTCATGTAGAATACAGCCTGGGATATTGTCAGGTCCCATGGATGCTGTGTTCTTGGCTTTGGAGAGTGTGTTCTTTTACCTGTGCAGCCATGATTATAGGAACTTTGCATTCTTCTGGTATAGAGATGGGCCCTCTAGGGGGTGAGAGGGGGGTAAAGTTAGCACTGAACCTATCTGCTAGGATGTTGGCAGTATCAGTTGGTTCTGTATATTTAGTGCCATTGTGCTGTAACTCAGAGCAGATCTGAGTGTTCCCATTCAGATTCTTGACATAGCTATAGAATGTTTTGTAACTATCCTCCGTGGAGATTTGTTTGATTCGTAAAAAAATGTGATTTAGGTATATTTTTGAAAATATGACGTGGATATAGGCTGGCTGCATGTAATACATTATTATACTGTTAATGTTTACGAAAAACCTGTGAAGATAATGTTTGTGTCTTTCGGCTTTTTCCCAGTTAGGAGTCGCCACAGCGGAACTCCGGTCCACTAATGATTGGCAGTAGAGTTTTATGTGCTGGCTTGCCGGGCCTAACGCACAACCTTCAACGAAGGAACGCCTGTTCACGCATGTCGCCACACAGAAGATGCTCTAACTGAGGATCGAACGGGCAACGACTAACTGTGAGGCGACAAGATAATGTATTGTCAGAATTTCTAGTTATCGTAACATCCAAAAAGTTTATTTGTTGGAAATCCATATTAAGTGTAAATTCAATGCCCCATTTATTATCACTAAAGTATTGAATCAATTCTAAAATATATGCTTCATCTGTCTGCTATATCATCCAACAGTCATCCAGATATCTTCTCCAGATATCCATTTCTGCCAGAAAGATGTTGTGTGAACTATCATAAATAAGATGGTCTTCCAAAAAACTCATGAACAAGTCGGCATAAATGGGTACAAATAAGCCCCCATAGCCATCCCTTGTACATGTCAATAACAATCCCCTTGAAAATAATGGACATTTTTCATCAACACATGTTCAGCCATGCATATCAGTAAAGTGTTGAAACCAGGGTGATAGATATCTGCTTTGTCGAACCAATATTTAATGGCTTCTAATCCAGCCCAATGAGGGATGCTAGTGTACAGGGCCGTAACATCTGGGGTACACAACAGCCAACCTGGCTCCAATTGAGAAACTGATATGATTTTTAAAAATTCAGTGGTATCCTGAATTCTGGATTGAACTAACTTCAACAATGGCTGTAAATGTTGAGTCAAAAAGGGAGACAAAGGTTCAGTAAGAGAGCCTATGCCAGACACAACTGGCCTCCTTGGTGGCTTCTCCGAATTTTTGTGGAGTTTTGGTAACAAATATAGAAATTGTTTCTGAGGGTCCCAAACTGTCAAATGTTGTTTAACAGAACAACTAATAATACCCTTCTCAGCTGCTTGTTCAAGAAAAGAGTCAAACGCTTTCTTGAAACGAGTAGTCAGGTCAAGTGGTCAATTGGCATGAACATATAATGCCTAGCATCCTGTAACTGTGAGCTTCCGATAGATAAAAACTGGTGTCCATAACGACCACCACCCCACCCATGTCCGCTAGTAGAATAACTATATTTGTATTCTTTTTAAAATTATTAAGTGCCTGTTGTTCTAAAGCTGACAAATTATGGCTCAATATTCTAGACAAACAGTTTTTAAAATGTAAGTCCTTAAGCATGGACTCCTGAAATATCGATACATATTTGTTCCCTGGGGGCATAAAATCTGACTTCTGAAATCAAAAATCAGTAGATCTTTGAGAATTATCCTGTAAATGAAAAAACAGTTTCAGATTAAGAATTCAACAAAATGCCAGAACATCTTTTACCACACTGTCTTCATCAACAAAAAAAAACGGGGACATATTTTAATCCTTTATTCAATAATTGTTGTTCAGCTTCTGTTAAAATAACAGAGGAAATGTTATGCATATTATAAAAGTAATTTATCAAGGAGCTAATACCTGTAACAAAGTTTCTACATTGTCTATGTTTTCTGTGTTTTCTACCTCCCCTGTGTTGGTTAGACCTAAAGGGTAGTCCACACTCTGTTGTTTCTTAGGAGTAGGGGACCCCTGAGTAAGAATCTCTTCTATGTCTGTAGCTGATGAATCATCCACTGAGGTGCTGCTATAATTGGTCTTAGATTTTTTTTAAATGGACCTAGGCCTTTTTTTCGTAGATCTGATAGGGATGACACCCCCATCAGAAAATGTTACACTTTTTTGGGAACCAAAGGGTTTGCCCCCTTCATAATCCCCTATGTCAAGGTTAAATTTCTGGATTTTTTTAGCTTTCAAAAATGTTTCTAGTGATAATAAATCCTTGGTTAACTTACTGAGACAGACCCTATGGTGGGTTTGCCCTTCATAAGGTTTGACCTCTTCACAAATTTTCTGCACATCTAAGATGTTACGATCTATCATACGTTCATAGTAAGATGATAGTATGTTTACAAAAGCCAACAAAGCACTCTGTTGTGCCTGAGCCCACTCCTCAGCCAATTTGTCATCAATACTACCTACATATGGTTGTATATGAACCCTCAACCCACTTGGTGTGGTGTTCCTGACCTCATAGGTTTTAAATAGTTTCAAATGTCATACGTTGGTATAGAGGGTGGTCATACTTTTAGTTAATTTCACAAATAGCTCATTACAACTATTAACCGGGTTCTTATTATGAGTATCTCCTGTGTTGCAGCTAACCCAAAAACATGTAAATCATGTTTATCGGCAGAGAGACCTTGTAAAATAGTGGCTAAATCCATCCTACCATGAAAATCCAAATGACACCAAAAGAAAACTGAATATAAAGTAACTACCCACCATAGTCTTGGCAAAAACACATGGATAAAAATCACATTTGGGTGATGTTGCTTTAAATGATAATTAGTCATGGTATAAATAATAGCACTTAATTATTTTGTGTGTGTCACTGAGGAAGGCAGGGTTGCCGAAACCGGTCTGATTCCTTGTACTATGTTGCTGGTGTTGCTACAATAAATAGTGTGTTTATTACTCTTATGGTGCTGGCCTCTTTTTGAATTTGATTGCAGTGTTTTTGGCCTTGTGCACCTGCCGTACCTGTGAGGGTTGCTCTTGGATTGGATGTTCCTCCATACCACACATGTGCGCGCACACACACACACACACACACACACACACCCACACACACACACACACACACACACACACACACACACACACACACACACACACACACACACACACACACACACACACACGTATCATCATGCTTATGGCTAATTTAGTGTGTCTAACACATCTAGTGCATGTGTTTGGAATATGGAATGAAACAGGAATGCCTGTAGAAAGCCCACATGAACACGGAGGTACAAAGAGAATACATGTAGAAGGTACACATGGCACGAATCATTTGCTAGCAGAAGAATCCTGGTGAGGGCCTGTTTTATGCTTAAGTAAAGTCTGTCAGGGTAGTCAGATGAATATAAGCAGACTCAAAATGATAAGGGCAATGTATGTCCCCAAAATGCACCCCAACAGACAGTGCAAATAGTTTCTGCTTTTCCTCCATCTTGAAAAAGGCTATGCACCCTTGCCTTGAAAGCAGCAGGATTGAATATACACTGTAAATATTTTTTGTTGATTGCTATATGTGTTGTCTGGTTATAGGAAGGTTTATATTTGCAAAAAGATCTCCTTATTGCAGCTATATATTGGCAATATATAAGTATTAGTAAGTAACGTCTTTCAGCTTTTCCCGGTTAAGGGTCGCCACAGTGGAACTCTGGTCCATTAATGATTGGCAGTGGATTTTTACAGTGCCGAGTTGTCAGCCTGATGCCCAACCATCAAAGAAGGCACACCCATTCACACACACACCTACCTGAATGTCTTTAACGTCACTCAACTACAGGGAGGACATGCCGACTCCACACAGAAGGCGCTCCAGCTGAGAATCGAATAGGTGAACCTCTTGCTGTGAGGTGACAACTCTAACCGCTGCGTCCCCACAGCCCCTGGCAATATACAAGTACTAGATAATAATATTTAGAAGTTATTTCAGTGTATTTTTTTGCATGACACAGCTGATGCTTTTAGTCAATAAAGGCACAAGTTATTTTTCTCCCTAATCAAAATGGAGTATTCTTACTTTCTTGGAATATCAATATTTTGACTCTATTAAACAGGAAAAATGCATGTATGCATAAAAAAAAATTAAACCCCAGATCTACAGGCTTAAAAGAGACTCATTTTTCCACCTAAAAATATAGTCAGTGATCAGACTGGAGCTGTTACATAGGATCATTGCAACATAATCAGAGGGCAAACACCTAGGAGTTGCCATACCAATAAATAGAGACACCTCATTTGACATCCAAGAGTGGAAAACAGAACATTTAGTCAGACGTGTAGCTTTGAAAAGTAAGGTTACAAAAGAGGATGACCATACTAATAAGTTGTATCTACCCTCTGGGCTTCCCAGATGTTAATGACTGGTCTTTTAGGAGTGTGGGTGGCTTTTCAAGAGAGTTTTTGAATGTGGGGTCAGGATTGGAATACAGTATTAAGAAGGGAAGAGGTACAAAGGGGCCTTAGGAAGCATTACACCCCCACACCTTGCCAAGTTTGCAGGCTGATTTACTTCCCACATGGGGATGATCAATTCCTATGAACACATGAGAAAAAGAAGTTGTGAATATACCGGTTCCCCCCATACTGAAATCATATTCTCAAACTGACAAAATTTTGGTTTCAAAGAAGGGGAGATACATGTTAGGAAATTTACGTGCATACTTCATATAACTCTTTCAGGTCATATGCATTTAATCTTGAGCTGGAGTGTTGAGTCAGATGCAGCCCACTTCTTGGAAGGTTATCTTTTTATCTGTAAAAGTAACAACTTTCAAGAATCATTAAATTATTTTTTTCTCCAACTGAAGAGGGTTAACTGAAGCCAGTGGCTCAACTCTATCTTTGTAATATGAACAATTCAAATATGAGCTAAAGGTGAGGATTCAGTCTTTTACATCTGCAGCCCACAGGCAGCATAATTCTAGGCCTGCCAGAATGAATTTCTTCTGCTGCAGCAAAATATTATATGGGGTACCCCTCACAAATAGCATAGAATATACACAAAGATCTCTAAAATTAAAATAATTTGAAGTCACTCCTAAGACTCGAAAATATTTAGTTCTCTGCCTAGAACAGCTGACGACAGAAAAGTTGGTCTGCATAATTCAGAAAACATAGTTAATACTCTGGAAGAAATAACTTTTGTATTTGTGTTGTATTAAAAATAAAACATGATAGGTGATACAGAAAAAAATGACTGAATAGTATCTGGATCTCCTTAATCTATACATAATTACATTATAAACAGAAGCAGGTCCTGATGGTTCCTATAAGCAAGGAAGAGATAATTCTTCAATTAAGGAAGCAAGAGAAAGGGAGTCTCCCAGGACAGGATGGCACCTCTTTGGAGATTTACCAGGTAAGGTGCAAAAAATTTAAACAAAATTTTCTGTCAGTAGCAAAGCATATCCTAATGCATTAGAAACCCCCACTTTCATGGAAGAGAACTGTTAAGTCTGTGAGCCAGATTCACGAAGGCTTGCATAGAGTCTAAGAGTAGTGTAAGACTCCATGCAGCCAACGCGTCTGCCGAGAGATCCAGGAACAGCCGGCAGGGGGAGTGCAAGAGAGCTCCTAAAATGACTCTTGCACGGATAATGTTAGTTTATGCAAATTACCTCATTTGCTGCTAAAAGCTATGCAAATGAGGTAAATTTGTGATCCAGAAAACACTATTAAGAGCAATGTTATTTGCAGAAATGTATTTGGTTGGCAACTGAGTACCGTTCTGCAAATAGCAAAATGGAGCCATGACAGCTCCAAATAAAGGATGCATCTAGTTGATGAAGCATGCCAATGGCCAAATATATGGCCATTGGCGTTTTTTTGTATTGCAAAATAATAAAAACTAATTTTTTTGTTTTCCGCGATCTCCGATGTTTAAGCGTAGCGCAGCACCTTGCAAACGCGTGGCACACTAAAAAAATCAGAAAATCAAGAATTTAAAAACCACAAATATGATTTAATTCGAAATATTCATCTGCCATGCAAGTGAATGGCAGGCTGAAGACAACATGGCTACTGAGTAGTGGTTGCTAAGGGGAGAAGCTCAGTGTGAGAGAAGTAGCCAAGCATTAGTAGGCAATCCTATGCAAATGAGGATAAGGATCGCGAATCCCAATATTTCCTGCTATGTGAACCATGTCCCTAGAGTGTAAGAGTAGGATAAGGGGAGGAACAGAGTAGAAGATGGGTGACATCATGAGGGGGTATGTAGCAAAAAGACTGTAAGCTTATTGCAGCAGAGTGGCATGTGTTTGTTGTGAGTTACTCAGGACTAGGAAAGGTGTGTCTACGGTTGTCTAAACTGAAACCCAGAAACCAAAGGTGTAAGCTGTGGCTATCACAAAAGTTTCTTGCAAAGCTGCTTACACTGTGTGCATGCCTGTGCGTGCGTGTAAACCCGTCTAAGCCTGAGTGCACGGGTGTGCGCCCATGTAAGCCTGTGTTAGGCCTTCTAAGCTTGTATACACGAATGTGCACTGGCCTAAGCCTGTGTAAGCTTGTGTAAGCCTGTGTGCACGTGTGTGCGCTCGTGTGCGCGTGTTTGCGTTTGTTTGCGCGGCTCTGCCCCCTGTGGAAACAGAAAGGGAAAAGGAAGAAAAAGAAGTAGTAGGAAGTTAACCAAGGAGAACTAGCAGAGCTGCCAGGTGAAATCAATCAGAATCAGCCAATTACATAGGCAGTACAGTAGCCCAGCCCAGCACTTAAAACTCTGCAAACAACATTCCTCCATGTTTTTCTCAGAAACACTGCAACACTGCAGTCAACAAAGAGAAGTGAAAACTTAAAAAGCTTAAAGTGAGACATCCAAATGTTAGGCGCTGTAATTGCTGTTATAAGGCAACATGTGCAAGATGCTGAGGGTGTTGCAATTGCAAATGCTGCTGAGCAACCCACAGTGAGGAGACGGAGAAGAGTGTACAGACCCAGGGTAACCTACCAGGGGCCACATGAGCTGGAGATAGTGGAGCGCTATAGAGTGGACAGAGAGCTCATGCAGCAAATTGTTGAGCTGTGCAGGCCATGCCTCACACACAGAACCTACAGAGGGGAACCCATCCCAGTGGAAACCAAGGTATGTGTTGGCCTAAGAATACTAGCAACAGGTACCTTCCAGAGACCAACTGTTGATATGATGGGGAGTTCACAGGCATCAGCATCCAGGGTACTACACCAGTTCCTGAATGCCATGTCAGCACATGTCGGTGATCATGTATATTTCCCCAATTACCGTGAGGTATTGGCCAGCAATATGTGTCTCTTCCAGCAAATAGCGGAATACCCTGAGGTAGTGGGTGCAATTGACTGCACGCACATACACATCAAAGCACCAGCCGATGAGCAGGGTTGGGCCTACATCATCCGCAAGGGCTTCCACTCCATCAACCCCCAGGTTGTGTGCGATGCCCAGGGCATAATACTGAATGTGTGTGCTGGCTGCCCTGGAAGCTACCACAATTCCCATATCTGGCATCTGATGCAGCTATACCAGACATTTGCCAATGGAGACATCCCTGACGGTCACCTAGTGGGGGATGCTGGATATCCACTGGAGCTGTGGCTGATGACACCCATCAGAAATGCACACACACCTGAACAAGAACTCCATAATGAGGCACACGCACAAACACAAAATGTAATCGAGCATGTGTTTGGGATGCTCAAGTCATGGTTCCGGTGCCTGGACAAATCTGGTGGAGCCTTGCAGTACTCACCAACTACATGTACCCAAATTGTCATGGTATGTGCCATGCTACACAATATGATCTTGCAAAAACAACTGCAGCAGGAACAGCATGGGGCAGGGCAAAACAGCCCCCCCCCCATTGCCAAGGCCTGCACAGGCACAGCATGACTCAGAGGAGGAACAACCTGAGACTGCCCCAGTAGGCAGAAGGAGGCGTGCCCAGTATGCCTTGGCCTTGGCAAAGAGGCAAAGCATAGCTCATACACTGGCTCAGTAGGAACCCTGGAAATGATACCTCTCTCTGACTTGCACATAAAATAAAAGGGATGCCGAACTTGACACTACCTGTTTCCAAACATGTATAGGGAGTGTAGCATGTGAATCTGACATAGGCAGCCCTGCAGCACCACCTGAGGCATGATTGCCATGTTTTAAGCAATATCAAGCATTGCTAAGCAGCTTTTACCAATATCTAGTGTATGTAAACAAAATTGCTCGTGCAATGTTGGAGAAGGTCGGGCAAAGTTAAGCAAAGTCAGTTAAACATGCTCATAACTGCTTTACTGTTCCTTAAGCAGTCTGGTCTGGCCAGCATGAAAATAAAAAGCAGTGACAGGGCTTGAACCCAGGATACTGTACACTATAGTCATAGTACTGAACCACTAAGCCATGATAGCATTACAGTGGCACAGACACAGCAGGACAATTGTACACTAATGCAAACACAAAGCAATGCTGTATCATGCCCCTAATGAGGTAAATGGGTAACCTCACCCACACACCTATGCAGACAGAGAACATCAGGCCAGGTGTTGTGATGTGGGTTGTGTAGGCTATGAAGTCGCAAGCTAATATATGTGACAATGGATGCTAAGATCTGTAGTACAGTAGTATGCCTCAAGCCAGTATGATAGGCAACCGTACAGACTGTGATGGTGTCCTGTACATAGCAGTGCAGGCACAGCAAATGTGTATAAGTGTCAGGTGAAACCCACATCCTATGTACACCCACAGTAACAATCCAGTGTGCCCATGGGTAGAAATGTACAAAGAATAGCTGTCCCCTCTGTATGTAGAAATGTTGATAAGTCTATTCAAAGTGCCTCATGGAAGCCCTGCAGGCACAGCATGATCCCTGTTGATCTATGACACAAAGGTGAGCCCTGCTGTAAAAATACACCTTGATTTACCATACACATATAGTATAAATGTGTATACTGTGTGTGCTCACACACTCCAACAAATGTAGTGGATTTCATTCAGCATCACACTGAAAGGTCATACTGGGCATGCTCACACACCTAAAGAAATGAAGCAAATGTCAGGCAGGAAGATCCTGAAAGGTCATACTGGGCATGCTCATACACTTAGGCTAAATACGGATGTGATAATAAGGGATCTATGGACACATGTGTATAGTCATCTCTACTTCCATAAACACATTCACAAAGTGGTCTGAAAATCCTGCTATGTGTTCACACAAACTGCAAAGGTCTGTGCATGTAGGTCAAAGGAGGTTGCCACTACTCAGCAGTCATCAGACCTGCCCGAGAATACCACAACACACTTGCGATGAATCTGACTAGGCATGTTCAGCAGCTATGGGACTAGATAATTTCCCAGGCTGTGTAGTATCTACTTCCCTGAAGTAAACATTAACATGGAGGGTCTGTGGCTACTGAAGTTTCCAGAGGACTGCAAACTAGGAGCCATCATTCTAAACACTAAAGATGTGGACATCCTACAAAAGGGCCTCACTGAGACAGATGGCTGTTGTCCAAGCCACGGGCTGTAGCTCAATGCCAAAAGGTGCATTATCATCACCTTTGTTAAAATCTCTGTAGCCAAGAACTACAACATAGGTGGTAGTATACCTCACACTGTAAGTGTGACAAGAGACCCTGGATCACAGGTGGACAGTGGATACAACTGTGACAAGCACATTCTCACAGTAGTCAGGAAACCCTCTTATGTGGCACACCTCATCACAAAATGTGTCTCATGCAGAATAAAAGAGGACAGTGTTCCCCTCTACTCACCACTCACTAGAACTATAAAAGAGTACAATGCCACTGTTGCTATGTACCTCACAAGACAACTACAACAACTGGAAAGCCAGCAGCAATACCTCACAAAGAGCATTAGTGGCCTGAAATACATGCCATACACAGACCATCACAAAATGCTCCATCCGTACTCCCTTGCATATCGCCTACTCAGAGGTGTTCACTGCCTAATATACAAAGCTATGTCAAACATAGAGCTGCTGTATATGATCCACGTAACACACTCACAATCACTCTGACCTTTGGACCCAAAACCATGAGTGAAATACAAAAGGAAGGGGTGTAGCCATTTACCTTATGAATATCCACACCTTCAGGTTTCTGGCACAGCATGAGGCCTTGGAGACCATGCAAGTGCAACTAAAATTGGGCAGAGCTGCCCAACAGATTGTAGCCTGCTACAGATCATGTACCTTGTCTCAGGAACCTCACTCAGTATTCCGGAGAACAATGGCAAATATAAAGGTCCTATCAAACACCATTATATGAGGAGATTACAACTACCCAAACATTGAGTGTGTGAATTACTTGTATACAACGTCCTTTGCCCAATGTGTCCTACAGTTAAGAAACTCTAACACCCTGGAACAGCTGGTCAGCACACCCACTACAGGTGACAACATACTGGACATGATCATCACCAACATGGGGTACCAGTGTTCCACAACAGAGATAAACCCCTCGCTGGGAATATCAGATCATGAAGTAATCACACTGGACATCCCCATCCCGCACCCACACCCACTCAATGAAACCACTGTGAAGATATTTGCAAAAGCAAACTGCACACTTCCCAAGACCAAAGTGGAAAGTTCTGAACACCTCTTGTATCCACTGTCCACCTGTGATCCAGGGTCTCTTGTCACACTTACAGTGTGAGGTATACTACCACCTATGTTGTAGTTCTTGGCTACAGAGATTTTAACAAAGGTGATGATAATGCACCTTTTGGCATTGAGCTACAGCCCGTGGCTTGAACACAGCCATCTGTCTCAGTGAGGCCCTTTTGTAGGATGTCCACATCTTTAGTGATTAGAATGATGGCTCCTAGTTTGCAGTCCTCTGGAAACTTCAGTAGCCACAGACCCTCCATGTTAATGTTTACTTCAGGAAAGTAGATACTACACAGCCTGGGAAATTATCTAGTCCCATAGCTGCTGTGATACTGGCTTAAGAGAGTGTTTTTTACCTGTGCTTGTTGGCTGTTTGTGAAGCACCCACCAAGAGGAGAAAACGCTGAGAGAAGAAGGGAGCCACTTTTGAGATTTTAATATTTATTCTCTGTTTATTTGCTAAGTTGTTTTTGCATAGTTGCCTAGTTTGAGCATTTTCTGGCTTGTTAAACTTGATTTCTGCATTAGTAGCTGTATTTAGAGCACAACCAAAAGCTGTTTACTGAATTTCCTGTTTGCACTTAATTTTAAAATCGTTTTTTCTCAAAACTTGCATATTTTCTGTCTTTGACCTAGCACTCTTGTGTGGGGTCATTTACTGCACTGTTATAACTTGATATTACTTGTGAACCTCTGCTATCTCTGAAAAAACAAAAACAAAAAAAAAAATTCTTGCTTTTTTCCCACTTTTCTGAGATTTAAAAAAGTTCAGTTACAGGCTTGCTGTTCTTGAACTGTTTGTAAGTTTCTGTGAGGCCATTTTTACTTGGGCTAAAGGAAAGTCTCTCTGTTGATCAGTGGCAGTGAAAAACATTGAGCAGCTTCCCTGCCCCCCGTGGGAGTGGTTACTGACTTGAAACTGTAGTTTTATTGGCCGTATTGGGTCAATTCCTGGCTCTTTCCAGCCCCTGCTATCAAGCACGCTTTAGCGTGCTTTAGCACGATTTAGCGCAAAGTTGCCACTAGAGCAGCATCGGGCAGCGCTGGTTTAACTTTTTCTGGCTCCATAAAGTCTGTTCTTCATTTTTTCCCTTAGAACTGCTCTACTAGTAATCTAAACAGTATATCCCTTAACTAAAAAGTGCAGCACTTGTTCCTAAAAAGCTTTTTTTGTTTTTTCTCAAACAAAAAAAAAAAAAAAACAAAAGCTCAGCACTTGTTTTAAAAGCATCTTCTTTTCAGGCTTAGCACTTCTGTATTATACAAAGTCCCTCATTAGCGAACCCCCCCCCCCCCAGGAGTACCCACTTCCTTACTATGTCCTCTCTTATTCAGTTACACCCCTAACTTCTTAATTTCTCTAGCATGTCGAAGGGCCAGATGCTGGCGTCCTCTCCTGTCCAGTTGGTGAATCTGGGAATATTGAGGCAATGTTACAATTGCCTCATGTACACAGACAACCCTCTCCTCCTCCCACATAACACAAATACTTGCGAGAGATGCAGCTATTTAGCCAAACTGGAGGCTGAGCTCTCTCAACTCAGGACTGGCAAGACCAGACAGGAGGAGAAGGAAACTACACACACCACAAAACCAGTCTCACATAAAGCTATCACAACAATGAATCAAACACATAAACACATTCTCGGAGGCTCTGAGCAAAAATTTACCTAAACAGCAGAGGCCTCCAAACAAGACACCCAAGCAACTGCCACCTCATGACACACCACAGGCAACACATAAACCACAAAATCAGTGTGCAAAGCAGTCACAGTCCTTGAGGCCAAATACAACACCAAACATACTTGTCATAGGTGACTCCATAGTCAGACACACTGACGTCCCATTCACCAGGCTGAACAAGGAGAGGGTCACAGTAAGCTGCCTATCGGGCGCTAGAATCCACCACATAACACAAGCACTCGGGTCACTCCACAGCAAGTACAAATATGACACAGTCATTGTCCATGCTGGTGTGAACGACATGAGACGTACCTCCCTGGACTACATGAAAAGAGACATAGAGGAGCTCTCCGATAATGTAGCCCAGGCAGGTATGACCCTGACCCTGAGCAGCATCCTTCCTTCACCAAGAATGATGCCACAACATAGAGACGATATGATCAGCTTTAACAATTGGCTTAATTTCTGGTGTCATTCAAAGGGGATCCAGTGTCTGTCTGCCTGGGTTGACATGCTTGACAAGCCACGCTGCTTCGCAAGGGACAGCTTGCACCTGTCACCCCTGGGATTCCGGATATTGGCTAAGGCTCTTGCCACCCCCATAGTGCCTTTTTTAGGCAAGGCTCAAATTCTAAACCACGAAACCAAAACCAAAAACCAAACTAAGTAAAATACCAGTTGCACGATGAATCCGGTGCCCAAGAGATAAATATCACCAAATAAATCCACTTTCCACGAACGTAATTCAAAGCTTTAATTGAGACAGAACAAGTTCACGTAAGCGCTTTCATTTGGCTGTGCCAAACTTTTTCAAACCAGTTTAAACATCATTTCCTGTTCCTTAAATAGGCAACAGTGGATTATTTCAAATTTATTAATTAATTAATTTACTCAACCAATTTAACTTTTACTAATTTATGTGCTTAAAAATGAAGCCAAACCAGAACTAAAAAAACAACAAACGATTTAAATCAACTTTCATTCAAACGCACATAATATTGGCACATTAATTTAGAAGTACATCTTGGATATAAATACACATTACTACTGTAAACATATATTTTATACACTACCTAAACCTAAGCGAACGATGGACAACCCAATTTGAATATATAATATTGTATGTAGAATGACAAACTCCGGTCGGGGAAATTTTTTCTATTGTATGAATAGTTTCTATATATTAATCATAAACCTGTATGCAAATATTTTAAATGTTTTAAAATGATTTGACTTACTCTTATGTCAATATATAGTCATGATATGAATAAATGTAATATATAAATAATTCCATATAAATGTCATAAATATATAAATATATAAATATATAAATATATAAATATATAAATATATGAATATAAAATGTATCTAAAAAACTTTATGAGATTTATGTTAAAATATTAAAATATTTCATACGTTTGTATGATGTTAATTATCAATGTTTATTGGTAAATTTATTCACTCTAAATTATGATCTATATTTAATCATTTTTATTTTTTTTTTTTTATTTATTTACGAAGGCCGTGTTACATAAATCACATTGGAATTTTTTATTCTTTCTTTATATTATTATGTAATATGTGTTCCTTTATATTATCGTGATAAAGATTTTAATTTTAAAATACTAGTAATAGAAATATAATTGTTCAAACCTGGCCAATTGTTTGAATTGAGTCTAAGTTGCCATTCTAATTCTGATTTTTCTAATAATGCCTGCCAAGCCCCCCCCCCCTCTCACTTTTTGTTTAATAACATCAAGGACTACGAACTTAAACATGTGTCCTGGGCAAGCTTTTACATGTTTCGCTAAAGCATTAGTTTCATTTTCATTTCGTATAGCTCTAACATGTTCACTTATACGCTCTTTTAACTTCCTTTCTCTCTTTCCTATGTAAAACATAGGACAACAAATACAAAAACCACAATAAACAACCTCCTGATGAAGTCCTTGGTGACGAAAACGCAGTTTGTAAAGTGTATTAAAGAGCGTTCATTCAATTTGAGGTTTCGCTGCTATTTTGTTTAAAATTTTACTGCTATCTGGAGGAGATCCTGCTGCTATCGTAATACCTTTTTAAGTGACTGGTTTTCTTGGTGCAATACTGTGTGGATACTTACAAGCGGACCTGGGCACTTATTTTGATTTTATTAACCTTTTCGGTTGTACAACATGCTTTGTGTTTTAAAATTACCTTATTGTTAGAAATTGTCAATATGTTTGTTTCATATACATATTTACAAAATTTACATTTTTCACATCTAAAAGTCCTTCCAGATTCCTGTTTTCTATTTTGTTCAAACATATTTTTCATGTTTTTTCCTTTTTTGTAAACAATTATTGGCGTGTCATACAATACATTGTGTAAAGATGTATCATTCATCAATATTTGCCAATTTTTATTCAAAATTTTCCTTATGACATTACTATCGATACTATAATTAGTTATAAAAGAGTTTCTAAAACTTTTTAAAGTACTCGTTTGTGTATTATTTTCAGAATTGTTTTCCATAATATCATCATTTGAACTTATACACCCATTTGTATCTTGGATGATCGTTCTTAAATCTTCATTTATATGTTGTGGACTTTCAGATGGTATACTACTATTAAAATTCAACAATGGTTCGTAAAAATTTCCTTCACATTTTTTTACGACTTCAGAACATACATCAAATATTAATGTGTCAGGATAGCCTCTATTTCTAAACATACTTAATAAATTTTCACATTCTTTTAAAAAATCTTCTTTCTTACTGACCATCCTTGCCGCCCTGACAAACTGACCCTTGATTACTGCTTTTTTTTGATGAAAGGGGTGGCAGCTGCTAAAATGTAAAAATGTATTACTATATGTATCCTTTCGAAATAATTCTGCTTTGTAAACATTATAACACATGTCCTTCTGTAATAAAACATCTAAATATGAAATAATATTTGAATCATAATTCATAGTAAATTTTAAAAAAGATGTGGTTCCATTAATATATATAAAAATTCATCTAAATATTCCATTTCGCCTTTCTATATTATAAAAATATCATCTAAAAAATGCAAGTAAACTCTGCAATATTTAAAATATTCAGAGTTAAAAACATATTTTTATTCCCACATGAACATTACAATATTAGCATATAAACCCCCACACGGTGAACCCATCGCCACCCCTTCTTTTTGTAAATAGATTTTATTATTAAAATTAATATAATTATTATGTAAGACAATATCAAGTAACTGATCATATAAATTTATTACATTTTGTGATATGCCTGTTTTACACAAATAAGAATTAAACATAGAAACACCTTCAGTATGTGGTATTGAAGAGTAAAGGTCTTTAACATATATTGTAACCAAATAATCTGTTCCAGAATAAGTAACTGTATTTAAAACCTTAAGAAAGTGCCATGAATCCTTCAATAAATAATTTTCCATGTAAATTAAATGTTTTAATTTATTGTCTATAAATCTTGCAATAGGATACGTAATAGACCCTTGAGCATCTGCAATTGGTCTAAATGGTGGACTTGTGAGATTTTTATGAATTTTTGGCACACCGAAAATTGTAGGGGTTCTTGGATGATCAATGTTTAAATAATGAAATTCTTCTGTTGTTATTTCACCATCAATGAACAAATCATAAATAATACCTCTAATGAGGTATTATTATTATTATGAGGTATTCATCTCATTTAAAGAACTTAGTTCATATGTGTCTGCCTCCAATATCATTTCTATTTTGGAATTATAATCAGTTGTATTAAAAATAGTTATTCCCCCTCCCTTATCTGGTTTGATAAACCTTAATGTATGTAAACTTGTTAATTCGGTTAAAACATCATTTTCATACTTAGTTAGGTTATATTTAATTTTAGCATCTAAATTCTCCTTAATAGCCCTAAAGTCTAGTTCACATGCTTTTTCGAATATTTCAATGGTAGGGTGCAGTGGGGGATTGAAGGAGCTGGACACATAAAATGGTCCTACCACCCCTTCAACAATTTTAAACATTTGCGAGAAGTTTAATTTCCTTGTATACATTTTTAAATCAATAATACTTTGTACTAAATTCATTCTCCTAGTTGGAATAAAAGTATAACCACGTGCTAACAAATCACAAATTTCAATATCAAAAACAAGGTCTGAATAGTTATACACAGTAAAGTCCCCTTTAGAATTCTTGTATATGGAAGGTCCGTTTTTATCATCATTTTGAACTAATGTCGGCCTCTCCACGGTCCTCTCTGTGTCTGTGTTCTCCCCCTCGTGTAGGAACCCCGGTTGTTTGGTAAACTTTGTTGACCTTGATTCGTCACATATTGTGTCTGTTGTCATTGTTGCAACCTCTCTGACCTTCATAGCGGTGGGAATGAATTCTCCCCTAAAAAATCTAAATTATCCTCACAAAGTTCATCGATGACTTCCACAGTACCACTTCTGTAATTATTATTGTTATTGTTAGTAGTGGTGGTATTTTGTAAATGTTTACCCCATTGTTGTGATATAGGTGGTTGTGGATATGCATAACCTTGACTATAAGCTTCTATATCACGATCCAGTTTTTTGGCTTTTCTTTCCCTAATAACCTTTACTTTTTCATCTATTGATTTAAAAATGCGATTATAGTCAAAGTCAAATTTACTAAAATTAATGTCTTTTCTTATTTTATCATCCATGTCGTTCGCTTGCTTTAATAATTTATTTAAAGTAGCAGTATTGTCATTAATAACCAATTTCCTATAATCATGTCCAAATCGATCAAATAACTTTAGTAATTCAGTATGTAAAGATGAATTGCTGACGAGTCCGGTTGGATATCTGCAGACTCTAAGCCCTTTAGGCACAATGTTTTTATTAATGCATTCCTGAAAGTATAAATTGTCTAGTTGTAATTTCTTTATTTTCAATAAGATGTAATCAAATTCAGACAATTTATCTGTAATTGATTCAGAAGTACCTGTAGTACAAACTCCAGTTGAGCTGAATGCCTTAATGTCCTGTACCCATTTCCGAAAGTCACTGTTCCTTCCATTCTGCATATTTGTCGAAGTTGATGGCTGAGCTGCATCAGACATAAAAGGTTCAGCATCCCCTTCTCTATCACTTAGTTGATGTACGTTACAATGGTTTTCACCCAACACTCCCGATTCTTGATCATTAATGTCCACAAACGGATTGTTATGCAAAGTCAAGTTTGAGCACTGAGATAACGAACGCTGTTCGTAACGGTCCATCCTGATATGCTCAGAATTAGTCTAAAATGATACAAAAATCACTGAACCCACAGACATTGCCAACATACTGGCAGACAGGTTCAGTGCAAACTTCACCCCCCTCCCCCCCCCCAAAAGAAGAGATAACTATCCCAGTGGAGTGCAGCCTCCCAGACATCTCCAATACACAGGTGAAAGCTGCTCTCTCTAAAGCTAAAAACACAGCATCAATGGGACCGGATGGTGTCCCCGGCTGTGTGCTACATGAACTCAGTGAGGAACTAAACCCGCACATAAGGCAGCTGTTTAATCTTAGCTTTACCACAGGATACGTGCCCAAGGAGTGGTGTACGGCAACTGTGGTCCCACTCCACAAAGGTCCTCTACGGACCCTGGTAATTACCGCCCCATAAGCTTAACAAGCCTGGTCTGCAAAGCTATGGAGAGGATCATAATGGAACTCATAAACAAAGACATAGGGGACTTGCAGACATTGGACCCGACCCAGTTTGGCTTTGTCAAGGGCAGATCATGCCTTTTGAACTTGGTCGACTTCTTCGAAACAGTCACCAAGGCCATTGATGAGGGAAAGGCAGTCCATACAGCCTACCTTGACCTTGCAAAAGCTTTCGACACAATACCCCACTCGGGTATTATAGAGAAACTTACCAGCTTAAATGTAAACCCATATGTCACAAGATGGATTGCAAACTGGCTAAAGGACAGAACCCACAGGGTTAGAGTAGCTGGCGCCATGTCAGACTCCAAGCAGGTCATAAGTGGTGTCCCACAGGGCTCAGTCCTTGGCCCCCTGTTGTTCAGCATCTACTTCTCAGAAGTACAGGCAAACATAGGAGGACTATGGCTGACAAAGTTTGCAGATGACTGCAAACTGGGAGGCATAGTGGAAAGTACATTGGACACAGATATTCTTCAGAGGGGTCTCACGGAAACTGATAGCTGGTGCCAGAGCCATGGCCTGATGTTAAATGCCAAAAAATGTATAGTCATACCCTTCGGGAAAAACAAGGTAACCCCAAGCTACCATATAGGTGGCAATCCACTAAGCACAGAAGAGGTTATCAGGGACCTGGGGACCCAGGTTGACAGTGGCCTTTCTTTTGACACTCACATTGCTAAACTGGTTAGAAAAACCTTCTACAGTGCCCACCTGATCATGAAGGGATTCACATCCAGATCAACTGAGTTCATTGTTCCCCTGTACTCTTCACTTATCAGACCAATGATCGAGTACAATGCCCCATTCGGGATGTATCTCACCTGACACCTGCAGCAATTGGAGAGACCCCAAAAGTTCCTCACCAAAAGGATAAAGGGACTCCAAAATCTGTCATATGCTGCCAGACTGAAGAAACTCCAGCTCTATTCAGCCACATACCATCTGCTCAGAGGTGACCTGTGCCTGACATACAAGGCCATGTCCAACCCGGAATTAATGGACATGCTCCACCTCAAAAAATCCAAATCTACCAGATCCACTAGAGCAAGCGACCTAAACCTTAGCACGGATATAAATAGGACATGCTGGAGGGATAGATTTGTCACCCAGAGACTCCCTATGTTGTGGAATAAAATCCCGGTCCATGTGAGGCAGAGCACCTCGCTGGCTGTGTTCAAGAGAAATCTTGACCGGTGGATGGGAGATCGTAGGTTTACCCCAGGAATCATCTCTGTGTCACTGCTGGACAGAGGCACAACAAACTAATGGGCACAGTATTTTTTAACATAAGGGGTGGTGTAAGCCACAAAACTCTGGGCTAGGCTTATAAATTCCTTAGGGCAGATAGCCTAGTATAAACCTATGAACCTATGAACCTATCTTGCTATAGGCTAATGGTATACAATCTGCAGAAACATTTACAAGTGCATCCTATGAGCATCTACAGGGATGCATGGAATGAGACATCCCAAATAAAACCAAGATGCACTCCTCCAAAAATAGGACAACAAGCAGGTGTTTGTTGTCCATAAATAAGCTAGACAAGAGAAGGAGGAAACGAACACATGATAGATCCAAGTTCACTAAAGGAAAGGCATCACTGATCATTATCAGAAAGAAACATTGATCGCTCATAAAATAATCCAAGTATGGTGTCTAAAGACAAATAGCCAAGGAATGTAAGAATAACAACCACAAAGCCTTCGGTAGCTATACCAGACATGTAGGTGTCAACTTCCAAATATGCTGTCAGTTACTGAAAAAAAGAATGAAATGCACCAAACCAACTTTCAATGCCCACATCCAGGGGGACAAGTTCAGTGTAAACTCCCCCCCATCACCCCCAAAAGGGCCTGTGTCCATCACAGAAGGATGCAGAGACCCAGACGTCATGGACATGCAAGTAAAGACAGCCCTCACCAAAGCTAAGAACATAGCATCAATGTGACTGTATGTTGTCCCAGGCTGCATCTTACACTAAGCCCATAAGGAACTACACACTCACCTACACTCACTGTCCAGACTCAACTGTACCACAGGCTATGTACCCAAAGAATGGCATACACTAACAGTCATCCAGCTCCACAAAGGGTGTGCCAAAACAGAACCTGGAAACCATTGCCCAATATGTCTACTCAGCCGGGTCTACAGAGCTATTGAGCCAATTGTCATGGAACCCAGACACTGAGACATTGGAGATCTCCAGACATTGGATTCTACACAACTTCACCTTGTTAAAGGCACAGCCTGGCTCCCAAACCTAGTTGAGTTATTTAAAACAGTTACCATGAACATAGATGGAGGTGAAAGTAGTCCACACAGCCCACCTGGACCTCACTAAGGTCTTACTACACCATTCCCCACTCTGTCATCATGGACAAGTGTACCAGCTTGAACATTAACAGCTATGTTACAGGATGGGTAGCCAAGTGGCTCACAGATCAAATACACATGTTTATAGTTGTGGGTGCCATGTCCAACTCTAAGCCAGTCACAAATGGTATCACACAGGTCTTGGTCCTGGGACCCCACCTGTTCAGTAGATACTGCTCAGAGGTACAGGCAAGCATGAGAGGTGTATGGCTGAACAGGTTTGCAGATGAATGGTAACTGTGGTCCATAATCGACTGTACAGCTGACACAGACATCCTCCAGAAGTGTCTTACAGAGACAGATACCTGGTGTCAAAACAATGCCCTCAAGCTGAATGGCAAAGAATGCATAGTCATCCCCTTTGGGTAAAACAAAGTGCACACAAATTACCATGTAGGTGGTAATCCAGCATGTACTGAGAAAGTCATTATGGCCCTGGGGACACAGGTAGATAGTAAACTCACCTTTGATGATCAGCTGCCCAAAGTGTTTAGACATTCCTTCAATGTAGCCCATCTAATGTCACCTAATGTAAGCCACTTCGTATAGTCTGATGATGTCAGCATCCTACAAATATACCTGTGGAAAGGATAACTCCCAGTAATGTGTATAGTGTGTCGTGTTAATGTGTACTCCTGTAGTATCATGAAGTAGTTAGGTAGGGGTTTGAATCCTGCACTGGACAACTGTGTTTGTGTGTGGCCTCCTTGGGAAGGAGCAACCTTTTAGGAGAGTAGTGAAACACCTCAAAAGTGGTAAACTAACCTTTGTCAAGTCTGATGATGTCACCATCCTACAAATATACCTGTGGAAAAGAGAACTCCCAATAATATGTATAGCGCGTCCTGTTAATGCGTACTCCTCTAGTATCATGAAGTAATTAAGTAGGGGTTTGAATCCTGCACTTGGTTAGTGTGTGTGCTGTATGTGTGTGACACTGTTGGTCAATGTGTTGTGGGTTTTGCTTTTACTGCTGTATGACATATCAGAATGCATTGCACATGTGAGGTAGCTGTGTGGCAAATACATATACGTACATGTTACCTCAATGATTGCATGTGTGGGAACCCTGCTTTCTCCAAGAACACAGCTGTCATCCTTGTCAGATGGTACTGCTGCTTCCCAGACCTTAGGTCACATCTGTATGCTTGTGACAAGCCCAGCCGCTGCAGTGATCCCTGGCCTAGGTCATCTGTGTCACACAAAGTCATTACAGTTCCTATTGGAATGTGTGTGTGAGGGTCTATGGCCAGGTATATGTCAGACCTGTTCAAACACAGCAAAGTCTGTCAATGATGACTATTTATAACAGGTGTTGAACAACCTTTGTGGATATGCATGCAGACCCCTTATTGCTTATGTGATCCACCGAGGGATCTCAAAATACCTTTGGAAATGTGATTAAAAAAGGACAGATGACGTAACACTTGGTTGCATATACACATCGTTACCTGTTCAGCATGTTGTTGGCTACTACCTATGTGGTACTGTGGGGGTAATATGTTCCGTAAAGTTGGATGACTATGCTTAGTTTGGCTTATAGCTTTCCAGCATGGGTTTGACAACAGGCATATGTCTGTATGATACCCTTGTGCAGGATGTGTGTGTCATCTGGAGAATACATTATAGGCCACAGTATGCATTACCAGACGTTACAGACATAGCCCTACTGTGATTGCTTGTACCTAAGAGAGCTATATGCCAAACAGGAGTGGTGTCATTAATGGGTGCAGGTGTATACCAGTGGTTACTGGCATAGTATAGTACCTGAAGGATCCAAATGTTGTCAAGACATCATCTAACGACTGGTTATGGTCAGGCTGTGGAAGTGATATATACTACAAGAATGCAAAACAATGACAGATAGTAACAGTAGCACCCACAGCATAGTGTCAAACCATGTCATACACACATGTGTAGTCAGGTTCCGGAATGTGTGTAGTACAATGCATACTGGCCACCAATAGAAACTATGGAGTGTTACTGTGTAATACAGAGCATGTCACCCTGGCCATGTGTCCACTATGCATGTACATGCAGACAGTGCACTTCCACCTTGTTCACAACTGTACACCTGCATATTTGTGCTACACACATCCCACACATACTATCCACTCTCTAACACATGCTGCCAATACTGCACACATCAGCCAAGTGGCACGTGGCCAGACAATACACAATTGGAATCAACACTGGTGTAAACAACACTACAATGACAATCATAGCTTTAATGCATCATGCCTACTCAGCTACACCTTCAAGCATATCATTACAGTCTACTGCTGACAACATGCTAACATTGCTATACTGCTATACAGACACCCTGTGCATCAGCACCATGGTAGCCTGTTCCTGCATTGATGCTACAGATGACAGGAGGTGGCACAGGTTTCATCATATGCACAGGGTGTGTTGTTGGTTTGCCAGAGGCCTACAGTGAGCCACCCACTTGACATGTATGTGTGTGTGTGTGTGTGTGTGTGTGTGTGTGTGTGTGTGTGTGTGTGTGCATGGGACAAGAATACTGGAATGGGCCAATGCTGTTGTAATGTGTGTGGGTATGTGCTAGCCCTAGGTGTATAGAGTATGTGTGTGTGTCTGCATAGTTCCACCATGTGGCTGCCATTTACGGGTATTTGTGGGACAGCCACAGACTGTACCTGCAAGGCTTTACAGATCACCATCTCTGGCCACAGATATGGTACCTGTGCCTGGCAGGGGTGCTACTGACACTATCAGGTACTAAGCCAGTCTGGGTACTATCCCCAGAGGTCGATGGATGTACACTGGACACAGGTCCCTGCTGGGACTGTCCAGAGCCACGTGCACATGGTCTTCTAGGACGTTCTATGGACAGTCCGCCCCCAACATTGCTGGGGCTGGTACTGGCACTATGGGAGTGGCTGTGTAAGGGACGTCCATGGCAACTGCCAGCTGTTGACATTGCTGGCATACGTCCACGTCGATGTCTCAACCATCCTGCACTGTCCTGACACATGGACATGACATTGCGGAGGATATCTAATGTCTCTCTCCAACGTCTGTCAGTGACCTCGGTGTAATGACGGATGGCACCTGCTAGGTCACAGATACTGTCAATGACAGTGGTGTTATGTGCCCTCTGTGCCCTTAGTCCCTGTCTGGTGTACCATTCCATACATGCCTGTGCCTCCATGACAGCCTGGAACATGAGTGACATTGTCAGACCTGTGGCACATTTGCTAGTGGCATGATGAGCAGCAGTGCTCCTGCGAGAACCCCTGGACATCTGCCTATGTGGTACCCTTCCAGACATCTGGGTATGGCTGTTGTGTTGGGATGCATGTGCCATGGATACCACACTGTCCTGGCCAATGCCAGCTGTACACTGTCCCTCAGCTATGGGCATTGGTGATGGATGTATTGACAGTATGACTGTATGCAAGGATGGGGTGGAGAGCTGTGTACTGTCGATTGTTGCCCAACGACAGACCCTGGCAAACACGCCTGTGCCTCCACACACCTATCTTCATTATCACTATGTGGTTCAGTGACATCAGTTTCCCTGCTACAGTGAACCAGCCCTAACACAGCACCTGTGGGAGGAAGACAGGGAACACACTTTACGACCTGTACATGATATCGGCACACATGCACACATGCACATATGCACACATGAACACATGAACACATTGCACACATGAACACATGAACACATGCACACAGGCACACATGCACACATGAACACATGCACATATGCACACATGAACACATGTACACATGCATACATGGCCACAACATTGCTGTTCAAGTATTAAAAAGTCTGCAATGTCCTGTGCACCATCACTCACAGGTATACATACCATGGCTGGATGTGTATCTGTGCATCAGATAGATATCCATTTCTGATTACAGTGTCTATGTCTGTAGCAGATAATTTTGGGCACAGGTTTAACACATGCATGCTATGTATACACACAGGATGAGTGTTGCATGTATAAGTGATGGAATACCATTGCTCAACATGGCCATTGTACAGTGGTTATGGTGAGTGTAGGACATATTGTGGACATGCCAGTACCAGCCATGACATGGTATGCTACAACATGACTGCAACATTGAACATCGCACATACCCAATGTGTGTCATGTGACCTATACACTCAATAACATTACAAGACATATATGTGTCACTTTGTACAAATGGTCATTGCTATGCATATTGTGTATAGGTGCATATGTTTGCACACACACAACATTGAGGTGCATAACAATGACTGCTATGTGTAGTACTTTGGTGACTGTAACTGGATGGGGTGTAGTACCATGAGCCATCATCATCATGCATCATGTGGTCACTCAAGGCTACTAATGTGTGCCAGACCACCACCTAGCATGCTGTACCTGAACTGCAGAACCATGGCTACATTCACAATTACACAGCTACTTGTTACATGGGTTTGTAAGGTGCCCAATAGGGAGCATTGCCTAACATGAATGTGTTATGCGTTGAGGAGTGCTGCACAGCCTCATGATAGGCCTCTACCCCTCAGATATATTATGTGTGCTGTGTGGATGACATGTGGGATACTGAAGTGTGACCTTACAGCGGGTGTCTGGATACGCCACGTGAAGCATTTAAAGTGTACTGCGTATGAGAAAGTTGCGTATGTTGTGTACATGTGTATCAACTATGCCTATCCAATGTCCAGTACAGTGTTGCCACAATTGTGTGCGATGCTCTGTGTATTGCATGTGATTGAGGCAGCTACTGACATTACTGAGATGTGCATAGTCTCACAGCCAACATGCACAGCATGCATTATGTGTAGGTGTGTTACGTGTACATGGCCTACATCTCACCTATGACATGCACATTTCATTAGCAATATTACATTTATAACACACTCACCAGCATTGATCAGCTGCCTTGCTGTCACACCAGAGGGACCTACAAGAATATGAGACAGTTTGTCAATGGCCACAACTGTGGCATTGCTACTGTGAGTTTGCTAAACTACAGTAGTACAATAGTCGACAGTCACAGGTGTACAGATTACATTCCACATATCAATATTGCACAACACTAGGCAGCACAACTGCAAACACACAGTACACAACTCACATATGCATAATCTACCAGTACAGGTAACAGTAGTCTACAGATAGGGCATGTTACCTGCACGCTCCATGTCAACATGCTGGGTGGCTCCGGACTCCATGATGACACATGTATGTTGTTGTTCCTGTTGTTGGCCAGGAGCCACCACGCTTATGAGCAACTCCTCCACTCTGGTGAGGAGGGGATGAATGGCTACCCCACCACCTGTGGCAAGCTGTTGTCTATGGATATCAGACGCATGCCACCGGACGTGTCTAATTAAATCACTGCAGTGATGGTGTACCTGCTCATATGTCCTGTTATGCATGCCTATGTCATTTACCCGATGAACAAGATCTTGCCACAGTGCAGTCCACTCATGCTGGCCCTGGCTGGTTCTAGAGAACAGCAGTGTGTAGTGCTGCACCAGGCTGCTGTGTATCTCCTGTTCGTCTGCAGCTGTATAACACAGATTGTGTTGGTGGGCCATGCCCCTGGAAGACAATTAAACAATATGTGTGAGCAAGTCATGTGGCACACTTAACATTCTAAAGTACAGATATCAGTTAACTGCCATAGATAGCATCCAATTGGCTGTCAGAGGATACACACGTTCAATAACACATATTAGTGCTCAGGCCACAACTGGCTGACAGTGCCTGGCACGCTCTATATATCAAACCATGTTCTGCACAGCAGCAAAGAGAAGCCAGTATGTAAGACTATACAGCAGTACATGGCACACTGTATGTGACACAATGCACCACCTAGCCACAGGAGGTATATATCAAACTAATGCATAAAGAAAGATGTCATCCATTGCAATGAATGTAAAGTACAATTACAGTATTACCAGTATATCACCCTAGTCATTGATGCCAAACCCCTGCCTAACATATGTGCACAGTTGTTGATATAGGTGGCATACTGCTGTACTAGACTATACATGTTGCTAAATACACACGTATATCCTGTAACACACATATGATTGAGGGCATGGTACAGGCATAATTACACACACATCAGACTTACATACAACACACAAATGTATGCCAACCCAGATGAGCTTTACCTGTGTACCATACAGTACTGTGTGTCACTACTTACAAAACCTTATGCATGAGGTATGTAATCTGTGAGGACTACAGGGAACACACAAAACAGTGTTTCCAAGCAATGTGAACATACACCATACTGTACTGTTTTGGCCTACAGCTTCAGGTAGTACTACAGTTCATATGGGAGTTGGATTCACCAGCAGTATCACTCACTAAGCATACATGTATTGCTTTAGCCTACAATGGGACACCACAGTCGACAACAAGGGACTACGTCACACCGTATGCCATACTACTTTTCCTGCCTAGCAATAGCATATACATCTTTTGCTGGGATCACAGACTACCATGACAGAAACAATTTCACACTAAGCTATCACACCTTTACAGACCTTGCACACATTCACCAACACATTTACCATCACACTCAGTCAACCTCAGATAGCAATTATTGCACTAAGTACATGTGTGTGTGCATCATGTCATAGGTAGGTAATTCGCTATTGGCCCTAGGGCCTACAGCAGCCTAGCCATACGCTACCCTGGCCTTTGACACACATGTAATTTAATTTCACTTGCCCCTGTCAACCAGAGCCACAGAGGTGATTCCCGGGGTGTATTTCCTATCTCCTAACCAATCATCAGGAGTATTTATGACAACTGCTAATGAGGAGCTTTGTTTGCTATTGATAGGTGGTTTGTTCCAGAGTATGGCATGTCTCTGAGATGGGAATCTATCCCTCCAGCATGTGCTGTTTAGTGAGCTGACAAGGTTTAGGGCCCTAGAGCGTGTATCTTGGAGGGATTGTAATATGTTTACGTGGAGGATGTCCAACAGCTATGGGTGTGACATAGCTCTGTATGTTAGGCAGAGGTCACCTCTGGGTAGATGGTATGCAACACAGTCTAGCTGTGGTATTGTGAGTCAGTCTGCATAGGGCATCTGTTTGAGGCTGGTATTACTCTTTGCGAGTTATGTCTGTGGCCTTTCCAGTTGCTGTAGTTGTCATGTGAGGTACATACCACATGGGGCATTGTACTCTATAATGGGTTTTCAGTGTGATGAGTAGAGGGGAACACTGACCTATATTTCCCTAGATGACACACCTTTTGTGATGACACATACTACGTAGACAGATTACAAGACTAGTGTGGCACTGTGATTATCAAAGGGGAGGCTACTGTCCACCTGTGTCCCATGTTCCCTTATAACACCTTCGGTGTTAGGTAGACTACCACCTATGTGGCAGTTAATGGGTACAGTGTTTTGGCTAGAAGGGATGGCACTGCAGTGTCAACACTGAGTTTCAGTCTATGCCTTGGTCACCAGGCACCTGTCACAGTAAGTATGACCCCGTGTCTCTCTCTCTCTCTCTCTCTCTCTCTATATATATATATATATATATATATATATATATATATATATATATATATATATATACACACACATACATACTCACATACATATAAACATCCATTGCTGTACATATAGCTGTACATATAGGCACATATACAGTCCACTTTTCACGGTGGGAATAGCAATTATGCGACAGTTGTGAGATATACAGTTATGTAATAATATTACACAGTGTTGTGCAGAATGCATTGAAAGTGTCCTCAGCCCATGCAGCTTTAGCAGGCCTCACTGGCTGCAACACTGCAAAAATGACAAATCATACCCACAGCGTTTAACCACCACATGCCATATACCAGCACTGCATGCTGTTTTCTTTGCCACACACTACAACCTACATAGAAATATGCACATAACAACCTTCAACAACATATATATATATATATATATATATATATATATACACACACCCTTCACAAACAGTTGCAGTATGTCCCTTGCCCTATGCACATGTACAGATACATATAGATACGTACTGCTGCCACATATGGATGATTCACAGTATGTAGAGTGCTCTTCAAAAACATCTACTACATGCCAGCAAATACATATGTGTTACATACCTTTCCCTTGTATTTTTCTGTTCCGTCTGTTTTTAAAGGAAATCATTTTTTTGGGGGGGATTTCTCTGTCTGTTGATGTTGCTCTTTCTTTTTCTGTGTCTGTCTGTTTCTGTCTCTTTGTCTTTGTCTGTGTCTCTGTCTCTCTCTCATTCTCACTCTCCCTCTCTCTGTTGCTGCAATGATATTATTGCATGTGTGGACAGCAAGTACAGCCTGCTTTTCTAGGTATCTGCACATGTGCAAGTGATGGCTTCTGCACCAATTGATGTCCACCATTTAGTAATTGCATGCAGCCTGCTGTGTGGTAATTGCAGTACTCAATGTCATAGCAGCCCACTGCTATAAAATGCTAAGTTAGGTAGGCGTAGCTCTTTCAGCTTTCCAAAGTGGGGCCCATGCTTGTTTGCTGTGGACACCGTTGTGTCAGTCAGAAGGTTGGTATACTTCTTATATCTGAAGCTAGGGATGCAGCCAGTGATTTGCATGTTGTACTCAATCCTGAATGTTGCTGCTTCTAGTACACACTTGTCAGTGTAGAATTTTACTCACCCCTCTAAATGCTAACACAAGATACATGGGAGTATGTACTTTCTTTTCTTATTAGACAATTAACTGACATACAAAAGTAGTTATTGCAATGTATTCTTCTGGCACATGAACTGTTTGTGAACTACTGTACTGTAAATATTACTTTACTCACTTCTGAACGGTTTGTGTTTTTTTTTGTGTTGACATTAGCACAGGCTGCTCAAGACAACTGGACATATTTCAGTACTGAGTATGTCTACCTACATCCTTGGTAGAGCCTGAATACACAGTTATATTGTTCTTTTGGGTAGGGGTGCAGAAGTACCGAGAGCATTATTTATTATTGTGTGATGTTTATCTTGCTGAACATACTGGGTTGCTGTGTACCTGTTAGTCTATCAAGGCAAGTAGTCTGTCTGTGTAGCTCACACCTGTGGACATATCCAGATGGTAGCCAGAGGTTAGCCTATTATTCTTTGCCTGTACACCACACCGGTCTTTTCAGCACTGGAACAATGGCATTGTCACAGTTGGTTGCTACCAGTACATGGCTACATCCTTTGATATTTCTGTGATGTACTCCTACTTAAGGGTATGCTTGTGGGACTCCTTCCAAAGCTATTTGCAGAGTGTGTAACAGCAGAAAGGCTGATATGCCTGTGTGTTTCTGCCTCTGCCAGGCTTCTGATACACTCAGGTATATGTTTGAACAGCCTCAGGGAAAGGTACATATAAGTGAGGTACACCTGTAATATATTACAGACATTAAGTTGAGACTGTGGGAGAATCAGAGCATATGTATTAATACACCTTTCCTGATGTGCATGCAGTGTGTACTCTTACTTATTGACATTATTCATTAAGTGTAATTCCCCACTTTTCTGCCTAACGTCAGTACTTTTCAAAGGGATTCAGAGGGGCACAGCTAACATTTGTTTACGAATCAGGGACGTCCCTGACAAGCAGTCACAGTTGGGAAGTATGGCCTCTGCTCTATTCAAATATGCCAGTGTTTATCCTGCACTGAGACTGTGTGGGGTTTGTAAAGTGGTAATGTAATATTATTTCCTGCTAGGATGGCTGGTTCTCTTTTCACAGTCATGTCATGCAATTCCACAACAACTGCTGGTAAAGATCCACAGAACAAGATTTGTGTTATGGCATTCCTATTTTCCCTTTACATTCACTCATTGTAATGCATGATATATTTATTACAGCACCAACTTGTTGTATGTCTACTGTGGCTTAGTGGTATTTCATGCAGTCTAGTGTGTCCAAGGTCCGGGGTTTGAGACTGACAGCAGTGTTTTATTTTGCTGCTCAACAGGACAAGGGCCCTGCCATGCAGAGTGACTAAGGCACTTTTAAGCAGTTGTAAATGGGTTTGCGTGAGTTTGTTCGATGCTTAGCAATACTTAGCTAAGCGCACACAAGTGCACACTAGCGCAAACCCGCTAACTACTGCTTAAAAGTGTTTACTCCTGCTAACCCCCGCGCTCATTTCTTTGAAAGAAAAGAAAATGGGGAGATAGGAAAGTGGTGAAAAAGGGGCACAAAGAGGGAAAGACAGTAGGGAAAACAGCTCAGAATGTGCAGGACGGGTGTAGGGAAGGTCAATAGCTGCCCATTTCTTTAATAGCAACAGCTGTGCATATACAAATAATTTGGATGGAATTTTGAAACCTTTCACCCCTGAGAGAGGGGTGAGGACAACAAAGTATGTTGTACTGCCAATTAAATTTCAGTTTATGTGTCCAGCAGACATGTGTGCAAAATGGGCAGCTATGTATGGAGCGCACTTTTTTTGTGGGAGCAGATTGCCCTTTTTTTTTTTCAGGTGAGAGTGGTATGTGGGGTAGGGGAAGTAGGTATATTTGGGGAGGTAGGTTGGGGAGGTAAACAGACAAGACAAACAAGATGCATACAGGGGCGAATATGACACATGGGGTGGGTGAACACCATTGACGGGGAAGGGTGTTTGGAAATCGCAAGCCCATGAGCCCACAGATGGCAACAGTGGAACTGACATCCCCACCCATGGGCAGTCACCACTGCACCTTCATAGCCCGGAGGGTGGTTGTGCTGGGGGCTGCGTAGGAGGGGCAGGCTCACCCATGAGTTGCGCCACTCTTGCCTTGAGCTGGCATAGAGGATCAGCGACTGTACACTCGATCTCCCTACGCACCACAGTTCAGACCATTCAGAGGGTGATAGATGGCCCTCCTCCAGCCACGCTTGCATGGGGGGATGAGCCCCATCCCCTGCTGCGCTTCCACCTGAAGGTGGCACAGGGCCACCGGAGGAGGAGGTTCCAGGCTGGGCACCGGACATGCTGGTGCCAGGTGCCATTGCCAGCTGAGGTGGGAGAGGAGGGTCCACTGGGACCGGCCTTCCCATATGTTCTATGTTTAGCAGGATTTAATGACAATATGGGTTAGTAACAGACAACAGCATTCCAAATTAGTTGTAACAGCATGCAGTAGTATTCCCATTAACCCAACACACAAGAATTCCAACAGTTGAACAGCAAGCATAACACATGCATATTTAGAACAACAGTGGACATTCCAACAGCATGCAGGGTTGATTTGTGGCAACAGGCCACCAAGATTGTGGTATGTGAACTGGGCACATGCATCAAAGTACATGCAGATATTTATAAACGAATAGGACATATATCCCAACAATGTTTGTCAGATTACACATACCCATTTAGGTGTGGAATGCCATTATTTATCACCATAAAGTAGGGTGTAAAAGGATCACTCCATTAACAACTTATATTTACTTATAACTTTACTCTACATTCCTACTGACTGCAGGTATATATCCCCTACATGTATTATTACACTAGGCAGTGTCCATTAAATTGTGAAATGGGTTTTGATAGTTGTTTATATACCTGACCTGTATCTGACATACAAACTGTTCAAGATGCAGATGTTACTGCTACGTATTTATATATTTCATTTATATTCATATATCTACATATCTGGCTGTCTTTAGGTGACATTATCAGCTACATTTAAACAGACCCCTACATTTCTAGCAGCACACTGACATTTGTGGGGAACACAATCACAATCTACTCATGTGCCAGAATAACCTGTACATGCTAGCCATGAGCCAACAGTTGAGGACTGTATATATGCTTTAGAGCTACTGGCATTCCCTTCATCTACTTTATATGGACATACACAAGTGTGGATTGACAGCACCTAATACAACTGTACTATTTCCATAATGCAAGGGTACAACAACATATCAAAGAAAGTGACACGGATACAGTCCAGGAATTATACCTTTATTAATTACATTACACACATTTCTAGCGGCTCTCTCATTCATTTCATATTTTGGTGCATGCAGAATACTTTTATTCCAGACTTATTATACCTTTATTAATGGGTTACAACACTTTTTCATGCTGTCTCACTTATTTTATATTACAATACGTGCAGAGACTTTATTCAAGACTTATTATACCTTTATTAATGGGTTACAACACTCTTTTTTCAGGCTCTCTCACTTATTTTATATAATAATACATGCAGAATAATTACTAACCTACCTGGTGGCATAGCCTTAGCAGCCTATCTGGATAGGCTTGCCAATTCGTAGCACAGACACCTGCAGCTGTGAAGTAAATTAAGGGATATTGAGACATACCTATCCATTATAAGGACTACAATAGCATTTCGTACATACTTCATTCCATGACTACCTACTCAGTAGTGGGGTATCTTGCATGTCACGGGCCTCCTGTATTCATCGGTTCAGTTGGTCCTGCTTCTGTCTCTTCAGGTCTGCATGGTGGTGACGGACCTGCTCATCAGTCCGAGGGATGCCTGTGGCACTGGTGAGATCATGAGCTAACCGGTTCCAAGCCTCCACTTTGTACTCCGTCCCTTGAAACTGGACCTGCAGGAGTCTTGACTCATGAAGGTGGACAAGGAGCCAAACCATGTATTTTGACTCCCCGATGCCCCACCGTTGCGCTCAAAAATGAGTACCCTCTCCAGCACCGGCCAATCTGACTGCAGATGGGAGCTACAACCAGTTATGGAGAGTATTCCTGCCTATTGTTAACAGTGCATGTTTATGCTATGCTGTCATGGCTTAGTGGTTCAGTACTTTGATTATGGTGCACAGTGTCCCGGGTTCAAGCCTTGTCATTGCTTTTTATTTTACTACTATCCAGACAGGCTAGGGGGTGTGGCTGTGTTTAGGTGACTTTGCTCAATTTTGCTCTATGTTGCTCCACATTGCCCAACGTTGCCCGACGGTGCACTGGTTAGCGCAGTGCTCAGCTCAGCGCAAACCTATTGCACTAGGTAAAGCGCTGCTTAGCTATGGGCAACTATATTGCGCTAGGTAAAGCACTGCTTAACTATGGGCAACTATATTGCGCTGTGTACAATGCTGCTTAGCTATGGGCAACTATACTGCACTGGGTACAATGCTGCTTAGCTATGGGCAATTATATGTCAATATCCTTAATGCTCACCTTCTTATATTTATATATATATATATATATATATACATTTTGTTCACTAATACATAGGCCATTTCAATGTTTTTTACTAAAATTTCATTCATATATGTCAGGAATTATTTTATATACTAATTTAAAACATAAAATAGAAAGGGGAATGGTGGGACTAGAACCAGGAATGCCTCCTCTTTGTGTGAAGGCTCTATCACTACGCTATTGCTATTTGGCTTAATTTGCATAAACATTTCTTATTATGCTCTTCAATGTCGAAATTGCTAACTGTAGCTGAGCAATGGGCACACTCGCGCAAACACACACAAATATGGGCAGCTATATCAGGAATTATAAAAGAAAAATTAAAGGTTTACATTTTACAATTACAAAGGGGTTTAGTATGCAGGGATGTGTAGTGTTTGCTATGTGTACATTTCAGCGGACTTGCTCATTGCACTTGTCATTTTCACATTTATATAGTTGCAGGGGTGTGGATATTTGGACTGCTCGGCAGTCTGACATGCTCCCTGCAGTCTTACGCGCTTTATGTTAGCCTTCCAGTTGAGTCAGCGTACCCTCATGAATATGCATGGTGCACTGACGTCTTCCTGTTAAACTGCCGTTTCCGTGTAAGACTTATTTAGTCTTACATGGAGGATTACTGAATCCCCCCCCCCCGTGTTTTTGAAACCTGTGAAAGGATGCCCTGTTGGTTTGATGATACAGACTTTTGTTGATATTACACCATGACTGCAAGTTATTTAAAGCTATTTTGTCTAGGAGACTCTTCACCATAAATTCCCAGTAATTCACCCAGAGTAGTGGGGTTTTGTTATACGCTGCGTGACCTTTGATAATTTAATTAAATCTTTCTGAATATTTGAGTAATCAAACACAACAGGAAGTACACTACTCATACAGAGCTTTGATGCCAAGAAAGCTTTTGTATTTATGTATGTAAGGCATTTAGCATGATAGATTTTCTCAAGAGTTTGTGTGTTTATTTAAAAACTTATAGAGTTTATCTTTTTATTAAGAAATTTGTATATGAATTCACTTAAGAGTTTATATATTTATTAAGACACTTATATAGCTTTTTAGTAGCCCATATTAATATAGGCCCAAGGCTGTCATAGTCAGTAAAGATACATTGGTGTACAACATAGGAGTGTCACTCCCCACCTCCATAATCTACATTGTACATAGAATCGTAAGCAGAGCACCTTAGAGTAACCATTTCCAGTGGTATTATAATGAGCAGCCAACAATTAAAAGTGTCACTATATATGAATAACTTCCTCGTCTGCTTATCTAACCCAGAAGACAGCTTATTAAATGCATTCCACGATATAGAATTGTTTGGTAACTTAGCTGGTCATTAAATTAATGCTGGGAAAATGTAAATAGTTAAGGTGACCTATACCAATATGTACAAATCAGATAAAAGTTTGGATTTCTTCATGTACTTAATGGTAACTTTGTGTATCGATGTGTTCCCTTTCTGAGGAATTGGTAATTTCATAATATGAAGAAATAATCTCTAATTTGATAACTTTTTTACAGTGTCAGAAAGTCCTCTGCCTTGACTTCCAACAGAGAATTCAAACAATCTCTTGAGTTATTCTCCCTCTTGTTCTGCTCACAACCAATGGGTTTTCCTTTCAACTCCCCAAAACTTTATTCTGAATCTAAAGCACCAGGTTGCCACCCTGCTTTGGGGATAAGAAAGCATGTCTGGCCAGGGGCATATTAACTCTTCCCCAGAGGTTTGGAGGTTTGCGAGTTCCAGATTTTGAAACATATAACTGAGATTCCTTACTTAAACTTCTCTTATTCATTCTATCTGAAACTAAATCTGCCTTAGAAATTAAGTTTGCAGTCTGAACTTGGAGACGCTTCATATTTCTATGACAAATTAAGAATGCAGATAAACATAGTAATGCTTAAAAAACAGGTATTAAGCCAGCAAGGACAAACCGATGAAAAAACAAAAGATGAATAGTCAGCAGCTTGGTGGCCAACCACAATGTTCTAGTGCTCCATAAAATAAATCCAAATGATGTTTAAACCTTTACATCCAACTTTATTAAGATAAAAAACATTAAATAAGCACTTTTGTCCTGTATACTCACAGGACTTCTTCAGAATAAACCTTAACAGTCAGTAGTTTAAATAACCTTCCAAAATGGTGGTCACATGATCATTAAGAAACCTTGGTCATGTAGTCATTTTTTAATAAATTTTAATAAAGTTGGATGTAAAGTTTTAAACATTGGATTTATTTCCTGGGGTATAGGAATGCTGGGGTTGGCTGCCAAGCTGATGACTAGTCATCTTATGTTTTTTCATTGGATAAACACAGTAACGCAACCCAGAAAGAATATTTCCTTAGAGTTTATACAATTAGTTTGGTGGCCTTTTAAAGATACAGACATTTGTAACTGGCTGGTAGAACTGATGTCCATCAGATTGTCATTAAGCTATCTCCGTGTCCCAAAACACCCTACAGAAAAAGTATCTTAAAAAAACAGGAGAAAAGCAAATAAACATTATTGTTCTCATTTAAACTACTTTTTGTTCAGGGAACAAGTCCCACCCACATCACACAAACTTCTATATACCATCTCAGAGATCACCATACCTTTCAGAAAAGGGAATATTCAGAGGATGGCAATCTTGGATGATATGTAATTTCATATTTCATTCTATCAGTCTCCACATTTTGGGACTCAGTAGTCCAGATCCTGACATGTTAAATGGTTACCCTATAACAATGACTGTGTGGTACAAGCAAGGTGTATCCTGAAATTTCCTATTCCTACATACTGGGAATATTTACTTAAGGAGGAGAGTCTGATGACTTGAGAGGACTTTTCTCTAGACTATAAAGTCAGTCAAGAAAAGAAAAGTTTTTTTTATCTCTTCAAAATAGGATCAATAAACTTAAGCTTACCAAAATTAGAAAAAAAATGACTGCCCCTCATGTATTTGATTTTGGTCTGACACTAGAACAGGTACTGTAACAACCAAGCGTTTACTCAACAAACTCCAAGCTATTCTATTATCTGATAGGACTCAACATACAGAAAAATTCAAGAGACTGTGGGAAAGGGACTTGGGTATTCAGATTCCACAAACACACTAGTGCAAGATTATTTTATATCCCAGGCATGCTACTAGATACAGGTGCTACCACCTTTATAGGTGGTAATGCCTTTTTAACTACTTATATACTATATTCTAGCTTGTTTATCTTTTTCCAGTTTTCTGGCTCAGTGCTGGAGATGGACAGTGCCACAGATGGGGAACAGGATGTCTATAGTTTGAACTTTTCAGGCATTAATGGATTTAAGGACAGACTTATGTTGGCATGAGATGATAGTATTAAACCTTGTCTATATTGTTAATTGCATATACCGCTGAATTACATCTTGACAGAAAGGTAAGGGCATTTTTGAATCTGATGATGTTAATGGGGGAAAGACATTACTAGAGTTAGAAAATCTAAGCATTCTTGTCCTATTCAGGAATGGAAAAGCTTAATGAAGGAAATCAGTAAATATGTGTGTATATAAAGAACTATGTGCATAAATCAGCTCAGGAGTGGGTCACCTAGAATCAGTTTTTGTAAATGTTTGATTGTGTCAGTCTTTAATTAGTAAACACTTAGACCAGTAAGCATTTTTGTCAGTTAATAGACATTAGAAATTCTTGAGACTGAACTCAGAACCTGACATGCAAGTGGACTAATAAGTAATTGATTGAATCTGTTATGTTTATGTATGAGACAATTGCTATATTATTTTCATCTTGTTTAAACTTGTAAAATGATGTAACTAATTGTGTCTTTTGGCTTTTTCCCGGTTAGGGGTCGCCACAGCGGAACTCCGGTCCACTAATGATTGGCAGTAGAGTTTTATGTGCTGGCTTGCCGGGCCTAACGCACAACCTTCAACGAAGGAACACCCGTTCACGCATATCGCCACACAGAAGATGCTCTAACTGAGGATCGAATGGGCAACATCTAACTGTGAGGCAACAATGCTACCGCAGCACCACCACCGTAGTTTTTATAATTAATAAAGTTGTTTAAAAGAAAAATTGTGTGCACATTTTCATTTGCCTTTGTTTTGCTTTTAATATCTTAGTATCATGAATTATTGCATTTGTATTCCTAGCAGTTTATGTCTAAAGTATAGTTGTCTGAGCTGATAATAAAGGTCACATTACAAATGATTAATCCTTTTCTCCTAAAGGCTGAGTGGTGGTGTCACTAACATATACAAAAAGTTGCAGGGGAAAGGCATACATGAAGTATACAAGGCAGCTTCCCATACCCCCCCCATTGTATCAAGGTCTGGAAGGTCAGTGTATTAAGATGTCATCTAAGTGATATTTTGAGATATGATTTGTTTTAATCCATAGCCATGAACTTAAAATGAAATAATTACTGGCGTACCTCTCAACCTCTTAGTGCAAGAAATCTGAACAAAGCCAGGCAAAATGGGGGAACAAAAGCCCAAAAATAGGGGCAGATTTTAAATACTGCTTTTATAAACTTAGAAAGTTGCTAGAGTAACAGGGTTTGTTGTAACATACATTTTCTGAAAGCTATGAAGTCTGAAACTCAAATGTATGTCATTATTTAGTGACTTCAGCCCTCATATCATCCCAGTGATTTGCCAGAAAACCCAAAATTTTATGAGGAATAGACCAAAAATCTGGAGATTCCGTGAAAATCTGGACAGCTGAGTGGTATGACTACTGGTCTAGCAGATGTGAGCTTATACATGAGAAAGATGCTGTTACCATACATGATGACGTCTTTGCACAAGAAATCCGGACAAAACCTAAAATAATGGGGGATAAAGGCCCAAAAATAGGGACAGATTTGGAATGCTGCTCTTATAAACTTAGAAAGTAGTTAGAATAATAGATTTTGTGTTAGTATACATTTTCTAAAGGATACAAAGTCTGAAACTTAAATGTGTGCCATTAGTTAGTGACTCCATTCCTCAGAGATTTGTCAGGGAACCAGACATTTTATGAGGAACAGGTGACAAAAATGTCAGGCAAAAATCCGGACATTCTGCGAAACTCTGGACAGTTGAGAGGTATGGCTATAACTTTTTATTCCCCTTTAAGTATGCTTTTTTTCGGTTGAATAATTATTTATTTTCCTCCTATTTCTGTAAAACAATTTGTGCAAAAATAATCACAATGCAAGTAACAACTTTAAGCACTTTAAAATATTTCAGAATGTTTTACATAATACTTTCTCCAAAGCAGAAAAAATATTCTAGAAATATGCAATTGATTAGGATGGTCAGAAATGGTGAACAGATATTCAAATCAAAGAATAATGTACATATGAGCAACAAATGAAACCGTTATTTTGTTAATTTTGTTGACTGGTTAAATGTTCAACAGATGATAAACGTCAAAGATAATAATTTTTCATTCAACATTTCAGGTTCTTTCATTCAACATTTCAGAGTAGGTAAGGTTTGTATCAGTCATATATCGGTTCTTGGTCAGATTCACCATTATGTTATATAATATCGTCGCTTCTGTTTTATAATGTTTAACAATAGATACAGAAGCAGCCATTCATTTGGTACTATAAGACTATAACTCAGATGAGATGCAGAGACTCAAGGGGAAATGCAACCTGGGATAATAACACTAGCAAAATTTGAACAGATACATGAAATATTCCTGTCTAACTCTGCAAAGTAAGTGCATGCCACAGTTTACTCATTTGTCTAGCTTTTCTTTCATAAAGTGCAACACTCAAATACAATTATTGTGTATCTATGTCAGCAGCAACTTTCAGTAGCATGCTCACATCTGTAAGTTTTGATGAAAAGCTGACTTTTGAAATACCCAGCATTTTAATGCTAATCTCTTTGTTCCATTTTCCATAAGCAAGTGTTCTGTTGAAGATAAGCCTTAAAATAATATTAGCTTTGAACTCTGTAATGCCAAACAGTAGCAGTATCTTTAGCTTTCATAGTGTGGCTATTCTTTGTGTGGGAAATCACTGTGGGTGTATCTCTGCATGACAAGCAGAACTCCATGCCAAATACTCTAAAAGTAAAGTGATTGCTTAGATCAAAGCCCAGATAACAGCTAAAGAATGCACTTTATATAATGCAGGATTCAGACTGTATATGTGAGACATTGCTCCATTTTATATAACTGAGAATGAACCTTTGTTGTATAAGAAATACCTACTGAAACCTTAGCCCTTTGATAGTTCATCCTGAATATTCACACAAAACTGACAAGCAAAAACATAGCAATGTGCATTATAAAATCCGCATAAATACAAATTCACTGCATATACATTATAGCCATAAAGATTTTTTTTTGTAAATTGAAATATTTAGTATTGTTAAACAAAAAAAAAAAAAGAAAATGTGCTTATGTTGTACTGTGAATTGATAAGTATAATCAAATATCAGAAACCTGTATGAAAACTTGACCCTATTAGTGCAAACTATAAATATAGGATGCAAAGGGCATAAACCTATCACAAAGAAAGAAATACTTTTCCTGTTTTATGTGCTACATCTAAATAAAAACTGGCATTGCAGAACTCTTACAGCTGCTTTGTCTTTCAATGTTAGTAGACTAATTTTCAAAAACTGTAGATAAACAATTTCATTACCTTTAAGGATGTCCTGCATCACCCTCCCAAACCCAGTACAGGAATCCCTGAATGCGTTTTCAAGCATTGTGAAATGCATCTCAAAGAATTAATTAACATGTAAGTCAATGTTTATTAGATTGTTAGCTCCCAGAACATAATCCATAATTCCTAGGCATTTATATAACATGCATTGTGAATATGTACCAAGTGGGGAAAACTCCCAGGTAATAAAGGAACTCAGACCCTCCAACACTGTAAGTAGGCACCAGTACTTATAACATCAAAACTTCTTATAACTTAGTTCCCCTAACTTACGTCTACAAACCAGAGAATGGTTTGGGGAAAAGGTGTTATTGGAATGCCCTTCTATATGACTTATGTGCCATTTTAAACTGTAGCTCGAGAGTGGAAGGGTAGACATGATCTATCAAGCTAGGAAGTGAAGTCCTAAAGGTGGGAAGCTGCATAATGTACAGCATTTTTTATGTAATTTGAACTTCATACTTGTTTAAAGATACCGACTTTAAAGAAATTTGGGAGTGTATCAGGCTGCATTCAAACCACAAACCATTTCTGTTCTCATCTAATGTGATTTCCTGTAGCTGCCAAATTGTATTTCTTGGCAGTTGCCAGCTACTGACATCATGTTCCTGCTCATTCATGAACTTTCTCTTCCATCCCACACCTTTCCTAAATAACACTTCTTCTTCTTCTTCTTCCGTCTTTTCCTGGTTAGGGGTCACCACAGTGGATCACCTAGTCTGCTCATGATTGGCAGTGGAGTTTTACAGTGGTGAGTTGCCAGCCCGGTGCCCAACCTCCCACAGAAGGCACACACATGCACACACTCACACCTAGGGCCAATTTAGAGTATTCAATCAACCTACAGCATGTCTTTGGGATGTGGGAGGAAACCGGAGCACTCGGAGGAAACCCACACAACCACAGAGAGGACATGCAGACTCCACACAGAAGGCACCACAGCTGAGGCCTGAACTGGAGAACCTCTTGCTGTGAGGCAGCAATGCTAACCACTGCACCACCGTGGCCACCCCCCTTTCCTAAATAACACTGGTATGTACATTTTTTTTTTAATTTGATAACAGTTAAGCATTTTCTCTAAGCATAACAGTGTCAGTGATTCAACAGGTCAATCACCTTTAGTATTGGAAAGGTCAGAAGACTGCACATTCTATCCTCGTACTAGCCTCTTCAAGTAATGCACCAGTGCTGACATTGCAGAATTGTGTTCTAGGGGTACTGTGCACCTGGGGTGCTCTCATTCAAAGGAGATGTTAAACAATGGCCCCATCTACCTAAATTGGTAATTGTTCAGGTCAGTGTAGAGGATCACATGGCAGTTATCAAAAACAGTAAGGGCTGCATCACAGACTTTTGTTATAAATATAACCTTAACTATAGTTTTACTAGAACAAAATACAACCAATTGGCATAATGCTTTCTCAAATAATTCTAATAATAATAAGTAATTGTATTTTTTGTTTTATATATCCCACTGAAGCATGGTGTTGTCTGGTCTCTTTAAATGAACAAGCCTAGAAAAGTTAGATAGCACAGTGATGTTTTTTCAGAGATATTAACCTGGATACAAGCAAATATGTTAGAAGTAATGCAGGACAGACACACATACAGTAGGTAAAGCACAGTGCCATAATGCATAGTAGACAAGTGGACTTTTGGTATGAAGATAGACGTAGTAGTGTTCTAGCTGGAGATATATGGACCAGAATGAATGAGGAATATGATCTGAGCTGTACAGCTCTCATTTTGGATGACATCCCTTTATCAAGTGGAACGTCATTCCTCTGGACATGAAGAACTTCTCAGCTATCAGGTGATGAATGTCCCTGCAACTGAGGGTGAGGGGAGGAAAGGCCAGGTCCATCATATTTTACTCAGCTTGGATTTTTCAGTTAAACCTTACCCCAACTAATGTGCTAGACTTAACATCACCCCAGTTTGTTTTGAAACAGTACGATGAGGTGTCATGAGGGAAATTTTCCAGCTATACATTCACGTATTCCATCTTTCCCCAATCACAGACTGTAGCACTCGCACTCCTCATGACCCTCATATCTCCACCAGATCTCATGAAACAGCCATACCATATCATGACCCACACCCTCCTCCCTAGGTGAGCACACAATGTCTAGAATTCTCCTTTTTCCTCAGATAACTTCCACAGGCACCAAAGCTTCTACTCAAACCTGATGAGTTGTAGTTAAAATTTTATTCCACTGTATGAAAAAGAAGTGGCTTTATTGTTCTATTTCTTATTTTATGATGCATTAGCAAATTTTCCTTTTCATAAATGCCAAAAGTGTTGTGCTACTAGATTATTTAATTTGCTCTTTTGATCATCACAGCATTTTTTCATGCTATCACTGTGGAATATTTTCCTTTAATATATGTTACATTATTTAGTTCCTGTCTTCCAAAAATGCTTCCACAGTTACAATAAATAAAAATATTTCTTGACTTTCCTCTTCATTTCAGCTATAAGTTGAACACCACCCTTCACTCTAACTTTATATTTCACATCAGTTTCGGTAGATAAATGATGAGGGATTACCCCTCTATAACCTATAACATTAACTCACAAACTTTGTTTCTTTGCTTATTAGCTTCCAAGATCTCCATATCCAAAGATATACAATTTCTTGTTTTTCCTGCTTTCTTCCTGCTTTTCAAAGCTATTGGCTTGTCTTAACTATTTTGCGATGTTTATAGAGCAGGTTTTCTCAAAGTTTTTCATATAAATGTTATTCAGTATACCTTAATGCTCAGGAGCTTCTCTTTACCATTTTTCTTAATGGAATATTTTTCCCCTCTCACTCTTTCCAGAATTTTATATAAATGTAAATTTGTTTAATAAATCTTAAATTCCCCATCTGCTTTATTCATCCATTCCTTTTTAGAGTTCTCTTTTTATAGTATTCGGTCCTGCCCTCAAACAGCAGAAGAATATTCATTAGTCCTACTGCTAATTCCTCAAAACAGAGAAAATACAACTATAATAACTTCCAAACCTGTAAGAAAGCTTTAGTTTGACAACCTTATTGTAAAATAGCTTTGTGCAAGTTTTTTTGCATTTTATAATTCACACCATATTGCCTAACTAATATCCTTATATGATTTTGCAGTAAAGTATATATTTCCAATTGCCATAATTACAATTATCTTTTACACTTATTTTGATTCAGTATCAAAAGAACCACCTGCAAACATATGAGTACTTCTACTACATATTATATAAAATTAGCATCACTCACCACTAAGATCAAATTTTATTCATAAGTAAATATGATAGGTACCATAGTACCTTGCTTAGTTTGTTCCTGCTCTGTAGTGATAGTTTTATGTAAATAATCATTACCTTGATTATTAAACTGAATAATAAAGGAACAACAGGCTACTCCTCCCTTTCTTGATTAACTATCCTAAGTTCCTTGTTTTCTCGCTGTAGAGGGGATGTTCATAGGTTCATACGGTCATAGATTTGTAAGTATTTACTACTACTAATAGTAATACTGTTAACCAAGTAGGCCCACTAGACATGGTCCCTGTTAAAGAGCAACCCAGGAATGTCTGGTTAAATGACTTGCTCAAGGTAACACAGTAGACTGAGGAAATCAATCCCTGTACCACAGGAAGTTAGCACCCTTGACTCTCATGGATAGTGGCAAAAAGTAAATGTCCCATCACTGCATTGTTCTACCCACCTCTGGGTTACTTGTACATAAATTATAAGGGATAAAATCTACAATGGAAATATCAGACTGCTTGCAATCTCACCCTCTGCACCAACTGCCAGACAGGCTATTGAGGTGTGAGTCTCTAAAGAAGCCAGGTCTTATATTTCCATTGCAGTATGTGTCTACACATTGCTTAGTGTTCTGACTTCAGACCTCCTCTTTCAGCAGTCCACTTTAACGTCACATACTCTTTGCGGCAGTTCTGTCCCATACCTCCTCTTAGTTTGTATAGCCTTCAAGTTACCTTTCACATCTCTTGCACTCTCCATCAACTTTTTTCAGGTTTTGATTTAGTACTGGGAAATGATGCCGCATCTTTTCTTTCTTGTCCTACCAATCTATTTTTTCAGTGAGTCATTTTATTTTATTTGTTTGATTTCTCATTCTTGTACATAGTCAGTAACAATTTCAGTTAAACATCCAAAAGCTTTCATTCCCACTTATTTGTATGCCTCATTTTATAAATCTGATTTCATTACTAATTCTTTACGATACATATTCCAATTTTCTCTCTGTTTCCTAGCTTCTGCGAAACTATTTTTGATTAATGGTATATAATGCTCTGTCCTTAATACATTTTAAATCTAACTCATTTTTCTGACCAGTTCTTTTAGAATTCCAACATACTGCTATAGTCTTAAGATAACATCTCTTCTGAACTCATGCAGGTTTCTTCATTTAATTTAATTATGTCTCTCCTGTACATTTTTAAATCTTTCTTGAAAATTTACGTTCTCCACCGAAATTAAACTATATTGCTTCATAATAAAAACAATGTTGCTACATTCCACCTTTACATTTTTTTTCAGATTTTATTAATACAATATAATCTGTAATACAATTTATGTTACTATTTTGGCACATTGATTTAGTGCTTTTCATGGATTTTAAACCAACTGCTTTATGAATAACCTTTATCATTCTAATTCTTATACCAGTCTTGTTACTTACATGTCCTTATTTATAATGATCATCACCTCAGAGCATTCTGATTTTCCTATTGCATAAATAATTTTACCTCCCTAAATAATCTTTCTGTCCGAAAGTTAAAATCTTACAAATGAACATATGGTATTTATTTTCGGTTTTACTGTTTCTTTACAGATTTGCCTCTATGCTGTTTACATTTGCCAGTATTAAGAAACATAATAGAACAATTACAATTTTTACTCGTGTAATTGTTTAATTTCTTTGTTTTCAGTTTACTATTTCTTTTTCTGCTTACATATTTACCCTAGAGATACAGTTTCCCCTGATTCTGTAGTGTTTTCTTCATCAGTATCTTCTTCATCTTCCTGTTATAAGACATCATGTGACTTTTTCTTCTAAATTCATTTTGTTAATTTAATTTTCCTAGTTGTAACTTTAAAATAAATTCCTTTTCTGTGAAATTATCAGGTTTAGTTTTCCACTGAATTTCTTGATTACTTGATGACACTTTTTGACCTACTCCTTTTTCTCCCCAGTCACCCTCCGTCTGAATAGTCTGCTGACAGCGAAAGCAATAAAGAACCTCCTTAATGTGTCTGTAACATTTCTCCATTCACTATAATCTTATTAGCAATTCTTTCACACAGACTTTTCAGCTATGTTTTTCACGTGATTTTAAATGAGAAAGAAACTTTTGGACAGTTAATTTTATTATACTGTTCATTTAAATTTTGGTATATGTGCACTTTATTTGTGTTCTACTTTGAATTCAAGAAATTTCATGCATCTCTCAGTCCATATTGTTAACATGCCTACCATCTTTCTAATGTTGACAAAACTTGAGCAATGCTTTAAAAACTCTGTGACAACCATTTCTACTTAAAAGGCATCAATCTACAATTACAAAATTATTTGATATTTTCATAATAAAGTTAGATTCTGAAAGCTAAGTTCAGGCCATGACAAATCATCTTTTAACACTTTTGCACAGGTTCATGCTTCTCAAATGACATGCTCTTCATGAAATCAATTCACTTCAGTAACAAGAACTCCCAAAGGAAACTTAACATTAAAGCTCAAAATATATGACTATCAGTTGGATTTTCATTGATTTATTTTATTTCATTTCCAGTACATTTATTATTTGTCACTGGTTTATTTTATTTCATTTCCAGTAAATGTATTATTTGTCATTGGTTTATTTTATTTCATTTCCATTTATTCTTTGGCTTGGTAATATGCGATATTTGTACATACACATTTTGCTTCCTCCCTGTGATTTTCAGTTCGGTATACGTTTATGGCTACCCTGTTTCTTTTTTGTCATGCAGATTCTGTTTTATGCAAACATCTATCTAAGTTCTAGTTAGCAAAGCCTCCATCTGGGCAATGAGTTAATAGTTCCGTCTTCTTGTAAGATTTGTTCTTTACCTCTCTCCACATGCACATTGTTTTGCAGTTGCATCTCATTTTTCATTGCTGTTCTTGCATAAGTCATCGAATCAATTTCAATGAGCTCTGGTACCTTTGTGTCTGTTAGCACAGGCGGAGCCATTTGTGCATGCACTCTTCCCTCTCTCATTGAAAAACTAGACTCATCACCATCATCATTATCATTAACCCATCTTCCCCCATTTTCTACATTAGATTGGGAGTTTTGTTCAGCTGTTGTCAGCCATCTTGATTCAGTGTCACTCTGTTGGCTTCTTTGTCTGTTATGTCTAACTCTCACAAGTATTCACACATGCAGTCCATCGTTCTCTCGGCTGCATGTTTTGATTACTCTTGTCTTCTTTCCTTCCCTCCCAAATCTTCATCACCAAATCCTATTCTGCTTTCTTGCACATGTGCTTGAACCACTGTAATCTGTTCCTCTTGGCCTTATCTGCAAATGGGATGACATTAACTCCTGCGCTGCTGTCCTCATTTCATCTGCCCCACAGCGTAGATCCTGCCAACCATCTCAGGCTCTTCATCTCCATCACATCCAGCTTCTTGCTCTGCTTGTACTGCCAGATTTGTGTACCATACAGTAGTACTGGTCACAACACTGGTTTGTACACTTTACTTTTCAACTTCTTTTGGCATTCTTCTGTCACCCTTGATACTCTTTGTCAGGTGGGTGCATCACCTCTGATACAAGTTCTGACTTCATCATTTAGACATATCTTCTCCTAAACTGCCACTCACAGATACTTGAACCTGTTGCCATGCTCTGCTATTTTCAGTTTTATCTCAGTTTTCAGGTTCTTCTGATTTCTCCCATTCACTGCCAATACAGCTACTTGTATTCAGTTACATCCCATGTGCCTTCGGTTTTGCATTCCCATCTCCTGTCATATGCTGACTTTTCTGTTCAGCGTCTGCTGTGAAATTCTTTGCATATGGCAGCTTTGTTGATTTGTCCCTCCCTACTCATTCACTAATGTAATCCATAACCAATATTTAGAGCAGTGTGTTCAGAGCTAAACCCAGATGCGCACCCATTCCAAATGGGAACCCAGTTGTGAGTCTGAACACTGCTCCTTGTGTCTATGGGTCCTTGTATATAGCCTGCAATAATTTTAGCAAAAAAGCAAAATGTGACCAAAGCAGACCCTTTTATTAATTTATTTCATATTTAATGGTGCAAAACACAACAAAGATGGACCAGTTTAGGGGTAAAATCCCCTCTGCAGTATTTTTATGCTATACACTGTGGAGTTAACAGTTCTGTTTCCGAGCACTTCTGTCAATTGCAATCTCTGTATCCTTTTGAGGTTCTGCACTAATTCTACCAATGTTTTTTGGGACTCCAGGCCATTATGTGGCTGCCCAAATTAGCTTTTCTAGGACTTTATCATCTGCTTTCTCCAAGTCTAGGAATTCCCACTTGGACTTTTTCCTTATCTCCAGCTTCTTCTCAACTATCTATCTTACTGCAAACATTTTGTCACTTGTGCTGTATCCTAATCTGAATCTCACCTGCTTCTCTCACATCTTACTTTCTACTAATTTTCATATTAATTTGTCAGTCAGCCTCTCTAGCACTTTCATGCAGTGTGACAGGAGTTTGATACCTCTATACTGCCCACATTTGAGAATTCCCCCTTGTTCTTCTCCATTGGCAGTAGAATGCTTATTTTATACTTACTCAATATGCACCTGTCTCTCCATACCTCAAGAGCCACTTCTCCCTTAAGTCACCCAACATCTCGATCATATCTACTGTTACATCATCTGAGCCTGTTGCTTTCCCTAAATTCATTTTCCTTCATGCTGTACATACCTCTAGGGTGGGCTCCTCTTCTTTCACTGTAGGGTGTGTCTGTGGCAGTACAGCTTTTGTGGGATTTTCTTCATTCAGATCCTGCTGGAAGCATTCATTCAATCTGCCTTTGATGTCCTCTGGAATGATGAAAAACTGAATATTAACCAAGGGCAGTGAATCAACAGATGATTGCTGCAAACATGCTCAGTCTCCCTACCCTTTATTCCACAGACTGCTGCTTAATTTCCTATGAATGCCTGCAATGTCCCGTTGTTTATTCCATAACACATGAGAAGTTTGGGCTTTATAAATATTCCACAAACAGCTGAATGCAATTCTATCAATACCATCAAAGTGAGACCATGTTAAAAAGTCATAATGACCATATAAAATGACTGACACCGAAATATCAATTGATGATAAAAGTAAAGTTCATTTAACTAGCTCAAAATTCTGTACTCCTTCTATAGGAAAGAAAACATGGGAAGTTATTTCAGAAATTCCAGAAGCCAACACAGAGCATAAATGTTCCTGTACACATTTGCATTTTGCAGAGTACTCCACAGGAGGCCAATCCAAAGATGGATGCAAAAGGAAATCTGTCCATTACAACACTCCCCTAAAGTGCCATTGTCTTGCATGCAGCCTGTGTTATGGAATCACACCACTCCTGTCTGGAACATGTTGGAGGAAGGAACTGGAGATTCCAGCCCTTAATCCTAACTTGATAGTTAATGGCTAGCAAAGACTTAGAACATTTTTTTTCAGTTTTCCAGTGGAAATTTCTTCATACAAGCTAGCATACGTCACATGCAGTAGACATCCTAGAAAGGATTGAATCAAATGGTCAATGCATGAAAAAGAAGCAAAGATAATTTAAGAAATGGGGACCTTGATTATTGTACGAGTTATAAATAATGAGATGAGAAACCCTAGCAAATGTAAATATTAGAGTTTTGGATACCTTTTTCCAAACAAAAGAATAGGCCAACTGTACTTGCTAAGTAGCTAAAGATATTCAACAGATTGGTATGAATCAAATAAGCTCTCTTTCTGAAAGACAAAGAATCAGACTTCTAAGAAGTAATGGCCAACCCCATTTTAACTTCACTTTCTGCTGAAGTTCAAATAACTATTTTATATCAAAAGTGATGTCCAACAGATGGATGTCCCAGTTAGTAAATATGATCCCTTCAGTTAAGCCTTCATGCCCAAAGCCCTTATATTTATCTTTGTACACAGAAATATCAACCTCTTGCGAAGGAGAAAAAAATGGATGTCTTCTTGCATCCATCAAATATCTTTGAACCAGCAAGATATCACTTGTATAAAGGAATCACACACACAGTCAGAAACAGTGCCAAGAATGAACTGATTTACTTATTTCAAATTCTGATGAACAAACCATACACCTTTCAAAACCAAACACTATAACAGACGACTGACTGAATATCCAAGCTTAATACCTCAGTGTGTTGGCAAACTGAGAACAACATACAAATTAACAAGAGAAAATAGTGTTTTCATAAACAGTATGGCAGAAATTCCAAAAATTATGACCAAACTCATAAGCCTTTAATAAATAGTCTCCACAGATTAGAATGGCTGACTTAGTCAAAATCTTTTGTAATATGAGACTTTAAGAGTGACCCTAAGGCATCTGCATTTAGAACCACAGCATTCATTTCCTGACCCATGGTAAGATAGTCCTAAACAGGTGAGTAGTGTCTCATAAACATCAGGGCCCACAAATAAATATGGACGAGAAGAGATGTGAGCTTCTATCATTTTTGACATAGGTTTGTAACTGATGTGACACAAAGCTATAGGTCTTCAGTTCACCAAATCCAACTTGCCCCTTTCTTGCACTCATAGCTGATAACAGCTCTCAAGAAGGCCATGTCACATAACTCAGATTAATACACTCATTAATCACAGACAGCAGCATCTATATCTTGTTTTAACACAGACTTATGATTCCTACGCCTGCTTTGGAAAACAACCTCACTACAGCACACTGACATTGGTGGTCTGCTAACAGCTTAGCATAGTCCCGAAAATAGAGCCTGTTGAAGCAGCAACAACACCATAAGACTTACTAGTTTTATCACCGGTAGCAGGCTGAATGCAGAACAAAGAGGAGGCTCTTCTAAAGAGGAGGAGGAATCAACACAGGTGCTTGTAACCTATGAGTGCAGCAAATTTATGGTGAATGTTTTCCATAATATAAACACAACTCATGTCATTGCTTTTATCTACAGCTTTAAGCATTTCTATAATTCTGAATATCAAAGACCTCTATTTTGGACCACATTGTTTTAGACAGACTGATCCACAATATCCTCAGATATTGCAACAGTTGAGTGTGCAGAAACAGACATATTATTTGCCATAATCACAAAAAAAGGTTTGGGCAAAGGAAAACTCACAGGGTGCACTGTACTCCAACTACCCATCTAAAATCCAGAACTCCATCACTCCCTCACTAAAACAAGCATTTCAAGTTCCAGCTAAAGCCAAACCTACCCAGTACCTGGTTCTGCCTATGTTGCACTCCAGGATAACCACTGATGTTAAGTTGTCTATCTCGCCTTCGTTTCTTGCTAGTTGGGATTGGAGCTGATCCTCGGCTCTGATTCGGCCATCTTCAATAGCTTGAGAGCTGTTTACTGGCTCGAGGCTACCCCTTATCCCATGATGCCTAGCGCTAGCTACCCAGATCTCGTTTGCCACTTCAGCTGCGAGGTTCATGGTTACTGGCTCAGGCTTGTATAACTTTATTAATCTGTCTTTTTTGTGTCAGATTAGGGGGTTTATTTTAGGGTATTTGTTGTTTTATATAATTGTTGTGACATTTTATAGCGATAACTAGTAGATTTAGCTACCCGCGGTGGTGGTGCTGCGGTAGCATTGTCGCCTCACAGTAAGTCGCTGTCTGGTTCGATTCTCAGCTAGAGCGTCTTCTGTGTGGAGACATACATGAATGGGCGTACCTTCGTTGAAGGTTGTGTGTCAGGGCTGGTAACTCGGCACGTAAAAATCAACCACCAATCATTAGCGGACCGGAGTTCTGCTGTGGTGACCCCCTAACTGGGAAAAGCCGAAAGACACAACAACAACAACTAGTAGATTTGGCTAGTGTATTGTAGTTGTTTCCCCCCCCCTTAGAACTCATTTAAATTAGAGAGTTCTCCCCCCCCCCTCTCTACTGTAGTTGTGTTTAGTCTTTGGTTAGGTAGCCGGTTGAGTTAGAGGCTCCCTAGTCCAAAAAAAAAAAAAAAAATACATATATATATATATCTATCTATATATATATATATATATATATATATATATATATATATATATATATATATAAAAAATCTTATATTGCTTTTTTGTGGTAGTGTTGCCCGTTTTCATTTTCCCGACATTATTGGGTCAAATTTTGGTTGTCTCAGTGTTACTGAGGCTGGTGTTCTGTTTGTACTTAGTGTGCTGGCCTGTTGGCCTAAGTATTTAGAGTTGTGATTTCCTTTTTTGTTGACAGGGTATGTCTAAAGAATCTAAAGTGTTGGGATTCAAGAAGTGTGACTCATGTTGTCAGTAGATGTCTCTGACAGATGGGCACACTTCTTGTGTCTATTGCCTAGGTGCTGTGCACCTGCAGGACTCTTGTTCTATCTGCCATGCATTTAGCCCAAGAGTTCTGCAGGAGCGCAAGAATAAACTTATTTTGAGAGGTCTTCTCAAGCCTCAGGATTCTCCAGCCAAGGCTCAGCCAGTGAAATCCCCTAAACCGGCCAAATCGTCGGCTTCCAGCTTGGAGCCATCATTGGCCCCAATCTTTCCTACTACCTCTTCGGTCCCAGCTGGAACCGAGGAGACTGCTTCTTTGTCGGCTCCACTAGTACCCTCGGAGCCGTCAAGGACCCGAAAAAGGCTGAGGTCCCCTTCGCTAGACTCCATTCATTTGGCTCCTCGGTCTCCCCTTTTGCAGAGTGACTGTAGTCATAGATCTTCACATTCTTCTCGGTCCTCTAGGCTTTCAGACCACGACGTGGAGAGAGTGGTCAGTAGGTTGTTGAAGTTGCAGGCACTGGCCAAAATGTTGTCCAGCCCTCCTCATCAGGTGTCGGCTCCATCCATTTTTATCGATGTTCCTCCTCCGACTCCATTGAGCTCGGAGCCGGAGTTTATTGGGGTTTGAGTCATGGAACTGTCGGCTACGATTATGACTTCTCCTTTGGATCCGTCATTGGCTCCGATCCCATCAATGGTGCCTTCCGTCAAGGGATCTGGGCACCGAGACTCCATCGTCGGCTCCAAGGGGGCGAGTGGCATCGGACCCTTGTCCGACCCCGCTCTCCCTCATGGAGCATCGGCGCAGGTGTGCTCGGCTCCTACATCGGCCTTGGAGCCATCTCCGTCAGTGTGGAGGATGATTCTGGTCTCTTTGGAGCCAGAGCCTTCTCTACATCATGGCAGGGACGCCTTCGATGCCATGAGGAGTGTGCTGGCCTCCCAGTCAGCTCCACCTTCGACCCCTCTGGCTCTGTCCCCCATAGTGCCTGCGTCAACCTCTGTCCCTCCTCAAGACCCCAAGCGTGGGGAACCAGCACTCCAGACCACCCCATTGGGTATTTCCTCTTCCTCCGAGGCCTCCCCTGATCATTCAGAGGAGCCCCTTCAAAAGAAGAAGTGCAAGAGGAAGCACATTGACTCCCCCGAGTCTGTCACTTCGGATACGGATTTGGATGAATCGGAAGGGTCCCCGAGATCCCCCTCTGAAGATGTTTCCTTTGCAGACATCCTAGAAATGCTTAAACAGAGGGGGAACTGGAATACCCTTGCCCCTACCGAGGATGAATCTGTATTCCTGGATGCGTTTGGTTCCCGACCCTCCACCTCCTGGGTTTCTCCACCCTTCAATCCACTAATGTCAGTGGTGGCTCGAAGGGCTTGGTCAGCCACGGATACAGTGGAACCAACCCTGAGGAGGCCAAGTAAGTTTATCACTGCTCCCCCGGACAGGCAGTTCCTTGCTAAGGGTGTTCCCATGGATGCCATGGTGGTAGCAGCAGCCACTAAAAAGGAGTTAGCGGAAACGTCTTCCTCTGTCCATCCTCCTAACAAGGAGTCCAGGACCATGGACAGATACGGGAAGTGAATGTTTGCTTCAGCGACCTTCTCCATGAGGTCACTGAACTCCTTATGCCATTTCACCAGGCTTCAGATGAATCTCCTGAAAGAGCTCAGAGATACCCTTCAGGATCCATCAGCTGAAGGGGCTCAGGCTAAAGTGGCTTCTCAGCTGGCAACCCTTAACTCAGTAGTCATCTCCTCCATGAGGCTCATTTCCTACACAGCTGATGGTGTGAGTAGAGCCACGGGTACAGGTGTGACACTTTGGAGACATGCATGGATGTGGCTGTGTAACTTTGCAGAACCCTTTAGAGCATCATTCACCAACACTCCCTTTGACGGTTCCATTCTTTTTGGACTTCAGGTGAAAGACTCTCTCACTAAGTGTGAGCAAAAAGGCAAGACTCTCTCTGCTGTTGGAGTCCATTTTTCTACTCCTTCCAGACCATACCCCAAGGGTCAGAAGAGCAGGAAAATGTGGTTTTGCAAATCCCAGGGAGCTTCACCTGATACACGTGGTGATTTTTCCTCCAGGGGCAGAGGAAGAAATAATAATAACAACAGACACCGCCCTCGGGGCAGAAGGGGTCTGCAGAATCAGGGCAGCAGAGAATCTTTCTCTGACAAGCTTTTCCAACATCCCTGAAGTGTTGCAGGACTGTCCGCCTCTGGAGGCAGTTGGGGGAAGACTTTCAATGTACCCAAAGGCCTGGCTAAACCTAACACAAGACAAATGGGTACATTCAATCATATCCGTTGGTTACAGAATCCCATTCTTTCAACCCCCTTTACCGTCACGCAAGTCCCCCCCCGATGTTCCACCCAATCTCAGGGACCAAGCAGTTATAGAAGTTTCAAAACTGCTAGAAAAAAGAGTCATCCATGAAGTCCCGGCAGACCAATTTGGATCTGGAACTTTCTCACGGTTCTTTTTGGTACCAAAAAAGACAGGGGACTGGAGACCTATTTTGGATCTTAGCAGACTCAACAAGTCTTTTCCAAGAACAAAGTTTTGGATGGTCACGCTACAGTCCATTTTACCCTTTCTGGGTCAGGACAATTGGATGTGCTCCATAGATCTCCAGGATGGGTACTATCATATCAATTTGGACAGACGCTCCAGGAGGTACCTTCGCTTCCGGCTGGGAGCCAGTCATTATCAGTTCAGAGCTCTGCCCTTTGGTCTCACCACAGCACCCAGGGTGCTCACCACATGTATGGCAGTGGTCACGGCTCACCTGAGGCGTCAAGGATTTCAGGTGTTTCCATATCTAGATGACTGGCTCCTCACTGCTACTACCAGGCATCAACTTCTTCAAGCCAGGGACTACACAATTTCAATTTGCTCTCAGCCAGGCATTACTATACATTTCAAAAAATCTGCTTTGTTGTCCTGTCAATCTATTACTTATATAGGAGCAGACTTAGACATAAGGAGCATGTACGCAAAGCTACCTTCAGACAAGGTGCCCACAATTCGCCAGCAGGTTCAATTCCTCATGCAGAGCAAAAGGGTACAAGTCAGGTATGTCCTTCAAACCCTAGGCTCTATGGCAGCAGCAATTCTTCTGATACCTCTGGCCCGTTTTCACATGAGAATCCTTCAGTGGCTTCTATTCACACAGTGGTCCTTCCAACAGCTCCCCATGTCTCATATGATCATGATTACAGAAGCATGCAAAAGACACCTTTCTTGGGGGATGGTCTCCCCTCTAGTGACTTAGGGCAGACCCTTCATTCAGTCCCCTCCGGTTGCCACAGTGACCATGGATGCCTCACTGATAGGGTGGGGAGGCATTATCAAGGCAGGACAGTCCAAGGCACTTGGCAGCCTCACGAGTACCATCTGCACATAAATGTCTTGGAGATGAGAGCCGTGCTCCTAGCATTGCAAGCCCTTCAGGACTCTCTCCCTTCTGGGACCATTGCAATTGAAACGGACAACATGTCAGGGGTGCGGTACATCAACAAGCAGGGCGGACCCAGGTCCTATCCTCTATGTCGAGAAGCACTCAGACTCTGACAGTGGGCGATTTCTTCCCAACGATTTCTGATTGCGACACACATCCCTGGGAAGTCCAACGTCATAGCGGACAGGCTCAGCAGAGCTATTCTCATGCCTCATGAGTGGTCTCTGAATCAGGTAGTTGCAGATCTGATCTTCCGCAAATGGGGACAGCCTTGCTGTGATCTGTTTGCGACCCTCTTCAACACCAAATGCAGCAACTACTTCTCCCTTTTACCGCTTCCCAATCACCTTCCCAGAGATGATCTTGTCCACGATTGGCCTCAGGGACTTCTTTATGCCTTCCCTCCATTCCCTCTTATACCCAAACTCATACAGAAAGCTATTCCATTGGGTTACAAAATGATCCTCATTGCCCCCTACTGGCCTCAACAGATATGGTTTCTGTTCCTGCACCGTTACCTCATCGAGCAGCCCTGGACTCTGGATCCTATTCCAGACCTACTGATTCATCAATCAGGAGAGCTGCATCAATCCCTCCAAACACTCCAGCTCACAGCTTGGTTGATCCAATTCCAACCTTAGCCAGGCTTCCCAGCATTTCCCCAGCCGTGCATGAGATTATTGTCTCCTCTCACAAATCCGCCACTAGGAAGACTTATGCTAGCAAATGGAAATGTTTCTCTTGTTGGGCAGAGGCTAAAAACATAGATCCCTTTTCAGCCCCAGTGCACGAAATCTTGGAGTTCCTAACAGAGCTTTTCCATTCCGGGTCCGCTTCTGCCACAATCAGGGTTCAACTAGTGGCCATCTCTAATTTTTATGTTGGTTTTTCTAATCTAAACATTATGTCTCATAAGCTGTGTAAAGGCTTTCTCAGAGGGACTACCCACCTTAGGCCCCCAGTAAGAGATCCCCCTCCTCCTTGGGACCTTAATTTGGTGCTAGCCTCTTTGATTATGCCCCCTTTTGAACCAGCTGCATCCTGCTCCATTAAGTTCCTATCTTGGAAAACTCTTTTTCTGGTAGCTATTACCTCAACCAGACGTGTCTCGGAACTTCATGCACTGAGTGTTCGTCCTCCGTATTTAGTTTTTCATAAGGACAGGGTTGCTCTGAGAACTAATCCCTCCTTCCTTCCAAAAATCTGCTCGGAGAATAATCTAAACCAATCTATAGACCTCCCTGTGTTTTTCCCTAATCACACCAACTAGGCAGAATACAAACTACACCAATTGGATGTTCATAGACAATTGTGTTTTTACCTGCATAGAACGAAGGATATAAGAAAGTCGGACCAACTTTTCCTTTCCTATGCTAATGGCAACAGGGTCTTCCTGTTTCCAAAGTGACCCTGTCCAGGTGGTTGTCTCACATTATTACCTTCATCTATCAACTAGGAAACAAAGAGTTGTCTATCAAACCGAAAGGTCATTCTACTAGGGCTTTGGCCACCTCTGTAGCCTTCCAGGCTAGGTTTCCCTTGGACTCTATCTGTGCCGCTGCCACGTGGGCAGATCCTCATACTTTTGTTTCTCATTACAAGTTAGACATGGTCTCCAGGAGTAGAGCTAACTTTGGTTCCACTATTCTGAAGAGTCTGTTCCAATGAGCCACTCAGGATCGTAGGTGCTAGGGACACTGTCCCAACAAGCAAGAAACGAAGGTGAGATAGACAACTTAACATAAAGAAGTTACGTACCTACCATAACATTCCATGTTAGTTGTCTTCATCTCGCCTTCTTTCTTGCGTCCCATCCTCTGTCCCCCTGTCCTATTGGACTGAGAGGAGTTCTGGTTTCACTGGCTGACTTTTCTCTGGTTTGTTTCCTCTACTGACTGAGAGAGTATTACAGGTTTGCTCAACCTGTTTGTTTGGACAGGTTGATTCTCTGGCTATGTCTTGGGTTAGCTATTACAAACGAGATCTGGGTAGCTAGCGCTAGGTGTCATGGGATAAGGGGTAGCCTCGAGCCAGTAAACAGCTATTGAAGATGGCCGAGTCGGAGCCGAGGATTGGCTCCGATCCCAACAAGCAAGAAAGAAGGTGAGATGAAAACAACTAACATGGAACGTTATGGTAGGTACATAACTTCTTTTTCTATGACTTTGTCTGCTGCCACTTAGCAGCTTTCATTCTTCCCAGCTCTTTACCTCTTCTCTTTATGTTCTACTCAGATTTTAATAGCACTTTCAGCACTGGAAGTTTTCATGAATCCTAAACGAACGGTTTAATCTACATATAAAATCCTGTTTATATTAAATAATAATGGCTTCTAGAATAGCTTAACTGTGTTGTTACCCTATCTGTATTTTAGAAGCCTTGTATTAGCATTGTTATTTGGAGTGCTGTTATCTTATGGATGCTTCTCAAGCTTTTCACCTTGGAGCTCCTCTGAAAAGGTGTCTTGCATCCAGTGATACTTCCCCAGTCAACTAATACAATAAATAAATAAGAAAATAACTGGCAGCAGTATTCACCACTGTGTTCTCAGCTAGAGAACTTTGCTGGCCAAATTACCTCTGCTCATAAGAAAACCACATTGAGACTCCCTAGAAAACAGACAATTTACAGTGAGACTAATCCGTGCAACAAAAGCAATATTCATTTATTTTATTCATAACATTAACTTTTCATATTTTGTTTATTTTGTGTGAGATTAACTTCATCTGGCAGCAAAGAGCCTAGGTAACAAGATCTCTGCCTCACAGCTCCGGGGCTGGGGGCTCTAACCTGACTTCTGAGTGAGTCGGTACAATAATTACCTCACAGACACAAAATACAGGGTTTGATTTCCACCTTTGTTGGAAAATTGGCTCTACTTTAAATGGCCTGCAAGGGCAGCTAGCCTAGTATTTATATATGAACCTATAATGTAAAAGAAAAAGAGAAAAAATTAAGAAGTTTAGTTTGATAGCTGCCTCATCACCATCTGCTCCATATTTGGTAAATACTTTAGTTTCATAACAAAAGCCTGTTGCTGCATTTAGAACTAAAATAACCTCTGACATAGCTGTACTATTTGGCAGAGGGTTACCCTGCTCATCTCATGAAGATGTAAGTGTTACATTCCCTGCAGACTGACTGAAAGGAGGTACTGCAGGAAAAATATGCCAGTTGCATGGAAATATTGCTTCTTGCTCCACTTTCATAATGTATGCTTCTTGTGGGCTTTCATCATGCAATTAGAGAGTATGCATTTTCATAACATGACTTAATAAGGACAATGTCCTGGTGATAAAACCTCAGTAAAGTTTTCACACCTTTCTGCCCATTATAATGAGCCCCTTTTTCCCACTTGCATCCTTCTGCTGGATACAATATTTATTAAGCTATTAAGTTTGAAAATCCTATTCCTAAACATGAAGGTTTGTTCTGATTTCAGTTCCATTTAGGATTTCAAATAGACTAGGCACTAGTAACATTGCAAAGTGTTGAGCCAAAACACATAAGAGTAAGCAAAAAGGCCATCTTGCTTACTTAAGTATTCTGTTTGCAATTTTTATGCAACCTTTCAGCATGACTGTTACTCTGAGGATGCTGGAGTCTAGAACTAATATGGTTAAAAACAAGCTGACTAGCTAAATATTGACATTCAACAATGAAAAGTCAGATCATTACTGCCTACAATCTCATTCGGAATTCCAAAATGAGCAAAGGGTCTTTTAAACTTTAGGTCAATTTCAACAATCCTAGTTGAGGACAAGTGGAGCATTAAAACAAGCATCAAGTACTAGTCTGAGATTGCTAACCGTTTTTTTGTTATGCTTACAAAAGTCCATAGTGATTCTCTTCTGGGAATAGTCAGGAAGTGGTTTAGTAAGCAAGGATCCCTTTATCTGTACACACTTCAATTCGCAATGCATCTGACATGAGCTGAATTTTCTTTTTATGTTAGTCAATTTTCCTGGCCACCATATGAAAGCTTTTTCTACACTTGGTTAAACAGTGATCGCCCTCATATTCCTACCAAGAATATGCATTATCAGAATTCTGGCTCCTCTTAATATTAGATCATTATGGTTTAAGAATTCTCCTTTTAGTGAGAGCATAGCTGGCATTTTACTCACATGTTTTTGTCATCTAGCCTGAATACTTTAACAGCAGTATATAACTGATCAGTTGCCGTAACCTCTTTGATATACAAATCCTTTGCTGAGCAGCTAATATATAGCCAAAACAACTGCTACGTGATAGTCAGCATCTGTATCCTCATTTGACTGAAAACTCATTTAATATAAAAGCCTTCTGCACTAGAACTATACCATAAAAAACGTTTTTGCAGGGAGATAATGCCCCCTGCACCCTATACCCCTTTACTTATGTATACAGACTCAATGGTCACACAACCAATTGAAACAAATGCAACTTGCAACAAGCTAGAGCTAAGGTTCTTTTAAATTCAAGGCACATGCGTAATCCCGTTTTCTAACTCCAGCCTTGTTTACTCTAACATATCAACATTACCTTCACCTTTTTCCCTTCTCCTTCACTTAATTCCCCCTTTTCCACCCCAGCCTTTCTTCTCACTTTGCAACCCACACTTGATCTCCTCAGCCATTCTTCTTCATATTCTGTTCTCCCACTCACAAGCTGCTACCTCTCTATACTCAGCTGTTCCTATGGATTCCTATTACTTCCTATCCCTATTACTTAGCATTCACTCCTGCGGATCCCTATATCTTACTTATCATTCCCTCCTTGCCTCCCTCATAGCTAACTGAAGCGTTATTATTTCATTATTTCTGAACTCAAGCCCTAACATAAATCATGTCCATCTGAACTCTATTTCCCATCTTCTTAGTCTAGACCTTACTGACTTGTACCTACCATCTATTTATTTCTCTGTAGCTGGTAAAAACCACAAAACACACAAACTAAGATAAAATAAATAAAATGAGCACAGGCTGTATCAGGCACACAAACCACATAAATTTATTCAGATGAGCGCTTTCGTCTGGTGTACATCACCAGACTTCTTCAGACCTGACAAAAGAATTATTCCATTCCATTTTTCTGTATCTGACTCTCTAAATAATTCTCTCCAGCCCTCTCCAGTAAACATTTAATAACTATAAAGAATAACCTAAGAGACAGGGAATATCCTTGTCTCATTTTACATCCTAAGTCAAATTTTTGAGTACCACCCTCACCACATTAATAAAAAGTTTTAGCCATGCTAACCTATATAGTGCCCTATTTGCTCTCAGCCATCCACCCCTCACTACTTTCTTTAGTAACTCAAGCATAAAATCCCATGAAACGCAGACAAAGGCTATTTGGATTTCCATGAATATTAACCCCATATCATTTTTTCCACTATTATTTGCTCATTCAACAAAGTTAATCAGGAAACTCCAGTGACGGTTTAATAGCAAATCTTAAGCAAATGCAACTTGTTCCTCCTTATAAAGAAGTTAAAACTGTTTCCTGTCTGGCCATTAAAACTCATGTAAAAATCTTTGCCTCAACATTACAAAGAAATGTTTGTCTATAATTTGTATGGTCTGCATTCTCACACTTCTTTATACAAATAAATTGCTGTGGCTTCTATCATCATGTCTGTCAATTTTCAATCTTACAGTACCGCATTACATAGTCTGTATGGGCTGCCCACTAATTGATTAGCAGCCTTCTTTTACAAAATCTACCTGCAGTCTTTCTGGTTTCCCTTCTATACCCTCATTTCAACTGTCATATAGCTCCTACAGTCTTACCTACCTCAATACTCTTATTTAGTTAGTTAGTTCTACTCTTTTTTAATCATCTAGTATTTCCCCTTGCCACTAAAGTGAAAACTCTTTTCTACACACCCTTCATTTATATACATTCTCAAAGTAATCTCAAAATGCTACCCTTAACTAGACATGTGAGGAAACTTCATAATTGTAATACCTGCATATTTAATTATCTGCTTTTTGGACCTATATAAACCATTTATGTAGGAATGTAGGGTTTTTTTTCTTTTTTTTATGAATAGCACAGAATGGATTCAATAATTAGGTATAGGAGATAAATAAAGGAGAAGACAGTTTATTTAAAGAAGAGCTAAATGTTAATCAGAGGTTAAAAACAAGAAAGGAAAACTTGGTAAGAAAAAGGCAGAGATGTTGTAATTAAACAGGGGAAGAGCATTAAATGATGGGGGGAGGGGCAGTTGCAGATGCCCTATATTGACCGTCTAAAAAAAACTCCAGCTATACTCTGTTGTCTACTCAGAGGCGATTTCTGATTTCTGTTTATTGGTAATCCAGTTGAGATTTGCTACTAGTTTAACTGTAGTTAGAGTGAGGAAAAGAACCTTGCTGTCTCAAGGCCTCTGACTGTTGTAGAATCTTGAAGAATTTTGATTGGCTATTTGTCAGTATGCTTGCTTGTTTTTTTTTTCATCTTTTTGAATGTTTCTATTTTGCTATAAACCACCAGTGTTTTATGGTACTGCTCACTGTGCAGCCACATTTAACCATGTACAGTATAAACACAAACATCTTGAGCCATATTTTGACTGTACCACATAACCTGCCAAAATCACTAAAAATTAGTGTGATAAGTATTATCTGTAGTAAAAACAATTACCAGCAATTGTGCAATGAGCCATATTGCCCAGAAGTGTTTGACACAGTAGGGAGAAAGAGCTTATACCTGCTTTAGTTTAGCAAAATTTAGCTTGTGGTAGCCCCGCATTAACCTTGGTATCTGTGTGCATTCAGCAGTTACTCATCACAAGGAAAGTAAATATTGAGTGTCAAGGGGATGAGTATAGGTCAGTATGTTATTGTATTCAGTATTGCTTAAGTCACATACAGTACAATGCCCCCTTTATGATGTACATCACTAGGGATTCACTTCTGATGCTCAAAATACTGACATATCAAATTTCAGTATCTCGAGACCAGAAAAACAAAACTCCACAACCATGAAAACCCAAAATACTGATACTGAAAACACCAAACCATCCCCCAACATTAAAATAAACAAAACAAAAGAAAAATTAAAGAACAAAATACACTACTCTACATCTAAGCCCCCACACCCCCCTACGTATATATGCCAACTCTGAGGTCGCACTAACATAAAAACAGCAACACACCTACCGCTACAAGCCCTGCACTCCCATTACACACACATCATACATATAAAACACACTCACACCTCTCATCCTGGAAACATCAAAAATCTGAACAAGGCCCACGAAAAATATGTACAAATCTGTATGCTGATTAACATAAAATTTGCATACATAATTATGTAACCCCCACCCACTCAGATGGAATGCGGGATACCAACTTTCAAACACAAGCTGAAGGACAACCAAAATATGGTACCAGAGTACCCCTGCTGCCATTCCAATGTCCTATTACCTGGCTATTTCACCCCATTTACCATAAACACTAATGTGTGCATACTGCTTTAGTTCTACAAGGATTAATTGGATTTTATTTTCACATTGTATAGCACAATGCACAAACACTAATAGATATCTGCTAAACAAAGCAATACTGTCTGACTTTTAATGTTTCTAGGTTGTGAGGTATGTGTCTGACTCACAATGAAAATAGACTTGGCATTAAAATGTATCTGCCCTTAAAACTCATTCATTGAAACAACATTGAAACCCACACCACATACAAAGAAAACACATCTGGCTAGTGGTGGATAAAGATTACCTTTGGGCTGTTTTAAAATCATAGGCCCCTTGCAGACAAAACAAGAAACATATATGCATTATTTGATATACCTTCCTGACTTTATTAAATTGTATTCCTTGTATAATACAGCACACTTGTTAGACTTTAGTTAGAGCACAAAATGCTTGAAACCAATGGCAAAACTGCCCAATAAAATTCTACTTTCACACATAATCACATAATATATATATATATATATATATATATATATACATATATATATATATATATATATAAAATGACTGTAGTGTAAGCCATAGGCATCTTGCACAGCTTCTCGCACTTATTTTCAATTTCAGGGTTTTTTTTGGGGGGGGGGCAAAAGAAGAAAAAAGACACATTTTAAACATTGCTTGCCTAATTTTGGAAAGTTGCTAGAATATAATGCTGTGTTACCATCATGCATTCCACCTCCAGGACTTGAACACAGGACCCTGTGCACTACAGTCAGAACACACCAACTATGCCAAATCAGCAGCAGCTTCCTGAAAGACATGAAGACTGAAACTTAAATGGCTATCATTTAGTGAATTAATTTCTCACTTCTCAACACCATAGCTCTCAACCTTTTAGCACAAAAAACCTGTTTAAAGCCAATAATGGGGGAATACAGCCGCAAAACAGGGACAAATTTCAAATACTGATCTTATAAACTTGGAAAAATGCTAGAATAAAAAGTTTGTGTTCCCACGTATTTTCTGAAGAATATGAAGGCTGAAATTCAAATGCCTGTCAGTATTTAGTGAACAAAAATCTCACAAGTGCTGGTGGCTAGGGATTTTGCATTTACACACACACGTGCACACATACACAGAAATCACAAATCGCCATTATGGGAGTGCCATACTGACGGCATCTTTTTCCACTCTTTTCTCCTCTTACCAAAAAAAAAAAAATGCTTTACTTGTTTATCTTTTCAATTCATTCATCGTTAAGAAGCAAAACTCCATCGCAGGCACTCAGCAGCAGGAAAAATAAAAGAATCCACTCACTCAGCCAGGAAAATACACACTCACACACATGCACACACGCACACACGCACACACACGCACACACACACACACACGCACACACACACACACACACACACACACACACACACACACACACACACACACACACACACACACACATACACATGCACACACACACTCGATGAAGTAGCACAGTACCTTAGAATGATGCCAGCAGTAGAAGACCAGAGTGTTGTCGTTAAGCAGCAAATCTCCATCGCAGGCACTCAGCAGAAGGAAAAATAAAAGAATCCACTTGGCCAGGAAAATAAAACTTCATCACACTCAACATAAAAGAATCCACTCAGCCAGACTTGCTCGGCTTAAGTAAAGCTAAATAGCATAGCCACTCGGCCAGACTTGCTCGACTTAAGTAAAACTAAACAGCATAGCTTGCACTCTAGTTGCTGGCAAGCCAGATTTCAAACAGCCATCCAGCCAGGAAAGCCATAGAGCCTTCTGGCTGATGTGGCTGACGGTGCTGACGTCATCACGCACGTGATGACGTCAGCTCTGAAAGCGAGGATATTTAAAAAGACCTGAAAAAAATCAGAAATGAAAGGGTACCACTCAGGGAATTGTGGCACTCCATTATTTGGACCCCAAAACTCGGTAAAAACTGAGTAATTCGGGACAGTTGGGAGGTCTGAACACACTCAACACCTATACACACACACACCCTTACCCACCTACCTTAAACTGCACCTACAGCATCCAGAAATATAACAAAAATACATCCCTACCCTAAACCCTTAACTACTACACACTTACCTACATCTCCGAACATAACTGCACACCGGCCACCATCTTCAACACTCACACACCACTACGTCTTAAAGACACAGAACACTTTACACACACACTGGGAAATACTGCACATTCAACATTCTAAGATACGACAAAGTGACAAACTGCATTTTTTTTCTGATCATGAGATGCTAAAATTCGATATTTCAGTATTTCAAGCATCAGAAGTGAACCCATCACTAGATATATAAAACACAGAAAGATCCAAGAGGTTTCTAACTGGCTTAAAAACTCTAATCTACCAGAATACACTGGAAGCACTGTTTCTTTAATAAGTGTCTTATAGAATCCCGAGGAAAGATGTATGCCTTGTCTTCTATACCATTAGAGACCAAATAATCAAGGATCTTTTATAGCCCGAATAGATGCCCATTGCAAATTCAGTGATGTGATATATTATCCTCCATCAAACAGGAACTGGAGAACTGGATGGGCATTCATAAACTCACCCTCAGTTTACTGGCCTGACTTTCCTCAAGAAAGGAAGATCACTGTCAGAAAGGGTACTGGCAAGACCTAAATGGTCACAAAACTCAAGTGATAAGCATTTCCTATGATCCTACCATCCTATAATTTTCAGAGTGGCAGGATAAATAAAATGCACTGTTGCTGTTGGATGCCATACTGTATATCCCTTGCAGCCAGAATAAACTGCTTCCTCCTATGGCATATTTAATGGGCAAAATCCTATTTTATTTGAGACATTATGTATACATTATACATTATTCCTTTGTATTACAGATAGCTATCAATATAATATAATATTAAATATGTCACTACTACACCTACATTGATATGATAGAAGTATATACTGACTCTCATCTAGCTAGTATAATGAATGAAAGTGATGCTGCTAAGAATATTGTCATTGCTGCTATAGTAGTTGGCACTCTGTGGTCCCTTTCACAGCAATGGTGGAAGTTCACACAGAATAAGGTTTTTAACTATTTCTAATATCAACACTTAAGGTGTTGTTAGTTGAATAATACCCTAATATTTTAGTTAGCTAATTAACTAACTGATTAACTAACTAACTAACTAACTAACTAACTAACTAACTAACTAACTAACTAACTAACTAACTAACTAAGTAAAGGATAGGAGAATGGAATGCAAAACTGAAGGCACATGGGATGAAACTAAGCACAGATAAGATGATGGTAATGGCAGCAAATTGGGGACATCAGAAGAAGCTGGGTATAGACATAGAATGGAAGATAGTGGAACAGGTAAACAGCTTCAAGTGTCTGGGAGGGATGGTTGAGGAGAAAGGTAGTCTGAATGAAAAGGTCAAAGCTAGAATCAGAGGGGCTACAGCCAAATGGCATAGAGTATCAGGTGTAGTCTATTACAGAAGAATGCCAAAGAAGCTGAAAAGTAAGGTATACAAGACAGTGGTGTGGCCAGTACTACTGTATGGTACAGAAACCTGGGGAGTAAAGGCAGAACAGTTGAAGAAGCTAGAGGTGATGGAAATTAAGTGCTTGAGAAAGGTAGTAGGATGCACACTGTGAGACAGATGAAGAAATAAAGACATAAAAGCAGAAGCTAAAGTAGCTCCAGTTGCAGAAAAGATAAAAGAGAACATGTGTAGAAAAGCAGAAAACAATCTTGTGAGGAAAATTTGAGACAGACAGGAAGAAGGTAAAAGGAAGTGAGGACATCCATCAAAGAGGTGGATGGATTGTGTGAAAGAAGATCTGCGACAGTCAGGCATGAGTGTTGAAGGAGTTAGGAGTGTGGCACTGAATCGAGAGAGATGGCGACAGTTAACATGATATCCCTACCCCAATGTTGAAAAAAATGAGAAAAAGGGGGTTGATGATGATGATGATGATTTGAGTTAGTCAGCTACCTTCATACTAGCAGCACTCATCCCTTGGTGAACCTTGAACACATAAGTGTTAGAATAGTAATATCCAAATCTGTACTAAGTATTTTATCGGTCTGTAATACTGATTTGCTCATAATAATTTTCAAGATTGATTTGTTCAGCACTGACTAAATTAATTCTAGCTTTCAATTCTGGTAGTTACTGTCCGTTATCTTTATACCTTTCACCCACCTAACTCTGCATTGTATCTTCTAGATCTCATACTGAGTGCTAGCAGGCTAAACACAGAAGGTGATGGTTTTATGCAAGAGATAGATAGCATGACATCAGACTTTGTAACTGGTGGATACAATACAGAGCTGTTAGAAAGGAATAGGAACTGTTATTTCTAAACATGAAGATTTGGGTGCACCCTACTTCTCCAGTGCTAAATGGAATACTGGGAGTAATAAGAAAAGGCCTAAAGATAATAGTAAAAATCGCATGAGATATGTCACAAAGGGGTTCCTATGAGTACAACGAAAATGTATTATGTCAAATGTGTTTTTGTCGACACATGTAGAGCAAACAGGCAAAACAGTGAAGCGGCTGTTCAGCAAATTCTTTCCCTGGGAAAGAAGTCACTTGACTGCTTCATTGTTTTGCCGTGTTCTGAAGTGTAGTGTGGTCCCTTGTCCGGTATAGCTCCCAAGTGTGATTGTGCAACAGTTACTGACCTTAGGGTTAGGGTGCGGGTTAAGGTAAGTGCATATGTATGAAAGTGTTTACTGTTTTATATTTTGTGCTAAATGTATGGTTGAGATACGTGTGTATGTGTTTTCAGTTGTTTAAATTTGTTTTGGGGGGGTAGAATTAGGGTTAAGGTAAGTGTGTATGTGTTTGGAGCTGTTTATGTAAATGTGCGAGAGTTACTGACCTTAGGGTTAGGGTGCGGGTTAAGGTAAGTGCATATGGTTTAAAATGTTTACTGTTTTTTTTTTCCGTTAAATGTATGTTTGGGTTATGTGCATATGTGTATTTAGTTGTTTACTGGTTTTTGGGGGGTTAAAATTAGGATTGGGTATGTGTTTGGAAGTGTGTAATGTGTTTTTTTTTTTTTGTGGGGGTTGGAACAGCGATTTTTTTCCCTAGGAAAGAAATTACTGTTTTTTGGATTCGACATTTTCAGCTTTCTCTGAAAATGTGTCGATGTAACATCGTTCACTGTTTTAAGCATTCGATGTTGCAATATAGACCAGTCACAAAGTACAATAGGCACACAAACTTTATTAAACAGATAGTAGGAAAAAAATGGGTTATTTTGAAATCTGACACAAATATCAGTGAAATTATTAACATGCAAACCACATTTTATTTATGAAAAGGAAAGAAACTTAAAACAAAGACTCTGTTACAAAGATCAAGTATTTGATTCTCATAAGAATTTTCCTTTTAGTAAACAGGGAACTATCCCCTGCCATAATTGTATTTATTGCCAGTATATTAGTTTAGACAAGGAATTTATACATCCAATAACAAAGGAGACATTTATATTTAAAGCTTCAGCAAATTGTCTAACAGAAAATGTGATATACTTTGTGGACTGTGTAAGATGTGAATGTTTTTCCATAGGTAAAACTAATTAAAAATTTAAAGAAAGAATTGGTTCTCATCTTTTTGAGATTCACAAGCAGATAGAAACTAATGCTGTTAGTAAACACATTATGCAGCTCAGTACTGAACATTCTTTTAAATTTAAGGTTTTACAAAGAATTTGTAAGCAAGAAAGAGGGGGTGATCTTTAAATAATACTGACATGGTGAATATAAATGGATAGATTTCTTTAGAGCTGACAAGTTTCCAGGTCTAAATAGTGAGAATAGCATAAAAGCATTACTTAAATAGAAGCATACCTATGTATGAAATGGAATTTCGTTATATGCCTTCTATATGTTTTTTCATGCTCTTTTATATGTTTTTTATATTACATATTTTTATATTATATATTTTATATGCTTTGTATGCATTCCAGATTCTATGTCTTAATATATATGTTTTAATATTCCTTAAAATGCTTTTTAGACTGTGTTTTAGGTAGTATTATTTATGCAATGCATTTTAGTTATTGGTCAGATGACTGGATTTTGAACATGATTGGCTGACATTTTATATTTAAACTGACTAACATTGTTGATTTCATGTTGTGTTGAGAAAGAATATTGTGGATTCGAAATATCCATCATTAAAGTGTTTTGCAGTCAGACTCCTAGCTTTTTGTTTTGTTGGATTGACTTTTGCTTGTTGGAGTTCATTTAGCTGCCTGTTATTGTTTTTCCTTTGGTTACTTTAAAATAATCTTAATAAACTATATTAATAATATAAGAAATACAAATTCTAATACATTTTAGAAGAATTTAACAAAAAGTATGTTAGTTTTGAAGAAAGAATGCAACTTATGAAAATGGTTATTCTTCCAAAGACCTTGTATATAACTTAGACTACTGCATTATATCTCATTAAAGATCATTTAAAAAAAATAAAACCTTTAATTTTAAGATTCGTATGGCATACAAATAATCAAAGGGTGGCATATACACATTGGTTTACTATCATAAATTCGAAAATCAGAAAAAAATGTGTCTGCATTTTCGAATTTATACATCGGAAATGAACATTTCCAAATTAACCTAAAGTTGAAAACAGCTGTGTATTGTCGAAAATGTCGCTCGCGACATTTACGGCAATACACAGCACTCCCACCCGTCCCGTAACTACCTACCTACCTAGCCTAAACTCACAGTTATGCAGGGGGGGCAAGCCCCCCTGCACCCCCCACCTTAATATTCCAACTCCGAGATCGCACTACAGTGAGGAAAGGGATGTATTTCCCTAACCGCACTGTACCGCGATCCCCTCACATGAGCGAACGTTAGAATTGCAAATGCACAGTCCATTCGCAATGGTAACGTTCGCTCACATCACCTGCCGAAATATGAAGTATTCGAACATCTGTTGTTCGAATACTTCATAGCCGTGCAAGTGCACGTCGGCATTGTGATGGTAAACCATACACATCACATCAGATCACATCATCACATCAGATCATGGGAAGAGAATTGGTTAATGCAATCTTATTTAGAAACTTAAGAATTAACTGCTTCATTTAAAATGATCATACGCTGGATAGACAACATGTATAAGGCTAAATGGAATGATTTATAAGTAGCCTTATTTGATGAAAAGAAATGTAGAGTGACAGAACAAATTTCAGATGTAATTGATAACTAAATGTGGATAGTGATATCAAATCTATTTTAGTATAACAGTTAGTCCACTACAGTTTCACGATATGTTGCTAATATAATGAAATACTTCAAGAATTGTATCTATTGTCACATAGACATATGAAAACCAGTTTGATATTGTTTATCCTTTTTGTGTGAGAACATATTTAATTGAAGTCATAAATAAAACTAAAATGACAGCTTGGAAAGAAAGGAATTTTATAGAATGGTATTAACTAATTTCTAAATATGAAACCAAAGGGAGTAGACAATTTGATTAATATATATTCAGTTTAGATAAAGGAGATCAGTTACATTTGTATGATATTAGAAAACATGCAGAACAAAAAAATACTTTCAAGAAGTTAATTCAGCCTCTCAGATGAGATTGTATTAAAAAACAGACCCTATAAAACACATATTTCTGATTTATAAAAATATAATACAGTATAAAGAAATATTAAATTATAGCCATTGGAAATTTATTTTTCAAGATGTGGAGTACAATTTGACATAGAAATATAGGTACTGGATTCTGAAATCTGTGAGAAATACTTCTCAAGCTCCATTTAATGTAGTTAACATGGATGTTATTTACAGTGTATTCTATACCACAGATAATTTACTGGATATATATAAACATCCAAAGGCAGACTGCTGGAGATGCAAGTTAGAAACAAAAGCAATTTGAAAACTTTATATATGAATGAATTTCTTTGAGGAAATTCTGGGAAAATTTAACATTTTTCAGGCTAAATGTTCAGGCATCTGTCTTATAAGTAAAGAATTAGTATTAAATAATGTTCATTTACCTGTTGTGGAATGATCAGAACTCTCTCCTACAGTCTATATCAGCCATAGCCATAAAGGTTATAATAAGGAAATGGAAATAAAACAATCCACTTCAATTTCAGAATTTCTTCACCTTCAGAAAATAAAGTTCAGCAAACAAATGCAAATAATAAAATTCAAATAAATGCTAAGACAAAAAATTCCAAAATTGGACGAATCTTTTTGTTGTTTGAGAGATTCATTTAGTGATTAGCAAAAACCTGCAATACAATAAAATATGACAATTCATTTTAAGAATAATTTTTACTGTTTAAAATAGCATATTTATAGAAAAAGCACATTGTATGCACACTGAAAATAGTAATAGCATATATTATATTATTCAGATGCTGTTATAAAACTTACAAGATTTTTGATTTTAATCAAAATCTGTCATACTTATTAGACACGTGTAAATGCACATTGATTATGGACTATGTTTGCACTGGGTCTACTTCGGTAGACCAAAATTTCACTTACCTGAAATCCATATCACTGAGACAAAATGGCCAACAGCACCAGCACACTGACATCCCAGAACACAGACTTACCACTCCAGGTAAGTAAACACTTGGGCATCGTGAAAAAAAATGTTAACCAAAGGAAAGAAAATCCATACCCTGCCTAATTAAATATACCAATTCCGAAATTGCACTACCATGCGGTTAAGGGGCAAAGTTAAACAGGATGGCCAAGTGTTTACTTACCTAGAGTGGTAAGTCAGAGTTCTGGGATGTTGGTGTTATGGTGCTGTCAGCCTTTTTGTCTTGGTGATATGGGTGACATTGCGATCTAATGAAGTAGACCTGTTTATACTATAAATTAATTGACTATCTTTGTACTATGTTTATACTATAAATGAATTGACTATCTGATGATTTTATTCAACCAGGAAACAAATTAAAAAAAAATCTTGTACCCACAGTCATTCCATTGTCTGGAACTATAATTTTGCTTAGTTGACACTTGCTTGATAAATGTCTTATGCTAAAATGTATAAGACTGATATGCCAAATGTTTTTTTCTGTGTGTACCAAGTCTGATACTATGAGTGGCATGAGAAATGTTCAAGTCTGTTGCTGCACTTGATGTGACAGTGCTGAACTGAACAATCTAATAGTTCCCATTGCCTGACACTGATGAGCACAGTACAGATTAACACATAAGATATCTTTGTCAGAATAAAATTACACTCAATACCCACAACTTAAATAAGTAACCAAAACTAGTCATATAATTAGTAATTCAGACACTTGCATAATAAACAAATAATTAAAACTCAGAAAAGATATTTAAACATTGAAACAAACAAATTATACTGTTTAAACATTTCAAATAATCAAAAGGCTTTATTTTAAAATGCACTTTATACTGGTATTTTCATTAACCTCAATGGTGACAGACATAACTCTCAACTGATATTTTACATTTTTCCTTCCAAAATGATGAAGTGGTTTGAGAGGAAAGCACTAAATACTCATTAAACACTGCTGGTTCTTTTAGATCCAGGGATTTCATGTTTATTGTAGGTCTCCTTTATTGGATACTTTCTCCACAGTGCCTGTTTATTGGATACTTACTCCACAGTGGCTAATGTTTATTGGACACTTACTCCACAGTGGCTGATGTTTATTGGATACTTACTACACAGTGGCTAATGTTTATTGGATACTTACTCCACAGTGGCTGATGTTTATTGGAAAAAGCACAAACGGCCAGCATATATAGTCCAACGCTTTATTTTGCAAGAACCAGGAACATAAAAATGTCCCAAGCAAAACTCCAACCCTCAGACCGGTTTCGGCAATATGCCTTCTTCAGTGAGTAAAAAACATGCCCAAACCTGAGCATCATACTTATTTATATCCTGCATCAGTCATGCTTAACCGATGGTATAATCCAACCCCTTTGATACATATTCATGAGCCCAAAGAACTGCTTACAAAAGCCTATAGAGTCATATATGTAACAAAGGTACTAAACAAATGTAATTGCAAATGCAAACGTATTAACAAATATGAATGTAGATACAATGAGTGCACGTCTTAAGATAATTATAAACAAATCTTAAAGATAAACAAATGGTAAAAATAAACAAAAGATGGTATAAGAATGCCATACAAACATGACTCAACCTAGTCTAAACTCTGTCCACTAAACATAGACCAAATTATATATATTTCAAGTTTAACAACCCAATCACTCCATATGGACATATATGTACATATATATATATGTATCATATTAAAAAAGGAAAAACACATTGGTAGTCACAAGAAATATATATAGTTTGATAATTCAATTATAAATACAACCAAATTGTAACATGGAAATTGAATGAAGCTTCTCATAGCCTTGTACCAATAGGACAAAAAGCTAGATGAAAAAATATTCATTATAAATGGTCATTTATACCAGGAGTAAACAAGCTCCAAGATGAATAATCCAATATTTATCTTTAAAGCTTAGTGTATTTTGCCATCCCTGTTGATGGCTTCTATCCCCTATAATCCTGCCAATGACAGTGAACATGAACCTGGCTGAAGGATGTTTAAGTGTATGTTGAAAAAGTGCATTAGTTGGCTTTTTGTTCCGTATGTCACTCCTGTGTTCCCCTATTCTAATACGTAGTGAACATGAAGTTTTGCCTACATAAAAGGCTGAGCAATGACATGTCGCTAGGTATATCACCCAACTACTGGAACAATTCCCAAAGATTCTAAGATCATAAACTTTGCTGGTATTGGCACTGGTGAATTGTTTGGTTTTGTTTACCTGATTACACGATATACAATGCCCACACGGCTAATGTTTATTGGATACTTACTCCACAGTGGCTGATGTTTATTGGACACTTACTCCACAATGGCTGATGTTTACTGGATACTTACTCCATAGTGGCTGATGTTTATTAATAGTTTTAAAAAGTGCACTACTTTTCTTATTGCTCACATTACTTGTTTTAACTTCTCGGTGGTGGGCATCATTTCCAACTCTTTGGGATCATGACCCTGCTATCCCATCTCAAATGAATATGACATCATTGTGGATGTGTCTAAGAAAAACTTTCAGAGTATTGCCAGGGTATGCATGGCAACATGTGAGTGGGTGTGGGTGAATTAAAGAAATCTGCTTGGGAGAGTGGAAAAGGTTACAGGATTTACATGTGAAATTTACAAGTCAATTTTAATTATGTTAATAAAGTGAACTGTATGATCAGAATCTCAAAGGACTTGTCAAGACCTGGGCAGGGTATTAGCTATTCAAATGATAAAGCTTTTCCAGTCTAGCATGCATGTTGTGAGTACAGACTAAAGCAGACTGAGTGGCAAATGTCCATAGTTCATCATGTCTTGTTTTTTGTAAAGAGGATGGGACACATAGCTATTCAAAGTTAATACAGGCTTTATGATGTTTAAACTAATTGTTGATGTACTAACATGGCTTTAAATCACACATCTTTTAACAAGTTCATTGTTATGTTTTGACAAAGTTTTGAAATTATGCTTACTCTGCAGTAAAATGGTTCCACGACCAAAAAAAAAAACACTGATGTTCTATTTGATTTTTGAGGTTTTAAAATTGATGATCTCAACTCATATGCCCTAGCAGTGTTTAAAAAAAAAAAAAAACTAACAACATGAGCTGTTTCATGTTTACTGTTAAAGTAAGTTCTATTATAAGTAGCTTAAGCATTCATTGATACAGATTAAAGAATTTATCTATTTTCACTAATAGCAGAATTGCACTGGTGTGGAGAATGAAATATAGTATTTACCCAGTGTTTGGACATCAGTATTACTTTTTTATCATTGACTGCAGCGATGAATTAAATTATATGATGGTATACAAGCAGCAGGTATACAAGCTAAAAAAACATTGCCACTCATGGGGAAATGTGAAGAATGGAGAGTAAAGGAGACATTAAAAGAAGGATAGTGAGGGGCATCATGACTAAGACAACATGGCTATTTAAAGATATATCAGTTGTGCAGCATGGAGATTTAAAGCTATATTAGTCATACAGCTGGAATATTATCATATGGAGCATGTGGAAGAATCTGAAGACTAAAACACTGACATTGCACTACCTTGCTTATCTATGAATATGAGGACAAATGACTTGGTGTTTTGAGGAAGAACCCTGTTTAATTGAGCAGGTTGAATGTGCAGAGATAATTGAAAACCTGAATTTGGATAGTTTTATGATGAAAAAAAGTGTAACCAAATCTAAAACCACCAAAACACACTGTAAACAATGATGCTAATGGTCAATAAAGACTGGAAGATTGCTTACATGGATAGTTTTATGTTTGCTGGAGCTTCACCCTTAAACACATGACAAAGAATCACAACACACCTACTAGAGGTATGCAGCATCCAGCCAAATTTCCTGTTCATGGGAGAATTTAACTACCCCTCTATAGACTGGGAAACATACACTGCTCTAACTCACAGGCACAATGTTTCCTGGACTTTAAAAACACAAACAACTTGGACCAGATATTGCACTCTCCAACCAGAAGGTCAAACATATTGAGCCTAGTACTCACCAATATGGGAGAGCATTGCATCCACTCACCCCCCCAGTGTCACGTCCTCATTGGAGAAGTCAGACCACAAAGCTGTCTCCCTCAAAATAAATATCATCCAGGAAAACTCATCTAAATCCATAACAGTTAGAAGCTATGCTAAAGCAAACTACGTACTATTAAGCAACAGTTTGTGAAAATTCACGGTGCCCAAAAGCCCTGAGAACATTGCTACCTATGCAGAATTATTTACAGGAACACTGTACAAACATGAAAAGGCTGCACTGAAGCTACTGTACCTATAAGATGTAAGCTCAGATCTAAAACCAAAACCAAATCACACAGGCTACATACCAAAAGAAAAAATGTCATGGCCAAAATCAGAAAGAGAAGCTCTCATAGAGGAAAGAGCTCTCTGGTTCAACTAAACAAGAAACTAAGAGGTCTAATAAAATACAACAAGGCCAAGTACAAGATAAGGATAGCCTCCCAGGCTAAGAACAATCACAAGGTCTTCTATAGCTACGTCAGGAACCTTAAAGTTAATACTCAGCAATGTGCAGAACTCATGGCAAATGACACAACCTTCACTGACCAGGGTGATAAAGCAAATCTACTGGCTGATAAATTTAGCTCTAACTTCACCCCCGACCCCACCACTACCCCTCATGTGAAATTCCTTCTAGCATGTACCCCCAACAATCAACAGGGAGTAAATCCTGAATGCACTTGCTAAGGCCAAAGACACTGCTTCAGTGGGCCATGACAATATCCTCCTAAATAGCATAAAACATGACCTCAAAACAGGTTACATGCCAGGTGAAATGAGGGCCACAATGGTCATCCATCGTCATAGGGGTGGACCATCAGATGACTCTGGGAGCTACATATCCATCAATCTGACAAGTCTAATATGCAATGTTAGGGAAATAAAATATATTCACAGAAATGATCAACAAAGACATTGGAAAGCTACAAACACTGGCTGCTTCCAAGTTTGGCTTTGTTAAGGGAAGGTCTTGCCTATTTAACCTGGTAGACTTCTTCAATAGGGTCGCTATGCTATGGTTTATGGGAAAATGGTGCATATCACATACATTGACATGGTGAAAGTATTCAGTGCAATACCTCACTCAGGTACTGTTGACAAATTTTCAGAAACAGACACAAATCCCTATGTAATTTGCTGGATTGCCAGCTGGCTCACAGATAGGACTCAGGAAGTCAGGATCGGTGAAACCACCTCTACCAAGAGACTGGTCACCAATGGAGTACCCTAGGGCTCCATATTGGTCCTGTTCCTGTTTGGCATCTACTTCTCAGAATTCAAAGTTAATGTCAAAGACTGCTGACTCACTGAGTTTGCAGATGACTGTAAATTTGAGAGCTATCATCAATTCCTCCCCATGACACCCATGTCCTAAAAGAAGGTCTAACACAAACTAATGACTGGTGTGAAGCCATAGATTAAACTCAATGCAAAGAAATGCATTATAGTGTCCTTTGGGGAAATTGTCCACCTAAGCAAATTACTTCATCAATAAAACACCCGTAATAGTTAGTCTTATATTTAGAAATCTGGGAAAATACATAGACAGTAATCTGGCCTTCAACTAACACATAGCAAAGATATTAAGAAACTAATTGTATGTCATCCATCTCATAAGCAAGGGTATGGCATCCAGGTCCAAGGAAGTAATAGTACTGCACAGCTCAGCACTTATCAAACCCATCATTGAGTACAGTGCCCCCTTTGGCATGTACCTAATCAGGCACATACAACAGCTGGAATGCCCTTAAAGGTTCCTCACTAGGATAATCCAGTTTTGAAGGGTTGGCATAATGGTTAAGGTGTTTACTTTACAGACATAACATGCAGGGTTTGATTCTCATGGGGAGTAGTTGACTAGGCTTAAAATGTCTTATGAGGGCAACTAGCCTAGTACTAATATATGAACCTATGAATACCCTGTCCTTCTCAGATTGCCTTACGGTCCAATCTCCTACAGATTACTGAGAGGCGACTTATACCTAGCATATAAGCTATCCTAAGATCCAGCTCTGATGGATATCTTTTACATCCACAAGATAAACAGCACCAGAAACACTAGATCCAAGGACTTGAACTTTGGATGTGGCATAAGTAGAATCTGCTGGAGGGACTGATATGTGTCTCAAAGGATCTCGGAGTATGGAATAAGCTCTCCATCTACATGAAGCAGAGTTCATCCCTGACCCTATTCAAAAGAAACCATGATCATTGGACGGGAAGTTACAAATTTACTCCCTGGTCTGGCCTCCATGTCTTAATGGGCAGAGGTCAAAAGTAAGTAAATTAATCTCCAATTAACATACCTCCCACATAACCCTTACCTATCTCTTTACTAACATACCCCACCATATAATGTAGGTGTCCAAGAAACTCTGGGACAAAACTGAGATGAGCTACATGGCTAGACTTGTAAAGACTTGGTGGTCACTAGCCTAGTATAAAGTGTTTGAACTCCTTCTAATCCAATCTCCCATTCCTGCATAGCCCTTCAAAGTCCCAAGCCTATACACTACCTAGCCCTACCAAACCCAAACATAAAATTCACACTCATTTCCCAACCTGACTCCTCATTCCCTAATTCTAAACCTCCATTCCAAATCCTAATCCTAAAGTTGTGATTGCTGGCTAAACCTAAAATTCCATCCCCCCACTCTGATCACTGCCTAACCCCAAAACTCCTGTCCAACTCTCTAAACCTAAAACTCCAAACATACTTGCTAAATGTAATTTCCCTGAGCACTCCCTAACCCTACAACCCCCATTCCCACTCCCCAATCCTAAACAACCAATCTCCCTTCCCTAAACTTTAATTTCCAGATCACTCCCTAACCATATAATGCCATTTTGGTTCCCTAATCCTAAACCCTCTCTTCCACTCCCTAACTCACATCTGCCCTCCTGCTCCCTCCTCACAGCTGCCTCTCTGAATTAATATTGGTGTTTGAGCACAAGCATCAGCCTACATGAGATACAAGTTGGTTGAGTGCTTGGTTTCATAACAGTGGGCACTGTGCACTTGAGTCTCAAGCATTTATAAAAGATCCATAAAAGAATAATGGCAAACATATTTTCTGCAAATTCAAAAAAACTAATATAGGATTTTCAGATTTAACTCTCACAGCTGGATATGGCAAAGTACATATTATCACTAAATTAATTGTTACAAATGCCAAATACCAGAAGCCTTAAAATAAAATATGTACATACCTCACAACATGTTAGGGTAAGAACTCTTTAGAAAACCAAAACTAATTGGGTGGGGTGGCAAAAAATTGCAGACAGATTTTAAATATTGCTTTTATGCAGCCAGCATGTAGAGAGAACAACAGCTTATGCTTTATCATGTATTTTATGCAGGATATGAAGTCTGAAACTCAAACGTGTGACACTAATCACTTTAATTTTAATGATTTTCCATAAAACCACACATTTTATGAGGAATAGACTAAAAGTATGAAACAAAAATCTGGGCAGTCTGCAAAAGTCTGGACATTTGAGAGATGTGCATACATGCTAGTTAACAAGATAAGTAAGGATTAGAAGAATAAGATGTTTGGAAAAGATGTAGCAGATGATAGTATTCTTGTAAAAGGTAAAAACTGAGTGATCGTAACATTGCTCTGGTGGCTATTTATATGCCACTTCGATGTACAAAAAGATACTTTAAATGTAACAGGTCTGGAACAGTTGCTATGGGTCACTCTGAGATAGACAATTAACCGAAAGCAAATAATTTAATAAGATGGTATTATCTAATATTTAAAGACCAAGAACAAAAGCTGTTAATGAAGAATATACCAGGGAATGGACCAGTCTGGATATTTTATGTATAAATGATAGAGAATTGTCCATTACTGGTAATAATATAGAATTGTCCATTACTGGTAAGGTTAAGGGGAAACTGGAGTTTGAAGATCTTACTAAGGGAATGAAGAGGAGAAGAAGTCTTTATACTAGTATGTCCTCTGTTTAGACAAATTATCAACCTCATACAACCAGTTTTATCTCCAATAAGAACACCAGTGCCACATATAATGGACTTCACACTGATGTGGTTTGTGTTAAAACTTCTTGACCTGGAAGATGATAACCTAATAAAAAAATGAACTCTCTTGTCTATCTCTTTAAGATTCAACATATGTTTATCATTACAGGAATTATGTACTAAAATGGAAAGTCAAAGGAAGAAATAACACCTTGAGTTAAGAGGCACCACTGGGATCAATATTGGGCCCTATTTATTCAATATTTATTTAGCGGACATAACATGAATAAATCCACATTAAGACTTTTTATGCTGATACAATCAAGATTGGAAAAATAAGTTCTGGTTTTAAACTTTGAATGTGTTGTCAGCATTTAATGAAATCATTCGCTGGGTAATAAAGATAAAATGTTAATTACTTGTGGTAAAACTAGAAGTATCTTTTTTGACCAAGATGGGTTAAGAGGGTATTGAACAGGCCAAACTGGATTACAAAAAATGATATGAAATTTTGTGATGTTGAGATTCTGGTGGACTGAAATTAAATTTCAAGACACTTATATTAAAGCATTCTGTGATGAAAGCTGCAAAATATTGGAAAATGTATTGATATTAATTACATAAAGAAACTGATGTTTACTCATCATTCTACGGTAATCGTATTAGATCCAAATTAGTATATGACTTCACATTAAAGACATCAGCTATAGAAGAATTAGATATAAGGCTTGGAGATACCAAAAAGCAGATTTCAAGGTAAATGCCTAGAATGGAAGGAAATGTCAAGACTTATTAAAGAGGTGACGTGTTTTCCTTGAATTATAAATTCTATAAGGGCGATCTTGTTTATGCTTATAAAACTAATAGGAGTTATTTTCTTCAGGAGTACATAGATCTAAGTAAAAGTATTAGGCCAGCCCAGATAAAACTGATTAACATTTTCTTTAACTGGACTATCATTACTATTCTGTGTCAGTTCATTTACTATTCTGTGTAAGTACCTTTATTATTATATGTATGTACGTTCATTATTTTTTATTATCTGGCATATCATTACTTGTCTATGTATGCACATTTACTATGTATACCTTGTATAACCGCCTTCAACTCATTCTGTAAAATAGAGCATTTTTCTCTGAGTCTCCTCTGAAAATGGGACTTGTGCTAAGTTGGACTTTCCCGAGAAAGAAAAACAATAAATAACTAAACAGATATACATCTAACCATATGCTTATCAGAGCAGACTGTAGAAGAAAGCAATATTTAACCAAAAAATATTTATTGAATAATAAAGTAACACTATTGAAGGAGAATTTAATATGTCACAAGGCAATTACAATAATGTAACTTTTTTATAGACAGATGGATAATTTAGTGCTTAATGATACAGTGTATATTAGGCAGGTGAGATGAACAATAATCCATAATTCTGCTTTCTTTCTTTCTATGTTAGCATACACATAAAGATGTCAACCAAATTATTGGCATCAGACAAGAACAGACTCAAGAAAACACACAGAAACACATGCATACATATATATTATATATTATATATGTACACATATATATATATATATATATATATATATATAGATAGATAGATACGGCAGTTGGCACAGGGAATTGAGGCTGTGAACTGTAGCTCTCATAGTGCAGGATTTGATTCCCTTGACCCTTATTTGCCTACTATGTGACATTATGCATGGCCTGTCCCTGAAAAGAGAATATGTGTCCAGTATGCCGATGTGGTTAAGAAATGGGTTTATATATATATATATATATATATAGAGAGAGAGAGAGAGAGAGAGAGAGATAGCAGTTAAAGAAAAGCCTTCGTAAGTCATAGACATAATTGTCTTAGTCCTGTGGTACATATACAACTGATGGACCTATCTCCCAGTACCAACTTACTAAATAACATAAAACAAACTTCAGATGATCCGCACGCGATGATATATTTTTTCATTTACTGTTAATATGTCATTTCCCTTTAAATTTTTATCACAAAGTTAGTGGGCCTTGCAGAAAGAATCTTTCCTGTCATACTGCTTTGCTTTCACCTTTCAGCTTTTTCTTTTCCTGGTTTGGAATTCAGTGAGTGTGATGTAGTGGCCGTGGCAGAAATTACATATGTCCGATAGTCGTTCAGGTGAGCTGTGCAAGTGAAACAATAAAATATAATTTCATAGAAATGTATTCATATCTGATCTTTAATACACTGTCATGCTAATACGTCTATAGTATGCTTTTGTTTCTTGAAGATAGGAATAAATCTGAATTAAATATAAGCTTTGATGATAATGCACATCAAGATATATAGAGAGATTATTTTATGATAGTAAACATAGACTTTCTTGTTATTTTCATCTTCATTTTGAACTCTGCAAATGCTGATGCACTGCAATATTACTTTAGTGCAGCCTACACAGTGCCTTAACCTCTACTAATGTGAATTTTAAATGTCACCTCCATTACAGTGTGAATAATTAGGTTCTTGCCCTGATCAGTTTTATTCATTTCAGACCCATTCATACCTCCCACTGTGTGTATGCTATCAGTTTTCACAGCAGGGGATGCAGGATCTGATACAGTTATTGTGCACTGTGCATGTCACTCATTTTGCTGAAAATTAAAAACACCTGTTATCCAGCAAAACTCCTGATAAATGCCATATATAAAGACAGCCATGACACAATCATCATTACTGCTTTAGAAGTCTAATTATAAAACATAACCATTCATACTGCATGTCTTGTAATGCATGTGAGATTTGAATTAAAAGAAAATATAATATAAATGGCATTGTTGTTCCACTAGTAACAACAAAAAGAATAAACTGATGGATTCATGCACCATATGAAATTTGCTGGGCACTTGCCAATGCCTCGGTACAGTGCCAGAACAATACACAATGAAACTCCACAGCATTATGAAGTAACACAAGACACAACACTGTAGGTGTTCATTGAGTTAGCCACATTAAAAAAATCAATACTTTAAAGGAAGGCCAATTGTAAAATAAAGCAAAAATACAGCTCAGTTAATTGCCAAAGTGTTCAACAATATAGCTATGCAGTGTGGCATCATTTACATGAAACTTTAACAGAATCTGAGTAAACAATCAGCTTATGCTGAGCTTGTACATTTATTACTCCTATCTCTTGAACAGTCAAGCAAACAAGCATTTCATGTTCCTCTGCTGCTAGCTCTCTTTCTAGAAATAATGCATGCTCACTTGGATTATTCATTTCCACTGAGGGAATGGAAGGTAATGACAGAAAGTGACCAGTATTATAATGCATGTTTGAGGGGATTTCTTATTTTAGTTCCCCACTGTGAGTTGAATGGGAATGGCCTTATCCAACTTACTAGTGCTAGTTTTGCTCCCTGGCTTATACTCATTTGCACCCATTGAAAAGTTTTCATGGACACTCTAAAATTGGCCCTAGGTGTGAGTTTGTGCATGTGTGTGCCTTCTGTGGAATGTTGAGCACCTGGCTGGCAACTCGACACTGTAAAATTCCACTGCCAATCATGAGCGGACAGGTGCTCCGCTGTGGCGACCCCTAACCGGTCAAAGCCGAAAGAAGAAGACTTGTTACAATTTGCTGCAGTTCCCCTGACTCCACTGGCATGCTGCTATAGTCAGAGTGAGGGGAACTCTCATTCACTACTAATGGAAGGTCAACTAAACCCTCACAGTTCTAACCTCTGCCTAGTCAGTGCTGTGGAGAAATGTTGTTTCAGTCCACCTGTTTTGGCTCAGCAATAAACAATCACATCAGCTTATCATTTTCTTTGACTTCTAGCATGATGCAGCAAATCAGCCTGTCAAAAAATTGGATTCACAGATGGTAACCCACTTAGAAGAAATTCTCAAGAAAAATACTAATAGATTAATGAATCCGAATCTGCACTTGGGATTGTCAGGGGAAGCACACAGTATGCTGTGCCTATGTATTCCTCTCCTTCCATTTTTACCTATAATTTTTAATATTAATATTTGTGTTCACTGAACTGTATTTCATTGACCATACATCTTTTGCATGGAAAGACAAATGTCTAACTTTTACTTCAATTTTTCTTCCTTTGAATATTAAGCAAAGAGCCTGTTTTAGTCCCACATTTAATTTCATGGAAATCGACTTTATGGAAATCAGAATGGGAAATGCACTACTTCTGTTGGTCTTTTTTGTTTGTTTGTTTGTTTTTAAATCACCAGTGCATAATTGATTGCATCAGCTGTGTTTTTTTTTTTTTGGCAGGATGTTTAGAGCGGTACATGCTGAAGGGACACTGTATTCAGTGATAGGGTTGATTAGTGATGTATGGTATAATGAGGAATTATGACTTCTTTATTTATAGAGGAAATACCTAAGGATCTGGATGTGCCAGGTAAAATGATTTCCTGAGCCTGACTGAAGCATGATGGTCAAGGAACAGTTAATTGCTGACAAAGGTACACAGATCTCTGACTACTGTCAGTTTTAAGTGGGTGATCTTTATATACTAAGAACTACAGAAATGTTGCTTTCCAAATGAAACCATGCTATAGCTGTTGTCATTACTAGGTCGGAAATTAGCATAGACAAGCCTCTGTTGGAATATTTGAGTATCCATTAAGGAGCATATGTCAGCACCCATTTTTTATATCAGGAAAATAAATGCTGAAGAGGACAAGACTCATTAAAGAGCAATGAGGAACACAATTAGTAAAGTTACTTTTTTAGAAGACATACTTCCAACTTTAATTGTGTGATTCCTGTCAGTGGGTCATTTGGCTATCCAGGGAATGCTTTAGAGGTTAATGCTGATATGACACCAGGGTAATACAGCCAGTCCAGCTATCAGGAATTGTGTAAATAATTATATGTCACTTGAAAATATTAATACAATTTAAATAGAAATGTGATACTGCCAGCCAAGCTATCTGGAATTTTGTAAAAATCATATGTCATTTGTGAATATTAATATGATCTATAGGCTTGTCTTACAAATATAAGAGAACTACATGTTATATGTATATTAAACTACTGGTGCAGAAGTATGTGTTGAACTGTAAGTTATGTAGTGAGCTTGAAGAATGTAACCACAGTGTACCCTACTGGAAAGAACAGAAATGTATATAAACTATATTAATAGTAGAAGTTGGAACATACAGAGTTAACTTGCAAAACTTCAAGAAAATAAGTTGAAATTTTTTACGACTGTGCTATAAAAGTTAATTAAAGCAAGGAGACATGATGTCTAGAGCTAGAAGTTTTTCCTATTGTCTTGAAACATGAATAATTACTAGGTTTCACATGTAAACTGTTTTTATTGCTATGTGACTTCTTAGCAGCTGCACATCTGAGAGATAAGTATTTTGACTCAGAGATGTTGGTTTCTATTAGCTTGGGAACTGAAGGCAGGTGGAAAGAGTGATATCATCCAGCTGACCCAGCAATACTGTTTTGATATTAATTTGGGAACTCTATCAAAGACTGTGCATTTTGTATCTTGTCTTGGATCTAGAAACATCCATTCAGCACTTCTCATCTGTATTTGCTTTACTAATAGTAAGTAACTACATTACAGTAATATCTTTTAGAGATAGATAGGAATATAGTAAGACTAGTTTAGAGGTTTTCTGTATTTATTTGAGACTGTCCTGCAAAGTTGTTTTAAAATATTTCCTGTGATTCTGAACTCTGTAGTTACTGTATTGTTTGAGTACTGTCTTGCTCTTTTATTATTTATTATTAAATATATTTCAACCCTTTAATTGTGGCTGTTTTGTTTAGAGATATTTAAGATCTTAGCGTACTTGCATATGTATTTGGTGAGACTGTACAGGCCACTCCAATAGCCTTGGAAGTCTTGGTCACATTTACCATTTGGATAATAGTAGCATTACACGGTAGGATTGGACACTCTTTGTAAGGGTCTTTATAGTAGGTGATAAGTAAGGGTGGCTGGTGGCAGCTGGTACTACCATATATTCTGGGCAGAAGGGAGCATAGCTAGTAAACCTGTGCCAGCCATTCCCAGGTGTGTGTGCATTTGTATATCAATCAGTCTCAAAGTGTGTGCGTCAGCTACTTGGGCAGGGACGCAAAGCACTGGTTGGACAGAGTAGGTGTTGGAGGTCTTAGCTTGGCCACTTGGGTGACATCTTAACCCTATAGCTGTGCCAGTGGGAAGTCTTATTGGGGATCCGAGGAAAGAGAGAGAAACCAGCCCCAGACTGACTGTGATCTCTGTGTGCTTTTAAGGGAAATTGTAATTCACTGTGTGTGTACTTGTCATCCTCCCAATGTGTATGCCCCCCACTGGTGCTAGTTGTGAGGATGGAGGCTCCTTGATTATGGGGCCACTACAGGGGCATCACAGTTGAACTGTGTGATTTTGCCATAAATATCTCTATGCAGAACTGTACTGAAGGCCTTTGCCAGATCCAGATGTGCAATGTGAAAGGAAAGTCCTCTGTCTATGACTTCAGTAACCCTTCTGAAGAAGCCAATTATACTGAGCAGACAAATCCCACTTTTAGTTAAACAAGATTGATTTGGAGCAAAAGACTGAAGGTTCCTTGTGTCATTACTAATATGTTCTACTATGATACATTCCATGTCTTTACAGAAACTACAAGTGAGACTTCTGTCTGGTTACGCAAGTGATTCTCTAGTAGGGCCAAATGACAGTTCTATGTATGCATAGTGTATAACCAGTGGAGTGGCTAATTTTGAATATGCTTAGAAACACCTAAGCAAAGCCTTGTTTGACACTTATTAGTAGGCAGACAGGTACACTGCCTGAATCCATGGAAATAGTGATCTTAGCTTTCCATAGTGCAGGTAGGATTTGATCAAGGGATGTTTTGGAAGAGATGGTGTCTGGCAAACAGGGGGGTGGGACTGATTTATAAGCAGTGTGAAATTAGAACTGGATTTGCTAGCTAGGATGTTGTCAATCATTTCAAGATCAGAGTAAGTGGTACCACTGGGTACCAGCTTTGAGCATTATTGAGTGCTACCTGTAATTACCCTAAAGAACTTTAAGAAGGTTTTTTGGATGTCTTTGGTAAAGCTGGAACTTTGAGTTCATAAGTGGAAAGTAATATTTTTAACAAGACTGCTTCCAATCTGTTTTAGACCTTGTTTGTGGTGAAGGGAGGAGGACTTTTTATGGCCATTAGTCATTTCCTCTTGTTATACAGTTTATTTATGTGTTAACTCTACTGTAAGTATTTGTTCCTAAATTTCAAATTATACTTGTGCCATATGGGGAGAGATGCATCTATGCATCTGTTTCTATGACTATATAAATCAGAGGTACATGGAATATGAAGCAGCTTTGGCAAAGGATTCAAAGGGGCTAGCACTTTTAAATGACTCTAGGTCATCAGAAAATCATAGATTAGTTTTATCATAGTCATTAAAATGTAGTAGGATTGATGAGAGGACTGGTACTAGTTCCAAGGGAGAAGATCCCTGCTATGTGGCTGTACCATATTATACAGGAACAGACACATTAAGGAGACCAGGTATGGGTAACGGTAGTAAGGAAGAGGTCAAGAAGACTTGTGCCTTATGTGGGGAAGTACATAATCTGACCTAAAGAATTAGCATTTACATTATCTAAGAAGTGCTGTATGTATCGGTTATCGGTTGTATACATTTGCCAGTGGATGGACAGGAAGTTAACTGGTGATATGCATCACACTGTTGTATAAGAAAGAAAGCATAAGAAAACAATACTTTCACTGTTGATTCCTGCCATGATTCTATATAACAGGAAAATAATTTAGAAATTCCATAAAATCTGAAAAGGATTACATTCATTTCCAACTTTTCCTTAATTTGTTTTCTGCATCTTTGCTTTCTGTTTTTGCAGTTAAGCACTGAAATGAAGCCAAGCAGGATAATTATATATGGAACAGTTCCTTAGTAAAATTGCTACATTATGTACAATGACAGTGTGTACATTATTTTTTTCTTTTAAATGGACCAGAGAACTTTATTAAGAAAAACAGTTTGCTGTCTTTTAATTGTCCTAGCTCATTTCCTTTCCAGAGCAGAAATCAGGCTGTCTGGTTTTCAGAAAATGATTAAAGTTTGCAGCATATTTTATGAATATTCTTCAATTAGTTTGCTGCTCAGGCAGTTAGCATCCTCACCTACATCAGACCCATTTGGATAAAGATGTAATGGCAGAAACTTGATAAGACCTTATGTTTTTTGCTGCTGAGAAAACACATCACCACTTGCTGGTATTCCACATGACTCGAGCATAACCTTGTCTATGGTACTTTAGGAATTTGTCTCCCTTGCTTTTACATCATTTGCTTGGCAGATTTGATAGTTTCTTGTTCAAGAATGCACATATAGCTATAGTTATTTTTATTTCACATCCACTGGGGTCATATAAGTGTGCTGTGTCAATTCCAGTTGCATTCTTTAAATGTCTTGTAGCCATCTAAACAAATCATAAATATAGCTCATGCTTGTAAACAACCAGATTCAGTCAGTGCTTGTAACTCCATCTAATCGCAAACTGAGCAATAGCATGGTGGTTCTTCTCAGTGCCAGGAATCTTGACAAACCATCTGATCTTGAGGCACTTGTGCATTTGAAATGTATCCATGTGTGTGTATGTAGTTACTGAGACATGAATCATATATAAGTAAAGCACTCACTCAGTGTCTAATTTGTGTGTCTAACATACCTTTAGACCTACTGGAAACTGTGTCAGAGTCTCAGTGTTTGTCAGTAATCATATTCTTTCCAGACTGATACCCAGACACTCCCACAGTGAGATCTTTGAACTCCAGATTGTAAGTCAAAATATCAACTTATCACTTGTTAATGATCGCCCTTCATGACCCCAGACTATCGTGCCCAATTCTTGGCTTTCTTAGAAGATAACAGCTCATTAATCTTAGGTGATTTTAACTATGCCTCCACAGAATGCAGTACATATATTTCCAGTTAAAGATGCCCAATGATTTCCGGATAGGGTAAACAAAAACTCCATTGATCAAATTGTCCTACAACTCAGTAGGGTGGAAACTCTTAACCTGGTTCTTACAAACTCAGTTCATGCCTTTTCCATTCTCTTTATGTCCACTTAGATAAATACATTAATCTACTAGTCCTAATAAAAACTGAATACACTGGGAAATTTAAAAATAAACCACTCCAGTGGTGAGATGACAAAAAAGCAGTTTAACAAAAGAAAACCTCCTTAAATTAACAAAAGACTAGAACCCCAGGCAGGAGAATAGTATTAAAAAAATCTCTAAGAAACTGAAGGACATTATAAGAACTGCCAAAACATCCCATGAAATAATGCTAGTCCTTTTTTAGCTATGCTAGAAAACTAAGAAATACTTCACAACATCATTCTTAACTTTTCCACAATGGAGCCTCCCACTCAACCCTAAATGACATTGCAAACATTCTGGCTTGCAATTTTGTTGCTATCCTATCCCTGAAACTCCCATCCATACCCAGACTATCTTTGAATGACTCCCACTACTACCTTTACAAAGCAAAATGTCCTTAACTGCACTTACAAAGACCAACGCCACTTCTTTCATGGTTGCTGTTAATATACCAGGTTGTCTAGTTAATAGTATCAAACACACGTTTGCCGATCTCTTCCTTACACTGTTTAATTTAAGCCTAGCTAGATGCTATGTCCCTGAATCCTGTTGCATTGCTCTAGTATTTCCCTTCCACAAGAAAACATCCAATTTATAATTCCTACAAGTTACAAATTTCCCCAGCTTTTCTTTCCTACAACAAAGTACTATAAAATCTGCACTAAAGACATTCTCTGACGTGAGCGGGGGAGTGGGTGTGGAACATGTTAATATGCATGCTGAAGTAATGGAGAGATAAGGCTGTAAAGTTTGAATTAAATTTATTAGCTAATAGTTATGCCCACAGGGAATTAGGTTAAGTTGTTTTTATGTATTAGCTCAGTGTAGTGTGGTCTTCCAAGGTTTCTGACAAAGTTGAACAAATATGTGCCTGTCTTTAACACAGGTGACAATTCTCAGATCATTCTTATCTTTGATTATTTTTTTTTAATTTGTTTTTAAAGGGAGAGTGTATTTAGTTTATTCTTATGGGCAATGAGTGTCTCCTTTTTTATTGTATAGTTTGTTTATACTAGGACTCTACCATAGAGATTTGTTCCTCAACTTAACATTATATTTGTAGCTGATGGGTACTGATGCATCAATACAAGCATTTAGGTAAGCACAGATACTGCCTATGAATGTTGCAGATGTGAGACAGGGTCATCAGTGAGGTGCTCACATTTCATCAGGTCATCAACTAGCTGTAAGAGATTTACCCTGGATTGTAGAATGGGTTTCATACTTATGGTGAATACTACTGACCAGTGGTCAGATCTGACCAATGATGGGACAACACCAGATATAGAGCATAGTGAGGTTATATTTGTGAGAACTAGATCCAACATTTTTGAACCTTATTTGGGGTGTGAACTAGTTAGTCTATGGAGCTAGCATTTATAAACTCTAGGATGGCTTCTGCATATTTACTTTAAGGTAATGTAGGTTTCCCAAATGGAAAGGGAATAGTATTTAGTTCAATGGGATGGAACTACAGTGTGTTTACATATACCTCTTGTGCCCTGTGTGACATAAAGGGAGTTTTCTAGTTGGTTGTAATATGATATGGATCTTTATTAATGCTAAGTATTGTCCAAACCTGAGTTCAGGTTTGCTCTGTAGAAATATCATGCTGGGAGTCTCTGCCTTAAAAGGCACTATGGTGGCAGCAAAGGCTTTAGCCAGTATGCAAGATCCCTTGTATGACTGGGATAACCCATTCCTGATGAAACAGGAAATCTTATCTACCATATTTTACCTGTCAGATACATATGGGATCCACTTAGAATGATGCCAACTACTTAGCCAGTTGTCTTGTCTTTGTATCTAGACATCATTCTTGGTACAGGCAAACTGCCATACAAGAGCAGTGCCTCTCTTGCCTTGAACACTGTGATGCCTGTGCCCTGGCCCAGCAATCAAGGAGCCTCAATCCTCACCACTAACACCAGAGAAGGCATCTCACATATGAAGAAAGGATAACAAATACACGCAGTAAAGTGCAATGTCCCTTAAGAGCACACAGAGATCACAGTCAGTCCGGGGCTGGTTGCTCCCTTGCTCTCCAGGTCCCCAATAAGACTCCCCACTGGCACAGCTATAGGGTCCAGATCTCAGCCAGCTGTGCAAGCTAAAATCTTCAGCACCCTCTCTGTCCAACCAGTGTTTCATGTCCCTGTCCAAGTAGCTGACACACACACACACACTTTGAGATAAGAGTTTATACAACCACACAGACACTCATGGGAAAGGCTGGCACAGGTTCTCCAGCTGTGCCCCTTTTACCCAGACTATACAGTAGAAATCACTGCCACCACCCAGCTAATATTTATCAGCTACTCAAAGGCCCTTAAAAGGGTGTCCAATTATTACTGTGCAATATTATTATCCAATTGGTAGTATAACTAACCAGTCAATGCTTATTAGAGTGACTTGGTACAGTAATCACTATAAATATGCAATGTACTCTAGAGCTTAAATTATCTCTACACAAAACAGCCGCAGTTTAAAGGGTTTAAAATATTTAATAATAAATAATCAAAACACAAGACAATGCTTTCTACTACACAGTATTAGTAAAGAGTTCAGAGATCACAGAGAAATACTTAAAATAATTCAGTAGTACAGTTCTGACATCACAGAAAAACACTTTAGTCTAATCGTTCTAGTTACTAGTTCTTTCTAAGAGAAAACACAAATGTTCGGTAACTTACATAAGAAAACAGGCAGAGTAGTGATGAGTTGCATGGTCAAGACAAAAATGCTTAATAATCTCTGGTTCTCTGTTTACATTGAAATTGCAGTTCTGATTCACATTACATTACATCATTCTTCACACTTTCCTGAGGTTCCCAGGCTACACATTACATCATTCTTCACACTTCCTTGGGTTCCCAGGCTAACAGAAACTGCATTTACATTCTTAACATCTCTTTTTGTTATCTTGCAGCTGGTCAGGAAGCAGAGCAATAAAAACACATGTGCATGTTTAAATCTAGCAATTTAAATATTGGTTAAAACAATAGCAAGAATTCCTTCATCTGGCCCCTTCAGCACCACTGTCTACATCAAAGGGTCACAACATGCTTTACTTTGGTCAGTAGAGTGCACAGTTGTCACATTTTTTTCAGTTCCACAGGTAACACTGTTTCTTTACATTTAAGACAACAAGCCCGTTGTTTATATTCATATTTACAAATGACAGAATTATCTGCAAAATTCTATCTGGCTAGGCTGGCAGCCTTCATCTATCTTTATCCACTCTTCACAAACACATGCAGAGTGAGATCCATCATTTCACTTTGTATATCCCTCTGGGTGAAGTGCTTTGGGTCATTTACTGCCTATGGCCTACTATTAGGTTGTAGTCAGGTTTGATGATTTAAGGGACTTTAGGACCCTTGTAGGATTACAGATCCTTACAACAGAGAAGCAGCTTACAGTTACCGTGCTCTTGTCCAGTCTAGTGAGTGTGGAACATGCATGCCTAACTACAGAGCTAAAGGTGTTGTCATGTGTGCTGTTGTATTTGTCTTTGACAGTTTTTTCTTTACAGCCTCAGTATGAATTTTGGGCCTAGTGGTAGGTCTTCACTGATGTGCTGCTGTGGAGATATGATGTTGACTGACAGTATGCTGATGCAAGAGGTTGCATACATTTCTTGCAGATATGCGGTGAGCAGTCTGTAAACATAAGGCTGCTGTTACAGTGCCTAATAACAGCTAATGTGATCAGACTGGCTACAGAAGGCATGAGAACAGGCTGTTGAGTCATGTTGCCAAAGAGTGGAAGACTGGAGCTGGCTGTAGTACTCAGGGGCCAGAAGGAGGGCTGTTATAGTGGACCATGAAGATTCACAGGTGTTTTTTAGGTGGAACTTTGAATTTATGCTAGATGATCACTAATCTAGCAGTGCTTAGTGAAAGAGAATTAGGTTAGGTAAGAATGATGAAAAGTGGTGATTCACTTAGTGGGTACTATCTGGCTCCTACTGCTGGTCTCACCAGAGCAACACACAGCAAGTAATCAATGTCCCTTTACTCCTCTATTCACCAAAAGCAAAACAGTAACACTAATTCCAAGATGGTTCCTGAGAAGCAGGCCACAGGCTTTTTGATGGTCAGCTGTCTTGTCTCAGATATTGGGACAAGAGTATTGATCATCATTTCAGATACATTTAAAAATGAGCTGCTAACTTTTCAAAAAAAGCTTGTCTACCTAAACCAATAAGCACAAAAATATCTGTGTTATCAGGGTTCAGCAAGAAATGTACCAATGTATAATGCTGGAGCCTTCATGCTGAAAAGAGAATGTGTTACAAAACATTAATTTTAAGTTTTGACAACATATCGGGGGAAAGTAGATGTCGCTATCTATATCAATGTAATATGAAAGATGATTGCTGCCTCTTTTTAAAGTCTACAACTATGCTACTAGTCTACATGCATTTTCAGCAATGCAGAACAAAATATCCTAACTACTTGGTCTGGAATTCACCAGTCCATGATCATATCTTAAAGCTTTCTTGCAATATTACCAGGTGTGTGTGTGTGTGTGTGTGTGTGTGTGTGTGTGTGTGTGTGTGTGTGTGTGTGTGTGTGTGTGTGTGTGTGTGTGTGTGTGTGTGTGCGCGCACGCCCCTCTCTCACTCTGTGTCTCTCTCAGTCCTTCCCACAATATCGCCATGCATTTTGCATACTATGTCACTAATATGTAAAATCATAACATTTCTACTTGATCACTATTGAGAAGCCTTCATTCATTTATGTCACACATTTATTCCTTCTGAAGTACATAATTAGAAGCTCCATGTCATGACTTTTTTGGTAACGGTGTATCCAGCAAAGAAGCCAAACTTTCTGTTTTTAAATGTCATTTATCTTTTTTATATGTTACCAGGATAAAAAAAAAAAAACATAACACATAAGTGATTATTTTCTTGGGTGAAACCAGGAGCACTCCTGAATACAAAGGAGGATACTGAAGGAATAAAGCTGAAAACAACTGTGGCTCATGGCTCTTAATTCTTTGTGTTGTATTACCATTTTCTCATGTATAAGACCACACTGTCATCTCTGATTCATTCCACTTTTGTTATCGTTGTTTACCTCAAATTCTGAAAAAAGACAGTGGGCCGGATTCACGAAGGCTTGCACGGAGTCTAAGAGTAGAGTAAGACTCCATGCAGCCAACATGTCTGCCGAGTGATCCAGGAACAGCCGGCAGGGGCTTGCAAGAGAGCTCCTAAAACTCCTCTTACATGGACAGGGCTAGGTTATGCAAATTACCTCATTTGCTGCAGAAAGTTATGCAAATGAGGTAAATTTGTGATCCAGGAAACCCTACCCTGTCCGAGTAAGAGTAGTGTTATGTGCAGAAATGTACTTGATTGTCAACTGAGTACCATTCTGCAAATAGAAAATGGAGTCATGACAGCTCCAAATAAAGGATGCAACCAGTTGAGGAAGCATGCCAATGGCCAAATATATAGCCATTGGCAATTCTACCCATTGAAAAAAAAAATTAATCATTTTTTTTTTACCTCAATCTCCAAAGTATAAGCATAGTGCAGCATCGCGCAAAAGTTCTACACTGTAAAAACCCCCCAAAAAAATAAAATAAAAGCCAAAAATAGACATTTTATTATAAATATCCATCTGCCATGCAAGTGAATGGCAGGCTGAAGCCAACATGGCTACTGAGTAGAGGTTGCTAAGGGGGGAAGCTCAGTCTAAGAAATGTAACCAAGCATTAGTAGGCAATCCTATGCAAATGAGGGTAATGATAGTGAATCCCAATTTCACATGGCAAATGAGCAAAGTCTGTGGAGTGTAAGAGTAGGATAAGGGAAGTATCAGAGTAGAAGATAGGTGACATCATGAGGGGGTATGTATGAAAGAATGTAAGCTCATTGTAGCAGAGTGGCATGTGTTTGCTGTCAGTTACCCATCACTGGAAGAGGCGTGTCAACAGGTATCCTAGGTAAAGGCAAGAAATTGAAGGTGTATGCCGTGGACAACACTACAGTTTCTTATAGAAGTGCCTGCAATGTGTATGTGCAAGTGTGTGCACCTATAAAACTGAGTAAGACTGTGTGTGCGCATGTGCACCTGTGTGCATGCGTTTAAGCCGGAGTAAGCAAGTGTAAGGTTGTTGAAACCTGTGTATGTGCGTTTGCACTTGTGTGCTTGCTTTTAAGCTGTAGTCAGCAAGTGTTAGGCCATGTAAGCATGTGTGCATGCATGTGAGCTTGTGTGCGCGTGTTTGCGCGGTGCTGCCCCCTGTGGAAACAGAAAGGGAAAAGGAAGCACAACAAATAGTAGGAAGTTAACCAAGGAGAACTTGCAGAGCTAGCAGGTGAAAACAATCAGAATCAGCAAATTACACAGGCAGTACACTAGCCCAGCCCAGCCCAGCACTTAAAACTCTGCAAACAACTTCCCACTATGTTTTTCTCAGAGACACTGCAACACTGCAGTAAGCTAATAGAAGTGAAAACTGAAAAAGCTTTACTGAGACAAAGAAATGTTAGGAGCTGCCATTGCTGTTATAAGGTGACATATGCAACGTGCTGAGGGTGGTGACAATGCAAATGCTGCTGAGCAACCCACAATGAGGAGACAGAGAAGAGTGTACAGGCCCAGGGTAACCTACCAGGGGCTACATGAGCTGGAGATACTGGAGCACTATAGAGTGGACAGAGACCTCATGCAGCAAATTGTTGAGCTGCGCAGGCCACGCCTCACACACAGAACCAACAAAAGGGAACCCATCCCAATGGAAACCAAGGTATGTGTTGGTCTAAGAATACTAGCAACAGGTACCTTCCAGAGACCAACTGGTGATATGATGGGGATTTCACAGGCATCAGCATCCAGGGTACTGCACCAGTTCTTGAATGCCATGTCAGCACATGTCGGTGATCATGTATATTTCCCCAATTCCCATGAGGTATTGGCCAGCAATATGCATCTTTTCCAGCAAATAGCGGAATACCCTGAGGTAGTGGGTGCAATAGACTGCACGCACTTACTCATCAAAGCATCAGCTGGTGAGCGGGGTAGGGTCTACTTTAACGGCAAGGGTTTCCCTTCCATCAACTGCCAGGTCGTGTGTGATGCCCAGGGCATAATAATGAATGTGTGTGCTGGCTGCCCTGGAAGCTACCATGATTCCCATATCTTGTATCTGACACAGCAGTGCCAGACATTTGCCATTGGGGACATTCCTCATGGTCACCTAGTGGGGGATGCTGGATATGCACTGGAGCCGTGGCTGATGACACCCATCAGAAATGCACACACACCTGAACATGAACGCCATAATTAGGCACACACACAAACACGAAATGTAATCAAGCATGTGTTTGGGCTGCTCAAGTCATGGTTCTGGTGCCTGGACACATCTGGTGAAGCCTTGCTGTACTCAACAACTACATATACCCAAATAGTCTTGGTATGTGCCATGCTATATAATATGATCTTGCGAAAACAGCTACAGCAGGAGCAGCATAGGGCCGGGCCAAACAGCCCTCCACCATTGCCAAGGCCACCACAGGCAGAGCATGACTCGGAGGAGGAACAACCTGAGCCTGCCCCGGTAGGCAGAAGGAGGCATGCCCAGTATGCTTTGGCCTTGGCAAAGAGGCAATGCATAGCATATAGACTGGCTCAGTAGGAACCCTGGAAATGATACCTCTCTCTGACTTGCACATATAGTAAAAGGGATGCCTAACTTGACACTACCTGTTTTCAATCATGTATAGGGAGTGTAATATGTGCATCCGACACAGGCAGCCCTGCAGCACCACCTGAGGCATGATTGCCATGTGTTAAGCAATATAAAGCAGTGCTAAACAGCTTTTACCACTATTTAGTATATGTAAACAAAATTGCACACACTAAGTAGCACAACTTTGGGCAATGTTGAGCAATATTGGGCAGCGTTCAGCAATGTTGGTTAACGTTGAGCAATGTTGGGCATGTTTGGTCAAAGATGAGCAAAAGCAGGTAACTTGGTCATATTTGCTTTACTGTTCCTTAAGCAGTCTGGTCTGCCAGTATGAAAATATGAAGTAGTGACAGTCCTCAAACCCAGGATACTGTGCACTATAGTCACAGTACTGAACCACTAAACCATGACAGTATTTCACTGATCAGCCTGTAGGAATAAATGTTGATAAGTCTATGCAAAGTGTCTCCTGGAAACCCCGCAGGCACAGCATAATCCTTGTAGAGTTATGACACAAAGGTGAGCCCTTACAATACACATATAGTATAAATGTTAATATTGGGCATGTTCACACACGTCAACAAATGTAGTGGACTTCACACAACCAACATACTGAAAGGTCATACTGGGCATGCTCACACACTTGAATAAATGAGGCAAATGTCAGGCAACAATATATTGAAAAGCCAAACTGGGCATGCTCACACACTTAACCCATGTCTGAGTACAGCAGTGGACCACACATATCAGGCAGTTGCATGTGTTAACCCAGGAACCTCTCACAATTCACCAATCTTTACTTGTGCACACAGTGATATGACAACAGACACATATATAATATATTGGAACCCTATCATAATCAAATATGTACTACATATACTTAGGATGGTCATATAAAGTTGAAAAGCAAAGAAACAAAAAAACAAAATCAGTATCATCAATAAACAATGTGCACTGCAAACACTATCCAATCCAGGTCATGGAAAGATTATCTGTAAAGGAGTCCATACAGAAGCATGACACTACCTTCAGCTATGTCATAAATAGCAATGTACACTCATATATGTCCTGAGTCAGGGCCAACTGTAAATGACTGACAATGCCAACATCCTGTCAGACAGGCCCATACATACATACTCACCTCCCAATGACAAAAGGCCCTATCATCATGCCAGGAGATATCACATGTAGAACGGGTAAACAGCTCCTTCCAAAGCTGAAAACATGGCATCAATTGGATTACATTGTGCCCCTATATGTGTCATAAGTGAACTGAAGAACAAACAGAGCCTGCACCTGAACAGTCTGTTGAGCCTCACCCTCTCTACAGGATATGAAACTGTTGAATGGGTTACAGCAACATATGGCACACTACACAAGTGTTGGTGCACAACAGACCATGGGAGCTATAGTCTTATAGGCCGATGAAGTCTGATCTGCAAGGCAATGGAGTCCATCATGACTGAAGTCAGAAACAGAGCTATTGGAATCCTATAAACATGCAACCCTACCAACTTTGGACTGTTCATGGGCAGATCATGTTTCCCAAACCTGCTAGACTGTTTGCAAGGCAGCCACCCAGGACATACATCAATGAAATGAGCTACACACATCCCACATACACTTTGAATAGGCCTTTTCCAACATCCCAGACACATGTCGTAGCCACAAAATCAATAACCTGTGCATAAATATGTATTGTCATCGGATGGATTGGCAACTGGGCTACAGATAGATCACACAAGGTAAGAATTATGGAGTCCTGTTCAAGCTGGTAACACCTGCTGTCCCCCATGTCTCAGTCCTGGGATTGCATAAAACTAAGTGCACACACATTACCATGTCTAGTCTGATGATGTCAGCATCCCACAAATATAGCAGTGGAAATGAAAACTCCCAGTAAAGCATATAGTGTGTCATGTTAATGCGTATCTCTCTAGTATCATAGCATAATTAGGTAGGGGTTTGAATCCTGCAATTGCTGAGTGTATGTGTGTGGGGGTATGTGTCTGTGTGATTTCCTCTGAGAGTATTGCCCTTTTTTGGGACTAGGAAAACACCTTAAAAGTGTTGCATTCCTGTTTGGCAAGTCTGATGATGTCAGCATCCTATAAATATAGCAGTGGGAATGGAAATTCCCAGTAAAGCATATAGCGCAACGTGGTAATGTGTATCTCTCTAATATCATAACATAGTTAAGTAGTGGTTTGAATCCTGCAATTGCTGAGTGTGTGTGGTTGTGTGTATGTTCCTAAGTGATTTTCTCTGAAAGTATTGCCCTTTTTGGAGACTAGGAAAATATCTTAATTCCCGTTTGGCAAGTCTGATGATGTCAGCATCCTACAAATATAGCAGTGGAAATGAAAAATCCCAATAAAGCATATAGCATGTCGTGTTAATGCATATCTCTCTAGTATTTATTTATTTGTTTAAATTTGTTGACCGGGAGTGTTCGACTGGACGTACGTCCATTTTCAGCGGAGGCTCAGGGAGAAAAGCTCCAGAGTTAAAATAAACAGACAGTAGTTACATTGGATTACATAGCGATTAACAATTTAACATAGCAATTACTTACAACATATTTACAGATGAAGAACATAGTACATCAGTAGACAACTAGAATCTTTATCTGTGAAGTACATAACCGACATTAACAAATGTTACAATGAGAAGTTCCTGTTGTATAATAAGTACTAGGCTTATGAGCATCTAAGTTGCTATAATCAAGGTAGCTAGTGGAGTGGAAAGAAAGGTAGTGGTTGGATGGGGTGGATGATATTAGAGTGGGAGTTGCAAGGGCATAGCCAGCATGTTTTAGGTGCACTTTTAGTAAAGTTTTGAAGTGGGTGCATGATGGTATGGAGGTAATTGTGGGTGGAAGGGAGTTCCATAATTTGGCTATGGTGCAAGAGAATAGTGCTTCACCAGCAGAGTTACTGGCTTTAGTGATCTGCGAGTGATTTTTGTTGCTGGATCTTAGTAGTCAGGTGGTGTGATAGGGTTGGAGTAGATTCTGGAGGGATGGGACATTTAGTGGATGGTTTACTAGTTTGTGGGCGAGTGAGAGTTGATACCACTGAAGGAGGTGAGGGAGTTCAAGCCAGCCCAGTTTAGCAAGTGAGAGACAGTGGTGACTACGGTAGGATGCCATTGTGGCGAATTTGTCAATTTTGCTGTAGCAGGTCTCTAGCTTGTTTAGAGCGCATTGCCTTAGGTTGGTATACATTGGAGAGGCATAAAGTAGGGTGGAGATAAGGTGGGAATTTGCTATTGAAATCTTTGCTGCTTTGGTGAGAAATTGCTTATTTCTGTATAACGTTCCTAGTTTTTTTGTGGACTTTTTATGGTCATGGATATGTGAATGTCAAATTTTAGTTTATTGTCTATTTCCACTCCTAGCAATTTGGTGTGTTCAGTTGGGTATATAGTGGTGTTGTCTTTTGCTGTGATGTCAAAGTGAGAGTTGTTTTGAGTATGTTTAGTGGGTTGGAAGATGAGTAGTTTCATTTTGTTTCGGTTGAGTTTTAATTGGGCATTGGATAACCAAGTTTCAACAGAGGAAAAGGCTTCCTGTGTGACTTTTTGCAGTTTTGGTAGGGACTGGGATGAGCAGATGATGGTTGAGTCATCTGCGTATTGTATGAGTGTGCCATGTTTGGTGGCAGAGGCTAGATTATTGGTGTAAACAGAGAAGAGTAGGTGTCCAAGGATGGATCCTTGGGGAACCCCTATGAAGACAGGTAGTTGGGGAGATATGTCATTCTACCATACAACGGATTGTTGGCGGTCATACAGGTAACTCTGAAACCAGTTGGTGATTGATTGTGAGAAGGATAGGTTATTGAGGACAGAGATAAGTTGTTTGTGTGGGACCATGTCAAATGCTTTAGATAGGTCTAGGAAAGTAGCAGAGGAGAGATAGCCATTGTTTTTATGCTGAAGGATAGTGTTAGTAAAGGAGAGTAAGGCAGTGGTGGTGCTATGGTTTGGTTGGAAACCATGCTGAGTACTGGAAAGGAGGTTGTTAGTAAGGAGGTAGTCTGAGACCTGAGAGTGTATGCATTTCTCTAGTATTTTGGAGAGTGGAGAGAGAATAGCTATGGGGTGGTAAGTGAATCCCGCAATTGCTGAGTGTGTGTGGTTGTGTGTATGTTCCTGAGTGATTTCCTCTGAAATTATTGCCCTTTTTGGAGACTAGGAAAACACCTTAATTCCTGTTTGGCAAGTCTGATGATGTCAGCATCCTTCAATTATAGCAGTGGAAATGAAAAATCCCAGTAAAGCATATAGCGCGTCGTGTTAATGCATATCTCACTAGTATTTATTTATTTTAGTTCTGTGGAGGGTCTGCCTTTGTGGAGGAGAATTATATGTGATACTTTCCATAGTGTGGGAATGTAACTTTCTGACAGAGATCGGTTAATCAAGATGGATACTGGGTAGGCCAGAGCATCAGCTGCGATTTGTAAGTATTCACTTGGGAGGTTGTCTGCTGCTAATTTGGTGGGTTTAGGTTTAGTTAAGAGTTTTTTATGTTGGAGATAGGTACAGAAGAAAAAGAGAAGGCAGTGGGAAGATTACTAGTTGAAGGTGTAGGTTGTAGGGGAGGGGGATTGTGTTGTTTAGCTAGTGATGGTATGGTTTGGGTGAAGTGTGTGTTGAATGAGGTAGCAATATTTTCTGAGGAGTGAGGGATGTTAGGAGGAGGGGTACTGACTTTACCTGGGTGGAGTTAATGGAGGACCAGAATTGTTTGGGGCTGTGTTGTGAGGAGTCTAGGGCAGACTGGTAGTATTGGAATTTGTCCTGTTTTATTAGCTTTTTGACTATTGCGTAGTTCTAGGAATTTCTGTCTAGTTGAGGGGGTTTTGGTTTTGCACCAGTGCTCCCAGGCTTTATCCCTGTTTTTCATTTCTGACTTAGTGGTTTTCTGTAGCCATGGGGAGGGTTGTGCTTTGGTTCTGGAAAATCTTATGGGGGCATGGTAATTAAGGATGTTCAGGAAGGTAGTATTAAAAAATTCAACTGTGTCATCTAGACTGAGGTACTTTAGAGGATGACAGTTACATTCTTTGAGGGATGAGATGAATGTGAGTGGGTTAAAGTTTATTTTTTTACGTATTTGATGGTAGATGACAGGTTTAGTTTGGTATAGGTATTTTTGAGTAGGAATGTTGGGGAGTGATCACTGAGGCTATCTGATAAGCAGCCTGTTATATATGACTGGGGGCTCTTACTGACCAGTATCCAATCCAGGGTAGTGTGCTTGCTGGAGTTTTTGTTTATCCTGGTTGGCAACTTGACTAGTTGGGTGAAGCCATGAAGGTTTACATGATGAGTTGGATGGTTGCCAGAACAGGATTGCCAGTCAATATTGAAATCACCTAAAATTATAGTTTCTTGGGGGAGATGGTGGGTAGACCAGCGGAGGAGGTTTTCTAGTGGAGGGATGTTTTGGCCAGGTGGGAAGTAGCATCCAATTATGTTTATGGTTTTGTTTTGGTTTATTTTGATGTTGGTATATATTATTTCTTCATTGCCTATTTGTGGAGCTGATGATTTTAAGATTTGGATGTTTAGATGCTGTTTAAATATTATAGCTACACCACCTCCTTTTTTGTTTAGCCGGTCTACTCTTAGTATGCCATAACCTGTAGGGAGGATTTGCTCACTGGTAATGTGAGGTTTTAGCCAGGTTTCTGTCAGGATGACTATATTTGGGGAGTACAAGTCTATGGTGGCATGGAGTTCATGGACATTGTTTGATATACTTCTAATATTTAGGCTTAGTAGAAGGAAGTCACTTGGCTTTCTATTGGCTGTAATATGGGAGAAGTTGTGGTTTCTAGTCTGATTATGAGGATCGGGGTTGGAGATGTAGGGCCAGGGTTGGGGTAGATGTCTTCACTTAGGGCTAGTTTTGATATGCATGAGGTTATTAGTTTTCTCAGTTTTTGAATGTGTTTGTTTATAAGGGAAACTTTATGATTGTGCTCTGTGGCTAATAGGTATGGTGGGAGGGTTACTATGTTACATTGTAGGGATGCTTTATATTTGAGTAATATAGTTGGTAGAATATGTTGGGGGCACATAGGGATGGTTCTTGAGCTGGTGGGAGGGGATCTGAGTGAGGGTGAGACATGAGTGGTGGTGTGAGTAGTAGTACAGTGGTAGTAGTTGAGTGGGGGAATGATGGAGCTTTGGTAGGATGTAAGATATGCAAGGACAGTGCATGCAGTGTGCATAGGTAAGGTATGCTTGTACATGTTAGTTGAGGAGGTGTGATAGTAGTGGGAAGATGGAGGAGGTAGTGTTGGGTTAGCGCTGTGGTTGGCTATTGGTAAGATGTGAGGGGTTTGTGAGTGCAATAAAGGTGGGACCACTGGTGGTGGGAGGGAATAGGGGGCAGGGTGGGGAGCGAAGCGGGTTGAGACCCTGTTAGTTGCTCATATGAGGGGGCTGGAAACAATCAGTTAACAGAGTTAACTGATAAATGAACATATGATAGTGACAATGGTGGTTGTAGTTTTAAAAATGGTGCCTGCCACAGGTAATATTTATTAACTTTGGGATTGTCTTAAGGTAATAAACAGGGAAGGGGGAGGGGAGAACAGGGGTGTGAGCAGGCAGTTCCTTGTACTGCTGCTAATGAGCCAAAGCAAAGACAAGTTTGTGTTTAAGAAACAGTCACAATTGACCAAGGACTGCTCTGAAACTTTAAGTCATTTCTTAACCAATTCTCAGGTGGAAAAACAGGATAACCTTATATCAGTAGGCTACTGTGGTCTCAGTTTAAATTAAAAAGCACACAATATTGATCAGTTATGGATACTATTTGCTAACAGAAGGGCATCAGAGAGAAAGTGGAAGGTGTGTGTGTGTGTGTGTGTGTGTGTGTGTGTGTGTGTGTGTGTGTGTGTGTGTGTGTGTGTGTGTGTGTGTGGTGCGGGGGTGGCTGTTTACAAGCCAAAGCAGAGTGCTCTCCAGGGGGAAATGAATATTGGCTCAAACAGGTAGACACATACTCAAAGTTAACTTTAGCTGCTTGCAGACAGTTCAGACCCGGACTGCGCTTTTCTTACAAGAATGATAAAGGTGGTACCGCAGTTGAATACTTAAGAGTGGTGTTAGGTTCAAAGTTAACTTTAGCTGTTTACAGAAAGTTCAGATCCGGACTGCACTTTTCTTACAAGAATGATAAAGGTGGTACCGCAGTTGAATACTTAAGAGTGGTGTTAGGTTCAAAGTTAACTTTAGCTGTTTGCAGAAAGTTCAGATCCGGACTGCACTTTTCTTACAAGAATGATAAAGGTGGTACCGCAGTTGAATACTTAAGAGTGGTGTTAGGTTCAAAGTTAACTTTAGCTGTTTGCAGACAGTTCAGACCCAGACTGTGCTTTTCTTACAAGAATGATAAAGGTGGTACTGCAGTTGAATACTTAAGAGTGGTGTTAGGTTCAAAGTCAACTTTAGCTGTTTGCAGACAGTTCAGACCTGGTCTGCGCTTTTCTTACAAGAATGATAAAGGTGGTACCACAGTTGAATACTTAAGAGTGGTGTTAGGTTGGAGAGACACTGAGCTCCTTGTGGGCCTGTAGCAGAGTGGATTGTAGTTTTAAAAATGGTGCCTGCCACAGGTATCATAACAGAGTTAGTTAGGGGTTTGAATCCTGCAATTGCTGAGTGTGTGTATGTTTCTGTGTGATTTCCTCTGAGAGTATTGCCCTTTTTGGAGACTAGGAAAACATCTTAAAAGTGTTACATTCCTGTTTGGCAAGTCTGATGATGTTAGCATCCTACAAATATAGCAGTGGAAATGCACTCTCCCAGTAAAGCATATAGCGCATCGTGTTAATGCGTATTGCTCTAGTATCATAAACTATTTAGTTAGGGGTTTGAATCCTGCAATTGCTGAGTGTGGGGGTGTGTATATGTTTCTGTGTGATTTTCTCTGAGAGTATTGCCCTTTTTGGAGACTAGGAAAACACCTTAAAAGTGTTACATTCCTGTTTGGCAAGTCTGATTATGTCAGCATCCTACAAATAAAGCAGTGTGAATAAAAACTCCCAGGAAAGCATATAGCGTGTTGTGTTAATGTGTATCTCTCTGGTATCATAACATAGCTAGGGAGGGGTTTGAATCCTGCAATTGCTGAGTGTGTGTGTGTGTGTGATACTGTTGGTCAATGTGTTGTGTGTTTAACTTTTACTACTGTATAACAACAGTATGTGCATTGCACACTACAGGTATCTGTGTGGCAAATACATATATGTACATATGACCTCAATTAGTTCATAGGTGTGAAGCCTGCGTTCTACATGAATACATCTGTAACCTATGGCAGATTGTGCTGCTGCTTCTCAGACCTTCGGTCATATATGTATGTTTGTGACAAGGCCAGCCACTGTAGTGACCTGTGGCCTAGGTCATCTGTGTCACACACACCCATGACAGTTTCTATAGAAAAGTGTGAGTGAGGGTTCATGCCTTGGGTATATTTCAGACATGTTCAAGCACAACAAAGTCTGTCAATAATGGACATTCATTATAGGTGTACCACAACTTTTTGGATATGCATACAGAACCCTTATTGGTTATGTGATACACTGAGGGACTTCAGAATACCTATGGAAATGTGAATACCAAAGGACAGATGACATAACACTTGGTTGTATGTACACATCAGTACCTGTTCTACATGTTTGGGGCTACTACCTATGTGGAACTGTCGGGATACTATGTTTAACAAATGTGGATGACTATGCTATATTTGGCTTGCAGCTTTACAGCATGGGTTGGACAACATGTATCTGTCTGTATGATACCCTTGTGGAGGATAAGTGTCTCATCCGGAGAATGCATTGTAGGCCACTGTATGCATTTCCAGATGTGGACAGACATATCCCTAGTGTGTTTGCTTGTACCTAAGAGGGTAATATGCCAAACAGGAGTGGTCTCAGGAATGGGTGGTGGTCAATACCACTGGTTACTGGTATAGTATAGTACCGGACGGATCCAAATGCTACTGAGTTTCCTTTTCCTACATCTGTGTGTCAGTTGTCAAGACATCATCTAATGATTGGTCATAGTCAGGCTGTTGAGGTTGTGTATACTACCAGAATGCAAACCAATGACAGATAGTAACAGTATCACCCACAGCATAGTGTCAAACCATGTCATACACACATGTGTACCCAAGTTAAAACATATGTGTATTATAATGCATACTGGCCACCAATAGAAACAATGAAGTCTTGACACTGTGTAATACAGGGCATGTCACCCTTTCCATGTGTCCACTATGCATGTAGATGCAGACAGTGCACCTCCACCATGTTCACAAATGTACACCTGCAAATCTGTACTGCACACATCACACACATACTGTCCACTCACCAATACATGCTGCCAAAACTACACACATCAGCCAAGTGGCACATGGGTGGACAATACATTTTTGGAATTAACACTGTTGTAAACAATACTACATTGATAAGCATAGCTTTAATGCAGCATGCCTGCTCAGATATACCTACAGGGATATCATTACACTGTACTGTTGACAATATGCTAACATTGCTACACTGCTATAAAGTCACCCTGTGCATCAGCACAATGTCAGCCTATTCCTGCATCAATGTTACAAATGACAGGAGGTGGCACAGTTTCATCATATGCACAGGGTGTGTTGTTGCTTTGCCAGAGCCCGACATTGACCCATCCAATCAACATGTATGTGTGTGTGTGTGTGTGTGTGTGTGTGTGTGTGTGTGTGTGTGTGTGAGGGACAACAGTACAGCATGGGTCAATGTTGATGTGATGTGTGTGTGTGTATGTGTTAGCCCTAGGTGTTCGGATTATGTGTGTGTGTCTGCATGCACATAGTTCCACCATGTGGCTGCCATATATGGGGGGTTGTGGGACAGCCACAGACTGTACCTGCCAGGCTGTACAGATCACCATCTCTGGCCACGGACAGAGTACCTGTACCTGGTAGGGGTGCAATGGACAGTATTGGGTACTAAGCTAGACTGGGTACTATCGTCAGAGGCAGAGGGATGTCGACTGGACCCATGTCCCTGCTGGGACTGGCCAGAGCCACATGCATGTGGTCTTCTACAACGGTCTATTGACAGCCCTGCTCCAACATTGCTGGGGCTGGTACTGCCACTACGGGAGCGGCTGTGACTTGTGTGTCATCCGTGACGACTGCCAGCTGATGATGTTGCTGGCATACGTCCACATCGACGTCTCAGCCATCCTGCACTGTCCTGGCACATGGACATTACATTGCGGAGGACATCTAATGTCTCCCCCCAATGTCTATCAATGACCTCGGTGTAGTGATGCACTACACCTGCAAGGTCACGGATACTGTCATTGATAGCAGTGTTATGGGCCCTCTGCGCCCTCAGTCCCTGTCTGATGTATTGTTCCATAAGTGCCTGTGCTTGCATTACAGCCCGGAACATACCTGAGGTTGTAAGACCTGTGGGGGCACGTCTGCCAGGGGCATTATGACCAGCGGTGCTCCCATGAGAACCCCTGGACATCTGCCTATGTGGTACCATTCCTGGAATCTGGGTATGGCTGCTGTGAGGGGTTGCATGTGCCATAGCTACCACACTATCCTGGTCAATGCCTGCTGTATGCTGTCCCTCAGCTAAGGCCATTGATGATGAGGGATGTATTGGCAGTATGAATGTGCACATAGATGGTGTGGAAAGCTGTGTACTGTCGATTGGCGGAACAACGACAGACCCTGTCAAACCTGCCTGTGCAAAAACACATGTTTCATCATCTACACTATTTGTGGCAGTGTCTTCAGGTTCCCTGCTGCACTCAACCAACACAACCTCAGCACCTGTGAGAGGGAGACAGGAAACACACTTTACAATCTGTACATGATGTTAGCACACATCCACACATGCACACATGCACACATGCACCCATGCACACATGCACACATGAACACATGCACACATGCACACATGCACACATGCACACATGAACACAAATACACTACTCACTGAAGTAGACACACACATATACACACACACACACACACACACACACACACACACACACACACACACACACACACACACACACACACACAAACAGCAATTCAGAACATACCCATTAGTGGTTGATGGTGGAGTACAGTATCACAAGCCAAAGAGTCCTATCACACGTGTCAGCATGAAAGATGTGTGTTGCACAACAGCATGCAGTGCGAGTGTAGAGAGTCCTTGTTAATAACAGTATACATGTGTTTGATGCATGTGTGTTGTTCGATGATTGGCCTCACCCTGGAACACAATGTGTACATGGACACAACATTGTTGTGCAAGTATTAAATGCTTTTCAATGTCCTGTGCACCATCACTCTCAGGTATACATACCATGGCTGGATGCACACAACTGTCAAGTGTATAGCAATGAATGCTATGTGTTGTACTGTAGTTACTGTAACTGGATGTAGTGTAGTACCATGAGCCATCATCAGGCAGCATCATGTGGTCACTCAAGGCCACTAATGTGTGCCACACTGGCGACTATCTTGCTTTACCTGAACTGCAGCACTGTGGCTACATTAACCATTTCACAGGCAGTTGTACATGAGTATGTAAGGTGTTCAATAGGGAGCATTGCCTAACATGAATGTCTTGTTTGTTGAAGAGTTTTGCTATGCCACATGATAGGCCTCTATCCCTCAGGTATAATATGTGTGCTGTGTGGATGACATTTGGGAAACTGGAGTCTGACCTTACAGCAGGTGTCTACATACGCCATGTGTATCATATTGACACGTACTGTGTATGACAAGGTGGTGTATGTTGTGTGCATGTGTATTGACTCTGCCTATACAATGTCCACTACAGTGTACCACAATTGATTGGGATGCTCTGTGTATAGCATGTGTTTGAGGCAGCCATTCATGCTACTGGGATGTGCATAGTCCCACAGAAAACTTGCAGAGCATGTATTATGTGTAGATGTTGTACATGTGTAAATGGCCTAAAACCCACCTATGACATGCACATGTTATTTGCCATGTGAAATGTAGAATACTCACCAGCATTGGTCTGCTGTCTTTCTGTCACACCAGAGGGACCTACAAGGATATGAGACAGTTTGTCAGTGTCAACAACTGTGGCATTGCTGCTGTGACTTTGCAATTTTACAGTAGTACAATGGTTGACAGTCACAGGCATACAGATTATGTTCAAAATTATCAGTATTGCACAACACCAGGCTCCACATCTTCCAAATACACAGTACACATCTGACATATGCATGTTCTAACAATCGAGCTACCAGTAGTCTACAGATATGGCATGTTACCTGCACGCTCGCAGTCAACTTGCTGGGTGACTCCGGCCTCCATGATGACACATGTTTGTTGTAGTGGTTGGCCAGCAGCCACCATGCTAAGGAGCAGCTCTTCCACTCTGGTGAGGGGAGAGTATGATGCTGCACCACCACCTGTGGCAAGCTCTTGACTGCGGACATCAGAGGCATGCTGCCGGACATGTCTGATTAAATCACTGCAGTGATGGCGTACCTGCTCATAAGTCCAGTTATGCATGCCTACGTCATTAACCAGACAGACAACATCCTGCCACAGTGCAGTGTGCTCATGCTGGCCCTGGCTGGTTCTGGAGAACAGCAGGGTGTGATATTGTACTAGTGTGGATATGATTAATTCCTCCTCTTCAGGGGAATAGGCAGGGTTGCGATCATGAGATATGTCCCTGGAAGAAAATAAGACAATTATTGTGAGCAAGTCTTGTGGCACACTTAACATTCTAAAGTACAGATATCAATAAAATGCCATATATATAGCAACCTATTGGCTGTCAGTAGATACACACTTTTAATCCCACACATCAGTACTCAGCCCACAACTGCCTGACAGTGCCTGGCATGTTCTGTATATTAAACCATGTTCTGCACAGCAACAAAGTGAAACCAGTATGTAAGACTATACAACAGCACATGGCACACTGTATGTGACACAATGCACCACCTAGCCACAGGAGGTATATATGAAGCTAATGCATACAGAAATTTGTCATCCATTGAAATGATTGTAAAGTACAGTTACAGTACTACCAGTACACCACACTACTTGTTGATAGCAAACCCCTAAGTAACATATGTGCACATTCATCAATATAGGTGGCATACTGCTGTACTACACTATACATGTTGCTAGATAAGCACTTATATCCTGTAACACACATATGACTCAAGCCATGTTACAGGCATACCCACACACACATCAGACATACCTACAAGACACAAAGGTATGGCAACCCAGATGAGCTTTACCTGTGTACCATACAGTACTGTGTGTCAGCACTTACAAAACCTTATGTCTGAGGTATGTAATGTATGGTGACTACAGGTAACAAACAAAACAGTGTTTCAAAGCAATGTGGATATACACCATACTGTGCAGTTTAGGCCTACAGCTTCAGGTAGTACTACAGTTCATATGGGAATTGTATTCACTAGTGTCAACAATCTATGAGCATACATGTACCGCTTTAGCCTACAATGGCACACTCCAGTCAACACCATGGGACTATGTCACATCGTATACCATACTGCTTTTGCTGCCTAGCTATAGCATACATATCTTTTGCAGGGATTAGAGCTAGAACACTACATACCATGATATAAATATTTACCCGCTAGGCTATCACACATGTACACAACGTTGACACATTCACCTACACATTCACCATCACACTCAGTCAACCTCAAATAGCAATTAATGCAACATGTACATGCGTGTGTGCATCAGGTTATAGGTAGCTCATAGACTATTTGGCGTAGGGCCTACAGAAGCCTAGCCATACGGTACCCTGCCCTTCAACACCCATGCAATTTAAGTTCATGTGCCCCTGTCATGCAGAGCCACAGAGGTGATTCCCAGGTTGTATTTCCTATGTCACATCCATTTATCATGATTATTCATGACGACTGCTAATGAGAACCTTTATTTGCTATTGATAGGTAGTTAGTTGCAGGGTATGGTATGTGTCTGAGATGAGAATGTACCACTCCAGCATGTTCTGCTTTTTGACATTACAAGATTTAGATCAGTACAGTGTGTAGCTTGTAGGGATTTTGATCTGTTGACATGGAGCATGTCCAACACCTGTGAGTTTGGCATAGCTTTGTATGTTAGGCAGAGGTTGGCTCTGGGTGCGCGGTATGCAACACGGTGTAGCTGTGGTTTTGTAAGACAGTCTGCATAGGGCATCTGTTTGAGTCTGGTAATACTCTTTGTGGTGTTTGTGCCTGGCGTCTACAGTTGCTGTAGATGTCTTCTGAGGTACATACCAAAAGGCCCATTGTACTCTATGATGGGTTTTATGACTGATGAGTAGAGTGGAACACTGACCTCTCATTCCATGTATGACACACCTTTTGTGATGACATGTGGACCATACACAAAAGGGACACTACTGTCCACCTGTGTCCCGTGGTCTCTTATCACAGTTTTGGTGTTGCGTAGACTACCACCTATGTGGTAGTTAATGGGTACAGAGTTTTTAACAAAAGGGATAGCAATACATTTACAACATTGAGCTTGAGCGTACATATAAACATCCATTGGTGTACATATAGATTTACATGTAGGCACATATACAGTCCACCTTTCATGGTGGGAATACCAATTAAGCAAGGGTTGAGAGAGATACAGTTATATAACAATTTTGCACAGTCTTGTGCAGAATGCATTGAGGGTATTCTCAGGCCATGTATCTTTAGCAGGACTCCCTGTCTGGAAGACCATAAACTTAGCAAATCATACCCACAGTGTTTAAACACCACATGTCATATACCAGCACTGTATGCCGTCTTGTTTGCCACACACTACAACCTACATGAAAATATGCACATAACAACCTTCACCAACATATATATGTCCACTCTTCACAAACAGTTGCAGTATGTACCTTGTTCTATGCACATGTTAAGATGCTAATATATCTGACACATAAATATCTCTACATATGTGTGTGCCATACACACACAAGGTACACACTGTTGTATGTCTGTAGACCTCATGGATGACCTGTTGGGCCTTGCTACAACATGAACAGGCGTCACATGTGTGCATGGCAGTAATATTACAGGGAGTATTTATAGCTGCTAATGCTACATTACTATACTAGCCTGGTACAGCAGTTGCCAATGCTAAGCTACACATTATATGACTATCATGCATGTGTTACTCTGTCACATCCATGTTTATATAGCTGTTTGCACTACTCCCCCAGACAGCCATTATACACAGTACTGTACAGAACATAGATGACATGATTGGATGTTTGACATTAAATGCTGAGCTACATATGCCACAGCTATGTCCCACTGCACACAGCTACACACTAATTTGTCCATGGCAGTAGTCATGCATGGCATCAGTGCATACATACCTACTGCTGCCACATATGCATGTTTCAAAGTATTTACAGTACTCTTCATAAACATCTACTACTTGCCGGTAATCACATTTCTGTCACATACCTGTTTGTCACTTTCAGGTCCGTCTGTTTTTTTTTTTTTTTTGACATTTTTTTTTTTTTTTGGTGTTGCCTAAGTAGAGATTGCTTCTACTTAATTCCCTTTCTTATTAATTAACTTTTTTTTTACTTAATTAATGTATTTGGTGGCTGATTAATTAGAGTATTCTTACTCAATTAAACTTTTGAGTTATTAAGTAATAACTACTATTTACTCATACACAAGTTCTGTGAAGCTGTATCAGGTGCAATGTAATGATTGCATGTGGGGATAGCAAGTACAGTCTGCTTTTATAGGTATCAGCACATGTACATGTGATGACCTCTGCACCAATTGGTGCCCAGCATTTTGTAAATGCATACAGCCTGCTGTGTGGTAATTGCAGTACTCACTGTCATAGCAACCCAATGCTATAAAATGCTAAGTTTTGTAGGCATAGCCCTTTCAGATTACCAGAGTGGGGCCCATGCTTGTTTGCTGTGGACACTGTTGTTTAAGTCAGAAGGTTGGTATACTTCTTATATCTGAAGCTAGAGGTGTAGACAGTGATGTACATGTTGTACTCAGACCTGACTGTTGCCACTTCCAGTACAGAGCTATCAGTGCAGTGTTTAACTCACCCCTACAAATGCTTACACAAGATATATGTGAGTATGTAGTTTCATTTCTACTTATGTAATTGACTGCCATACAAAAGTAGTTATTGAGAAGTATTCTTTTGACACATGAACTGTTTGTGGACTGTTATACTGTGCATATTGATGTACTCACTTCTGCAGGGTTTGTGTACTTTTTATTGTTGACATTAGCACAGGAGTCTCAGGTAAACTGGACAATTCCACTACTGAGTATGCCTACCTACATTCTTGGTTGACCCTAAACACACGTATATTTAAAATATGGGGGGGGGTGCAGACATACAGAGAGCATTATGTCTTATTGTGTGAGTGTTATCTTACTGGACTTAATGGATTGGTGTGTACCTGTTGGTTTATCAAGGCAGGTGGTCTGTCTGCATAGGTCCCAACAGTGAACCTATCCAGATGGTAGTCAGATGTTAGCCTATTATTCTTTGTCTGTGCAACCCACAGGTGTTTTCAGTACTGGTACAATGGCATTGTTACAGTCAGTTGCTACCAGTACATGGCTAGATCCTTTGGTATTTCTGTGTTGTACTCCTACATAAGGGTATGCTTGTGGAAGTCCTCACACAGCTGTTTGTAGAGTGTGTAACAGCAGATGAGCTGATATGCCTGTGTGTTTGTGCCTCTGCCAGGCCTATGAAACACTCAGATACATATTTGCTTGGAGTCAGGGATAGGTAGTTAAAAGTGAGGTACACCTTCCAACTAATAGAGACAGTAAGTGTAGAATTGAGTGAAGCAGTGCATATGGATTTGTACTCCTTTTCTGAAGTGCAAGCGGTGTCTGCTGTTATTATTGTGATTATTCATTGTGTGATACAACACTTCTCTGACTAACGTCAGCACTTTTCAGAGGGATTCAGGGGGACACAGCTAAAATATGTTTCACAATCAGGAAGTATGGCCACTGCCCTAATCAGATATGCCAGTGTTTGTCCTGCTATGATACTGTGTGGGGGTTGTAAAGTGCCTCAATAACATTATTTGCTGCTAGAATGGCTGCTTCTGTTATCACAGTCATGTAATGCAACTCCACAACAATTGCTGATAAAGATCCACAGAACAAGCTTTTTATTATGGCCTTCGTATTTTTCATTTACATCCACTCATTGTTTTGTATGATATATTTATTTCAGCACCAAGTTATTGTATATCTGCTGTGGTTTAGTGGTACTTCATGCAGTCAAGTGTGTCCATGGTCTGAGGTTCGAGTCTGACAGAGGTGTTTATTTTGCTGCTGAACAGAACAAGGGCCCTGGCATACAGAGTGATTAAGGCACTTTTACGCAGTTGTAAGCAGGTTTGCGTGAGTTTGTGTGACGCTTAGCGATGCTAAGCTTAGCGCACACATGCGCACACTCACTCAAACCCGCTAACTACTGCTTAAAAGTGCTTACTCCCGCTAACCCCTGTGCTAATTTCTTTGAAAGAAAAGAAAATGGGGAGATAGGAAAGTGGTGAAAAAGGGGGCACAAAGAGGGAAAGACAATGGGGAAACCAGCTTGGGATGTGCAGGACGGGTGTAGGGAAGGTCCATAGCTGCCCATTTCTTTACCAGCAACAGCTGTGCATATGTTACAAATTCAGGGTGTAATTGGAAACCTTCCACCCCTGAGAGAGGGGTGAGGACAACAAAGTATGTTGTACTGCCAATTCTAATTATCGGTTTACATGTGCAGCAGACATGTGTGCGAAATGGGCAGCTATGTATGGGGCGTAATTTTTTTGTAGGTACAGATTGCCCCTTTTTTTTTCAGGTGAGAGTGGAATGTGAGGTACAGGAAGTAGGTATATTTGGGGAGGTAGGTTGGGGAGGTAAACAGACAACCACGAACCAAACAATTGCACAAACCAAATAACTTAGAGATATCCACAAGCCACAGGACCCGGAGCCAACTTAAAATTAAGACGAACTTTAATGTTCTTTACAAAACAAAGGAATGGGTTTGATTCGTTTGTTTTGTAAAGAACATTAAAGTTTGTCTTAATTTTAAATTGGCTCTGGGTCCTGTGGCTTGTAGGTAAACAGACAAGACAAACAGGATGCATACAGGGGCGGAGTATGATACATGGGGTGGGTGAACACAATTGATCAGGATGGATGTTTGGAAATCGCAAGCCCATGAGCCCACAGATGGTAACAGTGGGACTGAGATCCCCACCCATGGGCAGTCACCAGTGAACCTTCACAGACCCGAGGGTGGCTGTGCTGGGGGCTGCGTAGAAGGGGCAGGTTCACCCGTGGGTTGTGCCACTCTCACCTCGAACTGGCATATGGGATCAGTGACTAAACACTGAATCTCCCTACGCACCACAACCCGGACCCTTCGGAGGGTGACAGGTGGCCCTTCTCCACCCACGCTTGCAGGGGGGGAATGAGCCCCATCCCCTGCAGCGCTTCCACCCAAAGGTGGCACAGGACCAATGGAGGAGTGTAGCCTAGGCTGGGCACCAGACCTGCTGGTGCCAGGTGCAATCGCCAGCTGTGGAGGGACAGGTGGGTCCGCTGGAACCGGCCTTCCCATATGTTCTGTGATTAGGTGTGTTTAATTACAACGTAGACAACAGCATTCCAAATTAGTTGTAACAGCATGCAGTAATATTCCCATTAACCCAACACACCAGGATTCCAACAGCTGAACAGCAAGCATAACACATGCATATATTGAAATACAGTGGACATTACAACAGCATGCAGGGATGATTGGTGGCAACAGGCCACCAAGATTGTGGTGTTTGAACAGGGCACATGCATCAAAGAAAATGCAGATTTTTATAGAACAATAGGACATATGTCCCAGCAATTGTTTTGAGATTAGACATACCCATTGAGGTGTGGAATTGCATTGTTTATGCACATGGAATAGGGTGTAAAAAGAAACCTCCATTAACATCTTATTAGTACTTTTACTCTACACTACATTCCTATTGACTGCAGGTGTATATCCCCTACATGTATTATTACACTAGGCAACATGCATTAGATTGTGTAATGGGTTTGGCTAGTTCATTTTATACCTGACCTATATCTGACATACTAACTGCCCAAGATGCAAATGTTACTGCTACATAGTTATATTTTATTTTTATATTTATGTATCTACATATCTGGATGTGTTCACGTGACATTTTCAGTTATATTTCTACAGAACCCTACATTTCATATAGCACACTCACATTTCTGGGGAACACCTTGACAAGCTACTTGTGTGCCAGATTTACCTATGCATGACAGCCATTTACCAACTGTTGAGGACTGTTACATGCTTCACAGCTACTGGCACTTCCTTCATCCACTTTGTATGGGACTGCACAACTGTGCGTTGACAGCACTTAATACAACAGTACTATTTATTTAATGCAAGGGTACAACAACATTTCAAAGTAAGTGACACAGACACACTCCAAGTTTTATACCTTTATTAATTACATTGAACACTCTTTTCTACAGGCTCTCTCCTTTACTTGTTATTACAGTGCATACAGAAGACATATTCAGGACATATTATTCCTTTATTGATAGGTTACAACACTCTTTTTCAGGCTCGCTCATTTATTTTATATGACAGTACATGCAGAGATAGTATTCCAGACTTATTTTACCTTTATTAATGGGTTACTACACTCTATTTCTGGCTCTCTGACTTATGTTATATAACAGTACATGCAGATAATTTATTCAGGTCATTTTATAGCTGTATTATTGGGCTACAACACTTTTTTCATGCTCTCTCACATATATTATATAACAATACATGCAGAATAATTACTAACCTGCCTGGTGGTGCAGCCTTAGCAGCCTATCTGCATAGGCTTGCTGATTCACAGCATGGACACCTGCAGCTGTGAAGTAAATGAAAGGATATTGAGACATACCTATCCATTATTTAGACTATATTAGCATGTCTTACATATGCATTCCATGGCTACCTACACAGTAGTGGGGCATCTTGCATATGGCGGGTCTCCTGGATCCATTGGTTCAGTAGGTCCTGCTTCCATCTCTTCAGGTCTGCATGGTGATGACGGACCTGCTCACCAGTCCGAGGGATGCCTGTGGCACTGGTGAGTTCATGAGCCAACCGGTTCCAAGCCTCTGCCTTATACTCTGTCCCTTGGAACTGGCCCATGCAGGAGTCGAGACTCATGACGATGGACTAGGAGCCAAACCATGTATTTTGTCTCCTTGATGCCCCAGCGTTGCACTCAAAAGCGAGTACCCTCTCCAGCACCAGACATTCTAACTGCAGATGGGAGCTACAATCAGTTATGGTGAGTATTCCCGCCTATGGAGCTTAAATATGCTGCATTTCCCGCACTTTTTTGTGATTGGCCATTTTTGAAAATTCTCGGCTGACTGCAGACCTGCTTAGCAATGGTTAATCTACCATTTATAAGTATATGTATGTTAACAGTGGATGTTTATCCTAAGCTGTCATGGCTTAGTGGTTCAATACTTTGATTATGGTGCACAGTGTCCTGGGTTCGAAACTTGTCATTGTATTTTATTTTACTACTGTCCAGACAGGCTAGGGGGTGTGGCTGTGTTTAGGCAACTTTGCTCCACGTTGCCCGACGTTGCTCCACATTGCCCTACAGTGTACTGGTTAGCACAGTGCGCAGCTCTGCATAAACTTATTGCACTGTGTAAAGCACTGCTTAGCTGTGGGCAACTAGATTGTGCTGGGTAAAGCGCTGCGTAGCTTTGGGCAACTAGATTGCGCTGGGTAAAGCGCTGCTTAGCTACGGGCATTTATATGTCAAGATCCTTCTTACATTTCTATATATACATTTTGTTCACTGATATATAGGCCATTTCAATGCTTTTTAGTAATATTTTAGTCATATATATGTCAGGAATTATTTCATATGCTAATTTAAAACATAAAATAGAGAGGGGAGTGGTGGGACTCGAATCATGAATGCCTCCTCTTTGTGCGAAGGTGCTACCAATACACTATTAGTATTTGGATTGATTTGCATAAATATTTGTTATTATGCTCTTCAATGTCGACATTGCTAACTCTAGCTAAGCTATGGGCACACCCGCACAAATACGTGCAAATACGGGCAGCTATATCGGGAATTAGAAAAAATATATATATTTTACATTTTATAACTCTACTGGGGGTTTACAATGTGAGGGAGTGTAGTGTTGAGTATATTGACATTTGTGTGGACTCACTCATGTGTGTTGACATTTCACAATTTAAACACTTGCAGGGGCGTGGACCTTAGGACTGCTCAGCAGTCAGACATGCCCCCTGCCTTCCTGCACATTCCATGTTAGACTTGGAGTGGAGTCAGCATGCCCTCATGAATATGCATTGCACGCTGACGTCAGACCGTTCAACTGCAGTTTCCGAGTAAGACTTATTTAGTCTTACACGGAGGTTTCGTGAATCCGGGGGAGTGTCTTATATTTACTAATATTTCTTATTTAATACCAAGAATGATACATATTTTCCATGGCTATGTTAGGATCCTTTTCCACAAGTTGTTCATGCCTGCACTCACAGAAACAGTCAGACAAGTACATTCATTCCAATAAGTGAGGATGAAAACTGGAAAAGTCTAAGAGAAAATTCATCATACAAAACTCATTACTATAATGGAACCATGAGTTAGCTTTAATGCACAGAGCCACAATTTGCCAGGTAAATAATAAATCACAACCTTGTGTCACTAGGAATAAAAAATATGTGACAATCAGCACCTTTTAAAAGCTATATTTGAAGGTTTGGCTTTCACATTAAAGATGAGCATTCAGTGCTTTTTCATGTCTCCAGTTATAGGCATTTTAGAAACTAGTGCTGATCCACATTAAGAGAATCCTTGAAAAGTACACCTATTTTTCATTACACTAAGTACATACTTATGTGCAATTCAGCTTCATATTATCTTCTCTGTCTTGTTCCATTCCTTTATTTTCTTATAGCTTTCAGCTGCAAGACTATTACTCACTCTAAGCATTTGACAGTGCCACCACCAATTTAAACAACATCACTCCATCAATGTGTGTGCGCCTACAGTGACTGGGTGTCTGGCTCATATAACTAACTTCTGAATTTTACAACAAAGAAGGCTATGCTTAAAAATGAGCAAAGTAGCATCATACATCATCTCTCTCTCTCTATCTTTATATTGTATTCTGTGTGTGTATGCGTGTGTGTGTGTGTGTATGTGTGTGTGTGTGTGTGTGCGTGTGTGTGTGTGTGTGTGTGTTTGTGTGTGTGTGTGTGTGTGTGTGTGTGTGTGTGTGTGTGTGTGTGTGTTTGTGTGTGTGTGTGTGCGTGTGTGTGTGTAAATATAAATACACGTGCAAACATGCACAAACATATGTATGCATATGCAGTTACAGTTAGTCAGTTGATTATTTATTTCACTGAAATGGGAATCTTTGACGTTTGATTGATTCCCATTTTATCACCATGTGTGCAAGTGAATGTGCATGTTCATTCAACTAGCAGGGTTAAGGAAGTTTCTTCTTCTCTTCACTGTTATGCAGCATCGGAGTATATCTATCTATCTATCTAAAGATATATATATATATATATATATATATATATATATATATATATATATATATATATATATATATATATATATATATATAGATAGATAGATAGATAGATAGATATATGTATATATATATATATATATATATATATATATATATATATATATGTATGGGTCTATGCCAGATGATTGAGTTTTCAGAAACTCGAAATTCATATCTTTGAGACTACAGTATATGACTGAGTTTCCAAAAACTTAAACATCAAAAAACAAGACACCCCCTCCACAGAAATCTACCTTTTTTATGTTTTTGCAAGGGGCTAAGCCCCCCCCCCGCACCCACTATGTGGGGGGCTGTGCCTTCCACATCCCCTGAACATTTTATATAAAAACTCTGAGATTGCTCTACATTGAGGAAAAGGGTAAATTTCCTAGTCTGCAATCTCCATTCAAATATTACTGGTTTTCAAAAACTCAATCATATAGTCTTGACCATATGAATTTTGAGTTTCTGAAAACTCAGTCTACTGATAGGGACCCATATATGTGTGTGTGTGTGTGTGTGTATGTGTGTGTGTGTGTGTGTGTGTGTGTGTGTGTGTGTGTGTGTGTGTGTGTGTGTGTATTGCAGAGATGTGGGTGACGCAATCCTCCATGTGGGTGTGGGGGGACTTGCTCCTCCCACAAAACACATCTTTTGTATACTTCAATAAAACATTGATAGAGTTCATTTTGAATGATTAATTCTGGAATTCTGTACTATATTTATTCATTTACGTTTGTTTGCCATGGTAGTGTACTAATAAAAACTGGCCATTTTTAGACACAACCTGACTGAGATCATGACATAATTAAAAGAACAGAATAAAAATACAAGTATTTATGTAAAACAACAAGAACACTAAGCAATTCATTGGATGTATACATATAAAATCAATACAATGTTATACTGTGCAACATACTGGAGCTTAATTATTTACAATGTACAATTTAAGATGTACATTGTATACAATGTGCGTATTACTATACCACAGGGTGGTAAAATGGAGAAGCTGGGAGGGAAGCAGAGGAGAGAAAAGAAGTAGACGATGTATGCATGAATATTGGGCTTCTTTGAGAAGTTAGCTTATTATGTAAATACACACGCTAGCTTACTGAAAATTAGTATTCTGAAAGTTATAACGAAAGCAGGAATAGTCACTGTATAATGTTAAAATCAAAATCATTCATTTAAATACCCTTAGTTCTCAAAAAGGCGCCAAAATTGTTTTAAAGATATATACACTCCACATATTTAAAACATTAACAGAAACAACTATATGCACTTTGCCTATAAAGTGTAACTTCTGTGAAGCACATGAATTAAAACAATGCACATTCCCTTCTCTGATTAAAATAAAAATAAAAACTAATTCAATTACAATAATAAAAATATGGTTACAGTTTCCTTGCTTTCTTAACCAAATAGGGTTTAATAGAGATATGGTCATCCAGGCCCGGGGGGGTGGGGTGGTTAGTTTCATTCAGCTTTCCTTGCCATTAGGTCTCCGTACAGCAAAGCCAGTTTTCCCAATCACCCCCTAGGATCCATTAAGACCTTTTCTAAGATTCCAAGGAGAAATCCAGAATGGTTGGGTTCTGCATGAAGGTGCCTATACACACACACACACACACACACACACACATGGAGGCATGACCTTTTCTACTGTAATCACACATTTACATTCCTGCCAGACTTTTCAGTCCATAGCTAGTGAATTTTAATTTGTAAGAGCATCTTTATTCCTTATTCCTTCTTTGATCTCCCTATTCCTTCCTTACCCAAGTGCTTTTATGATATCTTAATAAGATTAAATAAACAATAAAAAAATCCCAGGCCTTTGTTTTAATGTTATTTAAGGGAAAGTGAAACTTCCCATCTGATTTTCAAAAGAAATAATGTTATTTTTCCTCTTAGTAGGATGTTTTGCATTCATAGGATGTACCACTGAAGTTAAATTGTGCACTGAAATTGATGAGTTAGACAGGATAAATCATTTGTTTTACAAGTACTTTTTTTCAGGTCTATGATCCATGGAGGATTTTCCAATAATATTATTGTTGTGAGCATGGGCCATGCCACAAAGAACAGCCACACCAACACCTTCACTCTCTCAAACTGCTTGTTGTCTGAATCACCAAGTGATACACGCATTTAATAAAAAGCAATAGCTTAGACACAAAAATAAAAAAGGTGATTAGCATTTCTGTCTCAGATTCAGTTCTTTATCCGAGTAGGCTTAGAGAATAGTTACTTTACAGTTAACTGCCATTTCTTTACAGAACAGATTTCAAATAGGAATGTCAGCACATTAAGCTACTTTTATTAACAAAGAAAGATTTGAGAAAGTATAATTACTGCTCACTTACACATGCTAGAGGTGTTTAAATACTGTGAATGCACTTTTTTTCAATAACAGACTCATCAGTATGTTTTACTGCTGACTTCAACAATGTCTTCAAAGTCTGCTACCATAAGGAGTGAAACAAAATAAATGATTTCAGTTGTGCCTTGGTCATCTGAAGTGAAGTAAATGTCTGAATGCCTTTGGTAAATCTGCTGACACATTTTAATTGTCTTTGGACTGTGTAAAAGCTTCACTCAGGGAATTACATAAGCATCTATTTTGGAAAATAGGCCATTTTATTTGCATGGAACGCAGTAAATTCTGCAATGCATGGTCACATTTTGTGCTGTCTGACTTTTTTTAGGTAAAGATGAAGACAGTAATTTAAATCATATTTGGTACTAGGAAGCAATTTCTATTGCAACAAAATGTAAAAGTAAATATAATTTAAGGCATGGACATTTAAAAATAGCACAGTCCTGTGCAAAAGGTGTGTACAGATGCATGTTGCAGAGACCTCATGATAAATGAAGCTCAAAACTTAGTAGTAAGCTACATACCAACAGGAGCTACATTGGTAGGCCCTGACATACTGTATGAAGATTGTACTCAAACAAATGTGCCAGTCCCTTCAAAAGGATTTGGTGACCTGCATAATATTATCCAAGTCTGATCAGTTAACCATATGTCTGCATTCTTCATATTTCTGACATCTCTTCTACAATTAAGCTACGTAAGAATGCAGCTCCCACTCTTGAAGAATCAAAGTTTTCTCTCTTCTCATGGATGTTCATTGCAATTAGTAGTGAAACAGTGCAAAGTACATTCAAATAGCAGATATAGCCTTTAGTTTTCTATACCTTGAAAATGACTGCTGTGTAAATAGTCCAGACAAGACTGTTTACTTCTTCTAAAGAAGGAAACCTTTACAAGGACTAAAAGACAGGCAGTGGCAATATCTATCCTCTTGAATCTACTGAAAATTTCAGTACTAAGAAGAAACTTTTATATATAGATAAATGTTGATACTTATTATCCTGAGATAACTTTGCATGGCCACATTTCACCACAAAAATAAAGTAAACCTCTATCCTTTTGTGCTGGTATCTTATATATAGATACGTACATATATATATATATATATATATATATATATATATATATATATATATATATATATATTTATACACATACATAAGGACTATAACTTTTTTCATACTAGACTACTTCATTTTATAATTTGCTAAAAATAATTGTCAAAGAACTGTGATTATAAAGCACAGCTCAATAACAATTGCTATTCTTCAGACATTCAGAAGGAAAGATGAGTTCCCCACACCCACAACTACTGATGCTGGAGTTAAGTTACTGTTGGGCAAAATGTGAAACACCTTTCTCGGAAATTCTTTCTTCTACCACTACACTGAAAAAAAAAATCCAGTTGGACTTCTACAGTACAGCTATCACATTGTAAAAAAAAAGACAAGAAATGAAAGAGTATAAAACATAAAACCTATTTAAATCAATACACCAGTTAAAGGAGCAGGTATAGCAGGGATTTGTCAATAAAATAGTGATCTTGGTCAGCTAATATTAAATGTCTGGACTGAATCTGAGTGATACTTGAGGTCAGATTGATTCCTTAAATTTTGATTATAATATTGCAACTGACAACATTATGTTACCTAAACACACACACACACACACACACACACACACACACACACACACACACACACACACACACACACACACACACACACATATACAAGACCTCAAACAAAGTATAGACAATGGTGTTTGGGAGGATTGTACAGAGAACAGGGGTGAGCACAGATGCAAAATAGAGGGTAACACCAAGATAGGATATAGAATGGGGTTGAAAAACCAAAGTCAATGTTAGCCACAGTGCGGTGGGAGATTAAACAACACCCGGGGATTCCCTGACCACTGGGCTCTGGCTCAGATGAAGGAGACAATGCAGGGCAGAAATGCAAGTCAATGAACCACTGGAAGAGGATGTCCTCAGGATGGTCAATACAGGCATCTAGTTGTTTTGTCAATCAACTCCGCCACAAGGTACATCAGATGCCAGAGGACCACAAAGATGTCACCCCTCCTGCCACCATTACTAATGGAGACAACAGCCCCAATCTCTAGTGCAAGGCTGTCTGGTGTGTCCCCATAGATGATGACTGAGGTTTGAAGTTGAACTTGGCAGTCTGATAGCAGAGGAAGAGAATGGCTGTATGGGCACTAATAGGCCTTGCTGTAGTGATAGGTGCAGTTCAAACATTTATGGGGCACTAATAGGCCTTGCTGTAGTGATAGGTGCAGTTCTAAATCCTGTTACAGAGGAATGTCACATAAATGGTGAAAAACAAAATAAATGTATGTAAAACACAAGATAGCAAGACAAAGGGTAGACTAAAGAGAAGTACAGAGACAATGAAAAAAAATTGCTCATTCATATGTTTTCTCTTACAACATCATAGGTACTGTGCTGGAAAGTATAGCAAACACATTCCCTAAACTACCCCTGGTAGCACAACAAACAACTGAGACTAGGAATCAGACTCACATACATTAGCAAGTGCAGTCTACAAGGTTTTAACATGTTAAGTTACTTATTCAGTCCCACTGAAGCCTGCATTCACCCGCACAGTAATAACATCAGTACTACGGCTCCCTTTGAACTATAGAGCTTAGCACAGAATTAGCTCTAACATGGCAAGAAATTCACAAATCTCACTACCTGTTCACATTTGTCTCAACATTTGAACCTGTACTGTATGAAGCAGGTGTACTCATCCTGGCTCCCTGTAAGGCACACCATCATCTTTCTGTGCAGCTGTTTATTCTCTGATAGTTTCTCAGGCTAAGGAGAGAGAGAAACAGGAATGTGCAATATCTGTAAATGCCACACATTAACAGTTTGAATGTGTGGGTAAAGTTACTTACAGTAAATCTCTGGTGCTGCAACTTTAATCTTGTCCAGCTATCAGTCATGGAAGTCAGTATAGTATCTTCTCATGTAATTATAGGAATGGCAACATTACTCATCTATGCACAGGATGTCATTTGCACCTGTGACAGACCTTGTCACAAGATTTCAGGCCTCTGTTTTATATTTTAGGCTCTCATATTTCTCCTCCAGTAGAGGTTTGCTGTGACCACAGTGAAGGAGATAGAGGAATATTTTTGATTCCTCCATACACCACCCCTGTGCCTCGAAAGGTGAAGTCCTTCACCATTAAAAGACATGCTTGCTGTCATACAATACAGAGACATATGTGTGGTATTTTACAGCCACAACCATAATCCAGTTTTCCAAATGCCACACAATGTCAAGTAACTCAGTTTCATGAGTGTTAGTAGTGCAACAGGTAGCACACGTGCCTTTAGTGCAGAAGGTTGTGGGTTCTATTTCAACACCCACCAGATCAATTGCTGACACTGCAGTTCAGCATATTGAGGGTGATACACTACTGAGTATGTCATCCTTCCAATGACATGTTAAGCCGATGTCCCATGTGCTTGAATTAGTGGTAGTTCAGGTGGATGTCAAAGATCACACAGCACCTATTGAAAATAGTAGGGAAAGTTTCCCAATTTCCTGGCCAAATTTTGCTTAGTGGTATAAATACCACCTCGGGTCTCCCCTGAAAAGAGACCACTAGTCTAGTGAGACTAACCCAATCAACAAAGGATGAATGAATAAGTAAATGACAAAGTTCAATATACCTCCAAAAGGCTAGACTGGGAGACCAAAAAGCAACAAAATTCTCAAGTAAAAAAGTACAAGGAATCTCAGAAGACAAAGCTGTAGCACAATTCTTTTAATAAAAACAAACCTTGACAACAAATGGTGAGCGCTTTTGCACCAAAGTGCTTCTTCAGATAAATAACATCACAGCAAAACACATTTATACAGTAAAACAGCAGTCATCAATTACTAAAATGAGCAATTATCACTTAACTAAATCCCTTGATTTGAGAATGGGTCTTAAAGAAACCCTGTCATTAAAGCCAAGTTTCCTTTCAGCACCAAACCTCAAAATCCCCTGAAGTTCTCTCTGTTCAGTATAATTCTTTAAATTGGTAATAGAATGCTCTCTGTGAGGATTCGTGAGCACCTTTATGCCATAAAAAAGTGTGATGCTACAAATGCTTTAGCTAAACGTGTTAGAATCTGACTTGCAACATAGTTTTGTTTTTAAAGTAATGGAGGTAGCGTTTAACAATCCCAGAGGTGGAGATTTAAAAAATTATACTGAACAGAAAGAACTTCAGTGGAAGAATTGTGCTACAGCTTTGTCTTCCGGGATTCCTTCTACTTTTTTACTTGAGAAATAAGTAAATGAACCATAGCACAGCAGCCAAATATATGTACTATATTGCACAAATTGTACTTTGAAGCCTGAGGTGTGAAACATTGTATCACTGTCTCTGCTTCACGCACTACAGCAACTCCATTTCCAATAGGTAAGGTGTGTAATTACGTATATCCTCCAGAGCCATAGGGAGAACTATACTTGCTGAATGCTGCCCATAAGTACCTAGGGCCATGTAAATTTCATTGTGATGTTTGCCAAGAAAAGGAGATATGCAAATTGAATGATTTATTTAGAACTTTTGTTTACATAATCACTATGTTAGGTACATTGAATTTGTACAACATGTGCATAAGAGCAAACAATGAGCCTAACTGTGCTGCTGAAGAATTCATACAGCTGCAAGATGTAAACCTGCAATAGGTCATTCTGTTATTTACTGCTTAGAGATGTTGCATCCCATCTTCTGTAAGGTAAGTGCTACTTTTATCAGATTCACTTTTTCAGATATAGCACCTGTTAGTCACTGCTCTTATTAAGTACATAATCAAGTAGATCTGACATTAGTTTTAAGAATTATTATTATTATTATTATTATTATTATTATTATTAGAACTGTGGTGGTGGTGCTGCGGTAGCGTTGTCACCTCACAGTAAGACGTTGTCCTGTTCAATTCTCAGCTAGAGTGTCTTCTGTGTGGAGACATGCATGAATGGGCATACCTTCGTTGAAAGTTGTGCATCAGGACTGGCAACTCGGCATGTAAAAATCTACTGCCAATCATTAGCGGACCGGAGTTCCACTGTGGTGACCCCTAATCGGGAAAAGTCGAAAGACACAACAACAACAACATTATGATTATTATTATTATGCCTAATGGTTAAAACACCAAACAACAAGTACTCCCATAACAAGAATAGACATTCAGGCTGGTCTTGTAGTACCATTTTAAGTCAAAACATTTGCCTGCTCTATACCTTCTAACTATGGCACCTGTGCAAAATCTTTTTAACAATAAAAGGAAACATCCCTGTCACCACAGTGGTGGAAACATCAAAGCTCGTGCAATGTGGTCGACATCGTACCATTACTGTCATGGGCCTAACAATAGAATGACTATCTGGATAAAAAAATATATGAATATCACACAATCAATCAGCATGGTATATGGATGAGATGGGCAACAGTGAGGGAAGGGGGTTACCTGCAACAATCACAACCACCATACTTATACCATTATTTGTTTTCCATGTCTACAGAGCTGTACCAAAGAATGTTACAAAACAGAAAAACACTAACTGTTGAGAAAGCTATTTAGAAAACAAAGTTATATGATGCAGAGAATGAGGTGCTTTTTCAGGCCCTCTTTCCCTATGATTTATGGCTCTTTAAGCAGGATACTGCTGAATGGAACTAATAAAATTTTGCCTGGAAAGATCTTGTAGTAGGCATTAATGCCCTTGGTGGCCAGGTCTTCTGCAGGGCTACTGACATTATACATATTGCAGAAAAAAAGCTGCCTAGTACAGGAAGTTAGGCCAATGGCAGGTGGACCATTGATTAAGCCACCTTTATATTGTTTGTCCTCTGTCAGATGCAGTAACACCTCCACATGGTCCAACAATATGGTGACTAACCCTGGTGCAGAGCTATATCTCATACAAAGAATATCCATTGGAGATTCTCAGGCATGTTGCAGTCTTCTATAATGGTAGGCTTAATTCCCCTTGACCCCTTATTCATTGGCTAGTTTGCAAAACCTGTCTGCTTTGTGTTATTCAAGAACATCAAAGCTTCAACTCGCATGTATAGTTGCATGACATATGGTATTTAAATGTGTGCTTTACAAACACTATTACCTGTATATCTGATTTTTATGTATGTTTCTTTTGCTGAGCTGTATTTGCACAATGTATTGTGCTTTGCTGAGCTTACAGGTGGTTGCATATCCATTACAACAACTGTGAAATTGCTACCAACTGATATTGAAAGAGTTGCAATTTATGTTGGTGATGGTGGAAATGAGATTACAGTCAGGGAGTACATTATGCATGTTGGAAACAGGGAATGTAATCACTGGATCTCCTATAAAGACCAGGGAGACAGTCTCTGTGCTTGTGGACACCCTGGTAACACATGCCACACAGGGAGGACAGGTTACTGAGAATATTCACTGTCAGTGAGCTGTGGCATCCCCTACAAGACAGTTGCCAGAATCTAGCAGTAGCACCCTTGGGGGGCTCATAAGGGTGTGGGTACTGAGGTGCGTTGGATACATAGTTGCCTGCTTTGCCCCGATGTTGCTGTGTCAATGTATGTGACCCAATGTATGCACAGGGCCACAATTTAGTACCATCTCAGATATTTCAGAGTTGGTGAGGGTAATGCAGAATGTGTGACATGACCTCTGGGAGTGAATGCCCCATATCTGTGATAGCTTTCACAGACTGACTCACAGGCTACAATGTGCCATGTCTTCTTGTGCTTGCATGCTGTGTATCAGCCAGGTGCCATCCATGAAGCCATTCCACTGAAACCCCCATTTACGTTGCCCATTAGAGCTGTGAAAGACCTATATCATAGTCATGTAGCACTAATACTTCTATGCCTGCATCTGATGTGGACGTGACTATAGGTAGGAGAGGATGTTCTCAAGGTTATTGCAGCCACAGCAGTGGTATGTCTGCTAAATTGCATCATTTGTGGTCATGCAGCAAACCAGTATCATGCCAGGTCCATGGTACAACCATTACAGGTCCTGCTAGTGGCAGTTTTCAAAGGCTGTTGCATGCATGGGATGCTCAGCCTCTTCCACACATTCCCTGGACCTGTCCAATAAATTGAGACAAAGTGTTACTACCACTGCTGAAACTGTGTTCCAGTGCATGCACACACACACACACACACACACACACACACACACACACACACACACACACACACACACACACACACACACACACACACACACACACACACACACACACACACTCTCACACACATACTTGCCAACATCCAGTGACACTGGCTCTTCACAAAGCATTTTATTTTAATAAACTCTGCCACACAAACATCCTACATACTTGTACAGTCTTACTTTTCATTTTCCTCAGCACTCACACACTTTTCTGTAAAAGACATTGTGCACTTGTGCTCCCTCCCCAACTTATGCAAATGATGCCTGTGCCTTGCACTTTGTAGATAGTTATTTGGCTTGTCTATGTATAATGCCTGCTATGACCAGCCTATGCATGGGTAAGCACAGGCTTGTGCTGGGTTTACACACATCACTTTTACTGTAGTGTATCTGCTTTCTGAATCTGTGTGCAAGCTACTGCCTCTTTGCTTGTGCAATAGCATACTGTACTCTCCTCTGTCTAGCATGTTCCCTCCCTGCCACTGACCTTGCTGCTAACTTCGTATCTGGCTCAGTGACCAATGCCTGATGTGCTGAATGCTGCCACCCTTGCTACTTCAACTGTTTCCATCTCAACTCCCTCCATAACTGTCTCCTAAGTATGATATTGTGTAACACTGCACATACAGAATATACTTTGTGTACATGCCAAAATCATTCTGTAGGGCAACACCAGGTGATTGCATACTGTAAAAGCATACCCTCCACAGCTCAATCACGTACTCCACAATGACTCTTGTTTGTAACAGGGTAAGGTTGTATCTCTGGTCCACTTAATTTTGTGGATTTCTGATAGGTGTCATCAGTTGAGTTTCTATGGCATGTCTGTCAGCTCTAGTGCTATACAGGAAAGAAACAACACCATAGTTCATAGTTTATAGTTCATAGTTTAGTACTAAGCTAACTGCCCTTGCGAGCCATTTTAAGCCTAGCCAACTATCCCTTGTGAGACTCAAACCCTGCACCTTGTGTTTGCAAGGCAAACACCTTAGCCATTAATCCACCCTCCTAACCCATATGGGACTTCTATGATATAGCCTATATTGATGACATAGTGGAGACCATAGACTGCACTCACAATAAAATAAAGCCCCCAGCTTGGATACTGGAGAGAAGCTAGTGACCTACAAAGGTTATCACTCCATTAACTGCCACATTGCCTCTATTGGACAGGACACCATCTGCAATGCATCTGCTGGCCACTCAGGCATATGGCATACCTGTGACCTAGACCAATGGAATTTTCTAAATGTGAAGCAGATATGAAAAGCATTGATAATCAGACTAACTCTGATCAAAACTGTGCAAAGTTTGAATAATTTGTAATATAATTGACAGTAAGTTATCAGGTAATGCTAAAGATTATTCATGTAGAAGTGGGTTATCGTTATGAACTTTTGGATTGTTCATTTCATCAAAGAAAGAGCACGTGTCTGAGTTGGTTAGAGGAAGGAGAATACATAGCATCAAAGCTCAAATAAAGAGAGTTACTAATTCCCCTTCAAATATAGTTATTAACTGTTTGAATTAAGTGATAGAGTCTGCTGGTCTGGAGACCAAATCAGAAAATATACCACATGCTGCTATTAGCATAGCCATCATATCTGATGAAGCATTCATTCTGTTAACTCAAGGTCATCAATTCCCATGCATCTAAATGATGTGACCAATAATTAAAAAAAAAATTCAACAGTTGGTAATCATGTAAAAAGGAAAAAGTTAAAGGTTATTAAGGATATTTTACAAACACGGAATCACAGGGAAAGGAAAGGAAACTGCACTGTTCTACTCACTGTCAGGCGAAGAAAGGCAGAATAACTAAACGTGATAAATGTGAAAGTGTCTTACAAGGACATGAAATTATGGATCTTATTGACATGGCACAAATGTATGAAGTTGTTACTGAAACTAAAATAACTACTTTGGATGTTCTTTGTGATCTATATATTTCAACATCGTTTGGAAATCACGAAAAAAACATTATCAGTATTTCAAATAAATCTGACATACCATCAGCTTTTTATCCTGAAAGTTATAAATGACACTAAAATAAGCAAAAAGAGACAATATACTCAAGTCAAGATAATAACCATGAACTTGTGCTACCTACAACAAAAAAAGGAAGAGGATGGCTTTTGGTGGCTTAGTACAAAAAAACCTGCTAAGATTCTGCTCAAACAAAGGCAAACAGTGCTTCTTCTGATACCATCATTAGTTCTAATATTTCTATGACTGACTCTCATTATTTAAAATCTCAGACATAGAACAAGAACTTTAACAAAGTTGTAGTTTTTCACTAACTCTGTGTTCAAACCTATGTGTAGAAAAATATGTGATATAACTTAACTGAGGGCTACCATTTCAGCCTTGCCAGGCTTAAGATTAACTGATGTTCCTGACTTAATTTGTAAGCTTAGCATGAGTGGGCATTATTATAAGAATGTATTAACTAAATGTGGTGTAAAAGATACTCAATGCACCCCCTTAAACCATCTGAGAGAAGTTGTACTTGAAACAATAGCACTTTTGAATTTACCAAATTGGAAGTGGCCTTTAGTGAAAAATGTCCATCACATAGCTTGAATGATTGTTCTTGCACCAACATATTCTTGTTTATTCTCCGATGGATGTGGAGAAACACTACCGAGGTAGTGGAACCTGGCAGTCGCTCAGGTTCCACTACCTCGGTAGTGTTTCTCCACATCCATCGGAGAATTTTGTGGTTTGGGTTTTTGTTAATTACATATTCTTGTTTATTACTTGGTTAAGGCATTAATGGACTACGTATTCAATCAAATTGATTACTTTCTTTAAGAATTAAGAGAGAACTATCAAATGCTTGCTGGCACTAAATTCTACCTCAGCCATTTTGGTTCAGATTATCTGGCAGTAAAATCAAGGGACTTATGAAGGGATTTTTAATAAGAAGTTCGGAAGCAAAGGATCTTCAGTTAGACACTGTAGATTTAATTAGGCTTTGAATGTCTATATCTGCAATGCCTGTAGTCTTGAAAATAACATCCATGAGCTGAAGTGAATCACGAAGAGTAAGCGTCTTTTATTAGTAGCTATTATAGAAGTTTGGGATTCACGTGAATCAATATTTCTGGGAAAACATTACATATGAGTGTTTGAGGCATAACACCAGTAGTGGTGGGTTTGTTGTTACTGCATGAGACCACAATAAAGTAATATCTGTAATGACTAACCTGGAAACTTTAGTAGTAGATCTAAAAGGTCAGTTTGGTAGGGATGGCACAAGAATTATTCTAACACATAAAACCATGAATGGATTTAGCAACACATATTGAATACCTTCAAAACTTGGAAGCTTATATTAGACAAAAGCAAGTTATTTTATTGGCTGACCTGAATTATCCCAAGATAAGCTGAGAAAATTACACAATAACTTCAAAAACTGAACCTGTCACCCTTGGGATTCCAGATACTGGCTAAGGCTCTTGCCACCCCTATAGTGTCTTTTTTAGGCAAGATTCAAATGACAAATTCACCACGGTAACAAGTACAAGCAAGCAAAATCTGAGGGTAATACTACTTAATGCTAGAAGTCTAAACCTCAAAATGCACTCACTCGAGGCACTCCTTAAAACATTGACATCTGTGCAGTGACAGAGACCTAGTTCAAGGCTCCAGAGAGCACCCCTGCATTGCCAGGCTATAATTCATAACACACCTTTCGGCCACCTAGCCTAGACCGAAGCACTAAAGGCGGAGGCATGTCCATATTCATTAAGGATATCCACACCTCCAGGCTAGTTGTTCAGCATAATGCATCCAAGTTTATCCAAGTGCAACTAACTCTGGGCAAGACCGCAATACAAATTGTAGCTTGCTACAGATCCCCCACCATGCCCAAGGATTCCCACTCCTCATTTCTTGATACTTTGGAAAATATTAGGGTACAACCTAACAGGTCTATATTATAACATCGAAGTCTAAAAACATTGGATGTTATAATATCGAACCCATTCAATCAAAACACCAGAAAACTGAACAGTCAGAACGGCAAATTTTTTCCCAGGGAAAAATTTGCTGTTCCGACAAACATACACACAACTCAAGCACACCAAAATAAATAATCCACACACATACACTTCACAAAACCCTACACTAAACCAGACATACACCACTAGTTATCCACTTACCTTAACCCAACCCTAACCCTAAGGTCCCTTACCAGCTCCCTAACCCTAACTCACCTACCCCACCCTAATCCTCACGTGCACACAATTGCACATTTACCTGACCCACACCCTAACCCTAACTCACCTAACCCATGCCCAATCACACACTCACCTTCATTCCCACACTTACCTTAACCCGATCCGTAACCTTCTCTCCACAGTTGAGGAAATAGCGAAGCTGCAGAAACGGCCCACTGAATACTTTCCCTAGGAAAGTATTCAGTGTTCTGCAGCTTCGCTATTTCAACCATTCGCTCTACTGGGTTCGATATTATAACATTTGACCTAACACCCTAATAATGGGCAATTTCAACTACCCCACCATTAACTAGGAAAACTACTCATGTACCAACTATTATGCTCAACGTTTTCTGGAATTCATAAATTCCAACACCTTGGATCAACTTATCCACACCCCCACCAGGGGAAGCAATATCCTAGACCTGGTCATTACCAACATGGGCAACCAGTATTCCACACCAGAGGTTAATTCCTCATTAGTCAGATCCGACCACAAGCAAATCAACCTAGGCATCCACATCCCACTCCCACCCCCCCATTAGGGAAACCACCGTAAAAAATTACCCAAAGCCAACTTCATGCTTCTAAAGACAGAAGTTGCAAACTTCACGACACCCATGCTGACAGACAATAGAGGTATGACTGCTGAATCCTATACAATTGCACTTTAAAAGCACTTACACAAGTGCATGGATCGTGAAATCCCTAACAGAACCAAGATGCTATCCTCCAAAAAAGGAAGCCAATCTGATGGTCCCCTGCCATAAACAAACTGTACAACAGAAGAAAAAAACTGTTGCAAAAAATAGTAAAATCCCATGATTGGAGGAACTCCATGGTTAGCCTCAGTAAGAAGCTGAGGTCCCTCATAAATTTCTCCAAAGCTAGTCACAAAAACAAATTCGCCACTGATTCTAAAGACAGTCACAAAGCATTCTATAGCTATGTCAGGAATCTCAATGGCAACACTCAGATCTGCTCTGAGTTACAGCACAATGGCACTAAATATACAGAACCAACTGATATTGCCAACATCCTGTCAGATAGGTTCAGTGCTAATTTTACCCCTCTCTCATCCCCTAAAGGGCCCATCTCTATACCGGAAGAATGCAAAGTTCCTGTAATCACAGCTGCACAGGTAAAAATCACACTCTCCAAAGCCAAGAACACAGTATCCATGGGACCTGACAACATCCCAGGCTACGTTGCACCTGAACTACAGAACAAACTGGCACCCCATCTAAGTACCATGTTCAGTTATAGCCTCACTTCAGGCTTTCTGCCCACTGAATGGCGCACAACAACGGTTATCCCACTCCACAAAGGGGGAGCAACCATGGACCCTGGGAATTACTGCCCCATTAGCCTGACGAGCCTGGTCTGAAAGTCTATAGAACATATCATCATGGAACTTATAAACAATGACATTGGCAATCTCCAAACTCTGGACCCTACACAGTTCGGGTTTGTAAAAGGCAGATCATGTCTCCTAAACCTGATAGACTTCTTTGAAGCAGTCAGCAAAATTGTAGATGAGGGTAAGGTGGTTCACACAGCCTATCTAGATCTTGCCAAGGCTTTGGACACAATCCCCCACTCTGGAATTATAGATAAACTCACTAAACTAGGTGTAAATCCCTATGTCACAAGATGGGTTGCCAAATGGCTCACTGCAGAACCCACACTGTGAAAGTAGCAGACTCTAAATCCAACTTCAGACCAGTGACAAGTGGAGTACCACAGGATTCAGTCCTAGGTCCTCTCCTGTTTGGTATCTACTTCTCTGAAATACAGGCTAACACAGAAGGTTTTTGGCTAACAAAGTTTGCAGATAAATGCAAACTAGGAGCCATAATCAAAACTCCTAATGATGTGGGCATCCTACAAAAGGGCCTCACTGAGACATATGCCTGGTGCCAAAGCCATGGCCTCAAGCTCAATGCCAAAAAGTGCATTGTCATCCTTTTTGGTAAAAACTCTGTACCCATGAAGTACTACATAGGCAGTAGTCTACTTAACACTGAAAGTGTGATAAGAGACTTTGGGACACAGGTGAACAGTAGTCTCTCCTTTGATAATCACATCGCCACAGTAGTCAGGAAATCCTTCTACATGGCACACCTCATCACAAAAGATTTCTCATCCAGGCAAAAAGAGGTCATTGTTCCCCTCTACTCATCACTCATTAAACCCATTATAGAGTACTTCTTCTTCTTCTTTTGGCTTTTGCCGGTTAGGGGTCGCCACAGCAGATCACCTATCAGCTCATGATTGGCAGTGGAGTTTTATGGTGTCAAGTTGCCAGCCCAGTGCCAAACCTTACACAGAAGGCAAACACACACATGCACTCACACCCAGGGCCAATTTAGAGTGAGAACCATTATAGAGTACAACGCCCCTTTTGGTATGTACCTCACAAGACATCTACAACAACTGGAAAGGCCACAGAAATACCTCACAAAGAGGATTACTGGCCTCAAACAGATGCCCTACTCATACCGTCTCAAAAAAACTCCAGCTTTACTCCGTCGCATATTGCCTACTCAGAGACGATCTCTGCCTAACATACAAAGCTATCACAAAACTCAATAACTTCAATAATTCATAATGAATTCTTAATTGTTGAGCCATCCCAAGGATGCAATAGCAAGCATGTAAATGTTGTACTAAGCCAACATGATTTGTTCCTGATAGCACAATGAGCAGCAGTGCTGCTCGAATATGCAAGCTACAATACAGCCCTACATGTAACGCAGCACCTGTTTGTAACCAGAACATCCATTAATGGTCACAATGAGTTGTAGATAGACTTGAGCACATAGTCTACACAACAAATTGTAAAGAAGCTTAGCCTCAGCAAGCACGCACATATGGGTGGCATAAGACAAACCTAAACAACTTGAATAGCATAAATTAAGAGGCAAGGGGACCTCTAGATATAACAAGAGAAAACTGTAGAAACAATAGTAATCAAAATTATGACTAACAATATTATTAATCTTGTGCAGACACAGACACATATATATGGATTATAAAATTAAAATAAAATTCTAAAAGCAAATGAGGGGGGTACAGCTGTAAGGTCCCACAGTGATTGAATGTCATACATATGTAATTTACTTTCACAGGTAAGATAACACTTGCCAATGAAATCACACGCAGTCTTGCACATGGCATATTATGCAATTATTATGCAGATCGTGAACAATATTGTGAAAATCAGTCAAGACAAGTTAATTAGTTTATAAATAAATTGATGTTTCAAAACAAGCAAAGGTTAAAACACATTAACCCTCTGCATGTCTTATATGTATGACTGAAATGATAATATGAAGTTTTAATTGCAATGCACACACACATAAAATGTGAGACATATGGAGAATAATCATGCACAGGTGTAAAATTAATCCAGTAACAGTTAATGATGATTGAAAAAATCTGTTGTGTAAGTAATTGTCATCTTGTAAATGGTAGAAAGTTGTTCATACATGGCATGCTGTATGTACTGCAATCCAGTAGAACCTAACATTTACAGAACAATCACTTTGACCAGCATATAAACAGAATAAAATTCCATAGTTCTATATGTGTAAGTAAAACAGATGTCAGATGCACATATTAGAAAATTGATGGGGATACACCTGTGATATAATAGTAACATCACATCAATCAATGGAAATTTCATGTGTAGTCAAGTCACTACTATAGCAACAGGCTTGTGTCTGTAGGACTTTCAATGTAGCATACGCACATGATAATACAAAATATTGTCAAAATACAAACTTTAAAGCAGTGTAGCATCATGTTATACATCACATATTGCCCAGAGGTTTGTATTCTGGAGCATGAGTATTATCTGTGTTAGAGTAAACAACTATTGCTCACAAACAGGTGCAACATTAACAACAATTATTAATTGAATTGTGGAAAACTGACATTTCATGTGCAAGATCTGTAGACTGGCCAGTAACAAATGTTGACATCCACACACCTAGGTCACTATCTCTATTCCATACATATTGGCTGAGCCAAGGAAATGAAGGCCAAGACTGTTAAAAGACAATAACAATTTCAGAACATTTGATTTCTTAATGTATTTGGTGCTAAATGTCATACACCTAATACATCATTATACTGAGCATGCTCATAAGGAAGTATAGCAATAAACACATTATTTATTATTTATTTATCTATTTATTTGACATTTGTTAACCATGAAAGTTTGACTCACCTACAGCCTTTTTTCAGCAGAGGCCTGGGGAGAAATGCTCCAAAATAATATATAGCAGTTTTACAATTATAAACAACCAACAATTTCCACAAAAAATACAATAATACAAAAAGTTGTTGTTTTTCTTTCGGCTTTACCCGGTTAGGGGTCGCCACAGCAGAACTCTGGTCTGCTAATGATTGGCGGTAGATTTTTTACGGGTGCTGAAGTGCCAGCTCGATGCCCAACCTTCAACGAAGGCACGTCCATTCTATGCATGTATTTCCAACACCACTCGACCGCTGAGAGGACATGCAGACACCACACAAAAAGTGCTCCAGCCGAGAATGGAACTGGAGAACCTCTTACTGTGATGCAACAACACTAACACTGCACCACCATGGCTTTCACACAATAATAAAAAAAGAAACACTCAAAAACAATAATACTGTTAATTGACAATGTACAGAATTTGCTAAAACTAGGTATATAAACTTTACAAGAAAACTGATTACAAATATCAGCAAGGAGAAAAAAGAAAAAGCAGAGAAAAGGAATACAGAATTATAAGAGATTCAGAGAGAAGGTATAAGGTAATATAGATAAGAAGTGTAGTAGCAATAGAATGAGGAAAATATATATATGTGTGTGTGTGTGTGTGTGTGTGTGTGTGTGTGTGTGTGTGTGTGTATATATATATATATATATATATATATATATATATATATACATATATATATATATATATATATATGTTTACTATCAAATGACTGAAAATCAAAAGACTGAATCCCAAAAATACTGAAAATTCAAAATAATGAATACATTTTTAATGCAAGTGGCAAGCCCCCCCGTTCCCCTCATGTGGGGGGCTGCGCCCCCAACACTCCCTGATAAAAAAATATAGCAACTCCAAAATCGCACAACAGTGGAGAAGGAGCAAATTACATCATTCAATATTTTGAATTTTCAGTCTTTTTGGGCTTCAGTACTTTGATTTTCAATTATTTGATTGTAAACTATATATATATATATATATATATATATATATATATATATATATATGTGTGTGTGTGTGTGTGTGTGTGTGTGTGTGTGTGTGTGTGTGTGTATAAATATATATATATATATATATATATATATATATATATATATATATCCAGTGAATACAAGCAAAACAAAATATCCCTAAAACAGATGCCCTACGCAGACTGTCTCAAAAAAATCCAGCTTTACTCTGTCTCATATCGCATACTCAGAGGCGGTCTCTGCCTAACATACAAAGCTATGTCAAACCCAGAGCTGTTGGACATGCTCCACCTAAAGAAATCCCAATCTCTACGAGCTACATGCTCTAGGGACCTAAACCTTGTCACCACAATAAACAGAACATGCTGGAGGGACAGATTCCTGTCCCAGAGACTTCCCATACTCTGGAACAAACTACCTATCTATATCAAACAAAGCTCCTCATTAGCACTCTTCAAGAAAAATCTTGACGATTGGATGGGAGATAGGAAATTCACCCCAGGTATCGCTTCTGTGGCTCTGCTCAACAGGGGCACAGGAAAATACTTTTCTTGGGTGGCAAAAGCTAGGGTACCGTTTGACTAGTCTTATATATGCCCTAGGGCCAAAAGCCTAGTACCTACCTATGAACCTATGTTTTGGAAATAATATCAATTTATGTTTTTTTTTTCACAACTTGTCAGAAAACCAATTAGGGAAAGAACATTTTGGATCTAATTATTACAAATTGTAAGAACTTAATTAATAGTGTGCATATTTGCTCTCCTCTGAGAATATCCCATCACAATTCATGGACTTTTTAAATCTATATGCTGCAGGGATCTTTCCTACATATAAAATATTTAATTATAACTTGCTTGATTATGATAAGTTTATTCAATTAATAATATATACACATTAACTTGAGGTTTCTCAACATGATATGGTTCTGAATTATACTAAGCTGTTAAATGGACTACTTTGTTTTCTTAAAGATATTACTTTTGAATCTAGCTCTAGATCTGGTACAGAAAGAAATATGTTTCCCAGCTGGTGGAACTCAAAGTTAATTAAACTTTATAAAAAGAAGAAATATTTATTTGGGAGGTTCAGAAAGTATCTAACAAACATAAACAAACCAATTTTAATAAAATCTGCAAACATTTTAAGTCAACACTAATAGAGAACAAAACTAATTTTGAAAGAAAACTGGCTATGGCTTCAGATAAAAATATATCATAAATATGTCAGCCTGAAAACTGAGTCACAAAACTCAATAACTTCAATAATTCATAATGAATTCTTGATTGTTGAGCCATCCTGGTGATTCAATAGCAAGTGTGTAAATGTTGTACTAAGCCTACATGATTTGTTCCTAATAGCACAATGAACAGCAGTGCTGCTCGAATATGCAAGCTACAATGCAGCCCTACATGTAACGCAACACCTGTTTGTGACCAGAACATCCATTAATGGTCACAGTGAGTTGTAGATAGACTTGAGCACACAGTCTACACAACAGGTTGTAAAGAAGCTTAGCCTCAGCAAGCAAGCACATATAGGTGGCATAAGACAAGCATAGACAACTTGAATAGTATAAATTAAGAGTCAAGGGGACCTCTTGATATAACAAGAAAAAACTGTAGAAACAACAGTAATCAAAATTATGACTATCAATATTATTAATCTTGTGCAGACACAGACACATATATATGGATTATAAAATTAAAATAAAATAATAAAAGCAAATGAGGGGGGCACAGCTGTAATGTCCCACAGTGATTGAATGTCATACATATGTAATTTACTTTCACAGGTAAGATAACACTTGCCAATGAAATCACACGCAGTCTGGCACATGGCATATTATGCAATTATTATGCAGATCGTGAACAATATTTTGAAAATCAGTCAAGACAAGTTGATTAGTTTATAAATAAATTGATGTTTGAAAACAAGCAAAGGTTAAAACACATTAACCCTCTGCATGCCTTATATGTATGACTGAAATGATAATATGAAGTTTTAATTGCAATGCACACATGTAAAATGTGAGAGAGATGGAGAATAATCATGCACAGGTGTAAAATTAATCCAGTAACAGTTAATGATGATTGAAAAAAATCTGTTGTGTAAGTAATTGTCATCTTGTAAATGGTAGAAAGTTGTTCATACATGGCATGCCTGTATGTATTGCAATCCAGGAGAACCTGTCATTTACAGAACAGGAACTTTGACCAGCATATAAACAGAATACAATTCCATAGTTCTATATGTGTAAGTAAAACAGATGTTAGATGTACATATTAGAAAATTGATGGGGATGCACATGTGATATAATAGTAACATCACATCAATCAACGGAAATTTCATGTGTAGTCAAGTCACTACTATAGCAACAGGCTTGTGTCTGTAGGACTTTCTATGTAGCCAATGCACATGATAATACAAAATATTGTCAAAATACAACTTTTAAAGCAGTGTAGCATCATGTTATACATCATATATTGCCCAAAAGTATGTATTCTGGAGCATGAGTATTATCTGTGTTAGAGTAAACAACTATTGCTCACAAACAGGTGCAACATTAACAACAATTATTAATTGAATTGTGGAAAACTGACATTTTATGTGCAAGATCTGTAGACTGGCCTGTAACAAATGTTGACATCCACACACCTAGGTCACTATCTCTATTCCATACATATTGGCTGAGCCAAGGAAATGAAGGCCAAGACTGTTAAAAGACAATAACAATTTCAGAACATTTGATTTCTTAATGTATTTGGTGCTAAATGTCATACACCTAATACATCATTATACTGAGCATGCTCATAAGGAAGTATAGCAATAAACACATTATTTATTATTTATTTATCTATTTATTTGACATTTTTTAACCAGGAAAGTTTGACTCAGCTATAGCCTTTATTCAGCAGAGGCCTGGGGAGAAATGCTCCAAAACAGTATATATCAGTTTTACAATTATAAACAACCAACAATTTCCATAAAAAATACAATAATAAAAAAAGAAACACTCAAAAACATTAATACTGTTAATTGACAATGTACAGAATTTGCTAAAACTAGGTATATAAAATTTACAAGAAAACTGATTACAAATATTAACAAGTAGAAAAAAGAAAGAGCAGAGAAAAGGAATACCGAATTATAAGGAATTCAGAGAGAAGGTGTAAGGTAATATAGATAAGATGAGTAGTAGCAATAGAATGAGGACAAATACATATGTGTATATATATATATATATATATATATATATATATATATATATATATATATATATATATATATATATATTTCCTATCAAATGACAGAAAATTAAAAGACTGAATAACAAAAAGACTGAAAATTCAACATAAGGAATACATTTTTAATGCAAGGGGCAAGCCCCCCACCCCCCTCATGTGGGTAGCTGCGCCCCCGACACCTCCTGCTAAATATATATACCAACTTCAAGATCGCACAACAGTGTAGAAAGGGCGAATTCCATCATTCAGTATTTTGAATTTTCAGTCTTTTTGGGATTCAATCTTTTGATTTTTAATTATTTGATAGTAAACCATAAAGATATATATATATATATATATATATATATACATATACATATATATATATACATATATATATATATATATATATATAGATATATATAGATATATATATAGATATATATATATATATATATATATATAGATATAGATATAGCCAGTGAATACAAGCAAAAAAAAATATCCCTCAAACAGATGCCCTACGCATACCGTCTCAAAAAAACTCCAGCTTTACTCTGTCGCATATCACCTACTCAGAGGCGATCTCTGCCTAACATACAAAGCTATGTCAAACCCAGAGCTGTTGGACATGCTCCACTTAAAGAAATCCCAATCCCTCTGAGCTACATGCTGTATGGACTTAAACCTTGTCACCACAATAAACAGAACATGCTGGAGGGATAGATTCCTGTCCCAGAGACTTCCCATACTCTGGAACAAACTACCTATCTATATCAAACAAAGTTCCTCATTAGCACTCTTCAAGAAAAATATTGATGATTGGATGGGAGATAGGAAATTCACACCGGGGATCACGTCTATTGCTCTGCTTGACAGTGGCACAGGAAAATCATTTTCTTGGGAGGTAAAAGCCAGGGTACCATTTGGCTAGGCTTATATAGGCCCTAGGGCCAATAGCCTAGTACCTACCTATGAACCTATATTTTGGATATAATATCAATTTACACATTTTTTTTTTCACAACTTGTCAGAAAACCAATTAGGGAAAGAACATATTGGATCTAATTATTACAAATTGTCAGAACTTAATAGTGTCGATATTTGTTCCCCTCTGAGAATATCCAATCACAGTTCATGGACTTTTTAAATCTATATGCTGCAGAGATCTCTACTACATATAAAATATTTAATTATAACGTGCTTGATTATGATAAGATTATTCAATTAATAATATATGCACATTGACGTCAGGTTTTTCAACATGATGAGGTCCTGAATTATGCTAAGCTGTTAAATGGACTGCTTTGTTTTCTTAAAGATATTACTTTTGAATCTAGCTCTAGATCTGGTAAGAAAAGAAATATGTTTCCCTATTGGTGGAACTTAAAGTTAATTAAACTTTATAAAAAGAAGAAATATTTTATTTGGGAGGTTCAGAAAGTATCTACCAAACAGAAACAAACCAATTTTAATAAAATCTGCAAACAATTTCAGTCAACACTAATAGTGAACAAAACTAATTTTGAAAGAAAACTGGCTATGGCTTCAGATAAAAATATATCATAAAGATGTCAGCCTGAAAAATGAGTCGCAAAACTCAATAACTTCAATAATTCATAATGAATTCTTGATTGTTGAGCCATCCTGAGGATTCAATAGCAAGCGTGTAAATGTTGTACTAAGCCTACATGATTTGTTCCTGATAGCACAATGAACAGCAGTGCTGCTCGAATATGCAAACTGCATTGCAGCCCTACATGTAACGCAACACCTGTTTGTGACCAGAACATCCATTAGTCATCACAATGAGTTGTAGATAGACTTGAGCACACAGTCTACACAGCAGGTTGTAAATAAGCTTAGCCTCAGCAAGCAAGCACATATGGGTGGCATAAGACAAGCATAGACAAACTGAATAGCATAAATAAGAGGCAAGGGGACCTCTTGATATAACAAGAGGAAACTGTAGAAATAATAGTATTCAAAATTATGACTAACAATATTATTAATCTTGTGCAGACACCGACATATATATGGATTGTAAAATTAAAATAAAATGATAAAAGCAAATGAGGGGGGTAAAGCTGTAATGTCCCACAGTGATTGAATGTCATACATATGTAATTTACTTTCACAGGTAAGATAACACTTGCCAATGAAATCACATGCAGTCTGCCATATGGCATATTATGTAATTATTATGCAGATCGTGAACAATATTGTGAAAATCAGTCAAGACAAGTTAATTAATTTATAAATGAACTGATGTTTGAAAACAAGCAGAGGTTAAAACACACGAACCCTCTGCATGTCTTATATGTATGACTGAAATGATAATAGGAAGTTTTAATTGCAATGCACACATGTAAAATGTGAGAGATATGGAGAATAATCATGCACAGGTGCAAAATTAATCCAGTAACAGTTAATGGTGATTGAAAAAATCTGTTGTGTAAGTAATTGTCATCTTGTGAATAGTAGAAAGTGAAACTGTTCATACATGGCATGCCTGTATGTAATGCAATCCAGGAGAACCTGACATTTACAGAACAGGAACTTTGACCAGCATATAAACAGAATACAATTCCATAGTTCTATATGTGTAAGTAAATCAGATGTCAGATGTACATATTAGAAAACTGATGGGGATGCACCTGTGATATAATAGTAACATCACATCAATCAACGGAAATTTCATGTGTAGTCAAGTCACTACTATAGCAACAGGCTTGTGTCTGTAGGACTTTCAATGTAGCCAATGCACATGATAATATATTGTCAAAATACAACTTTTAAAGCAGTGTAGCATCATGTTATACATCAGATATTGCCCAGAAGTATGTATTCTGGAGCATGAGTATTATCTGTGTTAGTGTAAACAACTATTGCTCACAAACAGGTGCAACATTAACAACAATTATTAATTGAATTGTGGAAAACTGACATTTTATGTGCAAGATCTGTAGACTGGCCAGTAACAAATGTTGACATCCACACACCTAGGTCACTCTCTCTACTCCATACATATTGGCTGAGCCAAGGAAATGTAGGCCAAGACTGGTAAATGACAATAACAATTTCAAAACATTTGATTACTTAACGTGTTTGGTGTTCATGAACCTAATACACCATTATACTGAGCATGCTCATAAGGAAGTATAGCAATGAACACATTATTTATTATTTATTTATTTATTTATTTGACATTTGTTAACCAGGAAAGTTTGACTCAGCTACAGTCTTTTTTCAGCAGAGGCCTGGAGACAAATGCTCCAAAATAGTATATAGCAGTTTTACAATTATAAACAACCAACAATTTCCACAAAAAATACAATAATAAAAAAGAAACACTCAAAAACAATAATACTGTTAATTGACAATATATAGAATTTGCTAAAACTAGGTATATAAACTTTACAAGTAAACTGATTACAAATATCAGCAAGGAGTAAAAAAAAAAAAGCAGAGAAAAGGAATACAGAATTATATGAGATTTAGAGAGAAGGTATAAGGTGATATAGATAAGAAGTGTAGTAGCAACAGAATGACAAAAAAAATATATGTGTATACGTGTATGTATATATATACATGTATATATAGATGTCCAGTGGATACAAGCAAAACATAACTTTCCAATAGCAACCTAGTGGTGTAAAACAAAAATTATGAACACCAATAACATCCAACACAACTGTGAGGAAATGAAAATCTTTAATAAAACAAAACACATTACAAACAGAGGTAAGCACTTTCACAACGCAAGGTTGGCCATGGCCAATTGTGGCTAGTGTGTTATGGCAAGAAGTTAGAGTACATTGCATGAACTGCAAGCGCCACCGCAGAAGTCTGATTGCTAATATGACAGCAGTGTGTTGCTGAGCAAATACTAGAGTTAAAAGGTGGAAAATTTATGGGGGATTCCTTTCCCAGTGTAAATGTTTCTCCTGAGGGTAAATATACATATCATATCTGTTGGTGAAGCCATTCCTAGCCAGCACTAGACACATACACACACACACACACACACACACACACACACACACACACACACACACACACACACACAATTTACCCACTGCTTGATTTGAACTACCTACCTATCTAGTTACACAAGCTACAGCACACTGTATGAACTGCACTTGCCACAGGAGAAGTTGGATTATACTTGTGAAATAGAGGACATTTGAAAGGATACCAGAAACAGTGTGTTGCAAAGAGGACAGTGTGCATCACATGTTTGAGTGTGAAGGAATATGTTTTGACAAGCACACAAAATAGAAATGTGCTGATCAGAAGTGATAACATACTGCTCAGATAGATGATGTATAATTCCATTAATGGGCATTGTGGTAGTGTAAGTGAGCTGTAGCTGTTTCACATTATGATATATTGATCATGTCAATGATGGATGATAATCACAGTTGTCATGCAGTGGGGTTCATGGGTTGATAGATTAGTAGTAAGCTAACTGCCCTTGTGAGTCATTTTAAGCCTAGCCAATTATCCATTGTGAGTCTCAAACCCTGCACCTTGTGCTTGTAAGGCAAGCACGTTAAATATTAGGCCACCCTCCCAACCCAATCATTCCTCATTCCTAACTGTTCATCTCAGGATCATTGTATGCAAGTCTTCATTACTTGGTGGGTCACTGTGAATATTTTATGTAATGTGTACAATGTGCAATGTCATTACAAGACATGCACTTCCAACATCTGGAAAATATGTAGCAACACTCAGCAAATATGTCTGCAAAGGTCTGACAGCATTGTGCATCCTTGTAAGTATATTATGTTGTTGGGAAAGTACAATTGACATAATGTACTGCTTAAACAAACTCACAGTGAAGTCATCATATCTTAAGTACAACAAGCCATTACAACATAGGCAAGTAAGACAAGCTAGTGCCATTACAACATAGGCAAGTAAGACAAGCTAGTGCCATTACAACATAGGCAAGTAAGACAAGCTAGTGCCATTACAACATAGGCAAGTAAGACAAGCTAGTGCCATTACAACATAGGCAAGTAAGACAAGCTAGTGCCATTACAACATAGGCAAGTAAGACAAGCTAGTGCCATTACAACATAGGCAAGTAAGACAAGCTAGTGCCATTACAACATAGGCAAGTAAGACAAGCTAGTGCCATTACAACATAGGCAAGTAAGACAAGCTAGTGCCATTACAACATAGGCAAGTAAGACAAGCTGGTGCCATTACAACTTAGGCAAGTAAGACAAGCAGGTGCCATTACAACTTAGGCAAGTAAGACAAGCTAGTGCCATTACAACATAGGCAAGTAAGACAAGCTAGTGCCATTACAACATAGGCAAGTAAGACAAGCTAGTGCCATTACAACATAGGCAAGTAAGACAAGCTAGTGCCATTACAACATAGGCAAGTAAGACAAGCTAGTGCCATTACAACATAGGCAAGTAAGACAAGCTAGTGCCATTACAACATAGGCAAGTAAGACAAGCTAGTGCCATTACAACATAGGCAAGTAAGACAAGCTAGTGCCATTACAACATAGGCAAGTAAGACAAGCTAGTGCCATTACAACATAGGCAAGTAAGACAAGCTAGTGCCATTACAACATAGGCAAGTAAGACAAGCTAGTGCCATTACAACATAGGCAAGTAAGACAAGCTAGTGCCATTACAACATAGGCAAGTAAGACAAGCTAGTGCCATTACAACATAGGCAAGTAAGACAAGCTAGTGCCATTACAACATAGGCAAGTAAGACAAGCTAGTGCCATTACAACATAGGCAAGTAAGACAAGCTAGTGCCATTACAACATAGGCAAGTAAGACAAGCTAGTGCCATTACAACATAGGCAAGTAAGACAAGCTAGTGCCATTACAACATAGGCAAGTAAGACAAGCTAGTGCCATTACAACATAGGCAAGTAAGACAAGCTAGTGCCATTACAACATAGGCAAGTAAGACAAGCTAGTGCCATTACAACATAGGCAAGTAAGACAAGCTAGTGCCATTACAACATAGGCAAGTAAGACAAGCTAGTGCCATTACAACATAGGCAAGTAAGACAAGCTAGTGCCATTACAACATAGGCAAGTAAGACAAGCTAGTGCCATTACAACATAGGCAAGTAAGACAAGCTAGTGCCATTACAACATAGGCAAGTAAGACAAGCTAGTGCCATTACAACATAGGCAAGTAAGACAAGCTAGTGCCATTACAACATAGGCAAGTAAGACAAGCTAGTGCCATTACAACATAGGCAAGTAAGACAAGCTAGTGCCATTACAACATAGGCAAGTAAGACAAGCTAGTGCCATTACAACATAGGCAAGTAAGACAAGCTAGTGCCATTACAACATAGGCAAGTAAGACAAGCTAGTGCCATTACAACATAGGCAAGTAAGACAAGCTAGTGCCATTACAACATAGGCAAGTAAGACAAGCTAGTGCCATTACAACATAGGCAAGTAAGACAAGCTAGTGCCATTACAACATAGGCAAGTAAGACAAGCTAGTGCCATTACAACATAGGCAAGTAAGACAAGCTAGTGCCATTACAACATAGGCAAGTAAGACAAGCTAGTGCCATTACAACATAGGCAAGTAAGACAAGCTAGTGCCATTACAACATAGGCAAGTAAGACAAGCTAGTGCCATTACAACATAGGCAAGTAAGACAAGCTAGTGCCATTACAACATAGGCAAGTAAGACAAGCTAGTGCCATTACAACATAGGCAAGTAAGACAAGCTAGTGCCATTACAACATAGGCAAGTAAGACAAGCTGGTGCCATTACAACATAGGCAAGTAAGACAAGCTAGTGCCATTACAACATAGGCAAGTAAGACAAGCTAGTGCCATTACAACATAGGCAAGTAAGACAAGCTAGTGCCATTACAACATAGGCAAGTAAGACAAGCTAGTGCCATTACAACATAGGCAAGTAAGACAAGCTAGTGCCATTACAACATAGGCAAGTAAGACAAGCTAGTGCCATTACAACATAGGCAAGTAAGACAAGCTAGTGCCATTACAACATAGGCAAGTAAGACAAGCTAGTGCCATTACAACATAGGCAAGTAAGACAAGCTAGTGCCATTACAACATAGGCAAGTAAGACAAGCTAGTGCCATTACAACATAGGCAAGTAAGACAAGCTAGTGCCATTACAACATAGGCAAGTAAGACAAGCTAGTGCCATTACAACATAGGCAAGTAAGACAAGCTAGTGCCATTACAACATAGGCAAGTAAGACAAGCTAGTGCCATTACAACATAGGCAAGTAAGACAAGCTAGTGCCATTACAACATAGGCAAGTAAGACAAGCTAGTGCCATTACAACATAGGCAAGTAAGACAAGCTAGTGCCATTACAACATAGGCAAGTAAGACAAGCTAGTGCCATTACAACATAGGCAAGTAAGACAAGCTAGTGCCATTACAACATAGGCAAGTAAGACAAGCTAGTGCCATTACAACATAGGCAAGTAAGACAAGCTAGTGCCATTACAACATAGGCAAGTAAGACAAGCTAGTGCCATTACAACATAGGCAAGTAAGACAAGCTAGTGCCATTACAACATAGGCAAGTAAGACAAGCTAGTGCCATTACAACATAGGCAAGTAAGACAAGCTGGTGCCATTACAACATAGGCAAGTAAGACAAGCTAGTGCCATTACAACATAGGCAAGTAAGACAAGCTAGTGCCATTACAACATAGGCAAGTAAGACAAGCTAGTGCCATTACAACATAGGCAAGTAAGACAAGCTGGTGCCATTACAACATAGGCAAGTAAGACAAGCTAGTGCCATTACAACATAGGCAAGTAAGACAAGCTAGTGCCATTACAACATAGGCAAGTAAGACAAGCTAGTGCCATTACAACATAGGCAAGTAAGACAAGCTAGTGCCATTACAACATAGGCAAGTAAGACAAGCTAGTGCCATTACAACATAGGCAAGTAAGACAAGCTAGTGCCATTACAACATAGGCAAGTAAGACAAGCTAGTGCCATTACAACATAGGCAAGTAAGACAAGCTAGTGCCATTACAACATAGGCAAGTAAGACAAGCTAGTGCCATTACAACATAGGCAAGTAAGACAAGCTAGTGCCATTACAACATAGGCAAGTAAGACAAGCTAGTGCCATTACAACATAGGCAAGTAAGACAAGCTAGTGCCATTACAACATAGGCAAGTAAGACAAGCTAGTGCCATTACAACATAGGCAAGTAAGACAAGCTAGTGCCATTACAACATAGGCAAGTAAGACAAGCTAGTGCCATTACAACATAGGCAAGTAAGACAAGCTAGTGCCATTACAACATAGGCAAGTAAGACAAGCTAGTGCCATTACTACAGGCAAGTAAGACAAGCTAGTGCCATTACAACATAGGCAAGTAAGACAAGCTAGTGCCATTACAACATAGGCAAGTAAGACAAGCTAGTGCCATTACAACATAGGCAAGTAAGACAAGCTAGTGCCATTACAACATAGGCAAGTAAGACAAGCTAGTGCCATTACAACATAGGCAAGTAAGACAAGCTAGTGCCATTACAACATAGGCAAGTAAGACAAGCTAGTGCCATTACAACATAGGCAAGTAAGACAAGCTAGTGCCATTACAACATAGGCAAGTAAGACAAGCTAGTGCCATTACAACATAGGCAAGTAAGACAAGCTAGTGCCATTACAACATAGGCAAGTAAGACAAGCTAGTGCCATTACAACATAGGCAAGTAAGACAAGCTAGTGCCATTACAACATAGGCAAGTAAGACAAGCTAGTGCCATTACAACATAGGCAAGTAAGACAAGCTAGTGCCATTACAACATAGGCAAGTAAGACAAGCTAGTGCCATTACAACATAGGCAAGTAAGACAAGCTAGTGCCATTACAACATAGGCAAGTAAGACAAGCTAGTGCCATTACAACATAGGCAAGTAAGACAAGCTAGTGCCATTACAACATAGGCAAGTAAGACAAGCTAGTGCCATTACAACATAGGCAAGTAAGACAAGCTAGTGCCATTACAACATAGGCAAGTAAGACAAGCTAGTGCCATTACAACATAGGCAAGTAAGACAAGCTAGTGCCATTACAACATAGGCAAGTAAGACAAGCTGGTGCCATTACAACATAGGCAAGTAAGACAAGCTAGTGCCATTACAACATAGGCAAGTAAGACAAGCTAGTGCCATTACAACATAGGCAAGTAAGACAAGCTAGTGCCATTACAACATAGGCAAGTAAGACAAGCTAGTGCCATTACAACATAGGCAAGTAAGACAAGCTAGTGCCATTACAACATAGGCAAGTAAGACAAGCTAGTGCCATTACAACATAGGCAAGTAAGACAAGCTAGTGCCATTACAACATAGGCAAGTAAGACAAGCTAGTGCCATTACAACATAGGCAAGTAAGACAAGCTAGTGCCATTACAACATAGGCAAGTAAGACAAGCTAGTGCCATTACAACATAGGCAAGTAAGACAAGCTAGTGCCATTACAACATAGGCAAGTAAGACAAGCTAGTGCCATTACAACATAGGCAAGTAAGACAAGCTAGTGCCATTACAACATAGGCAAGTAAGACAAGCTAGTGCCATTACAACTTAGGCAAGTAAGACAAGCTAGTGCCATTACAACATAGGCAAGTAAGACAAGCTAGTGCCATTACAACATAGGCAAGTAAGACAAGCTAGTGCCATTACAACATAGGCAAGTAAGACAAGCTAGTGCCATTACAACATAGGCAAGTAAGACAAGCTAGTGCCATTACAACATAGGCAAGTAAGACAAGCTAGTGCCATTACAACATAGGCAAGTAAGACAAGCTAGTGCCATTACAACATAGGCAAGTAAGACAAGCTAGTGCCATTACAACATAGGCAAGTAAGACAAGCTAGTGCCATTACAACATAGGCAAGTAAGACAAGCTAGTGCCATTACAACATAGGCAAGTAAGACAAGCTAGTGCCATTACAACATAGGCAAGTAAGACAAGCTAGTGCCATTACAACATAGGCAAGTAAGACAAGCTAGTGCCATTACAACATAGGCAAGTAAGACAAGCTAGTGCCATTACAACATAGGCAAGTAAGACAAGCTAGTGCCATTACAACATAGGCAAGTAAGACAAGCTAGTGCCATTACAACATAGGCAAGTAAGACAAGCTAGTGCCATTACAACATAGGCAAGTAAGACAAGCTAGTGCCATTACAACATAGGCAAGTAAGACAAGCTAGTGCCATTACAACATAGGCAAGTAAGACAAGCTAGTGCCATTACAACATAGGCAAGTAAGACAAGCTAGTGCCATTACAACATAGGCAAGTAAGACAAGCTAGTGCCATTACAACATAGGCAAGTAAGACAAGCTAGTGCCATTACAACATAGGCAAGTAAGACAAGCTAGTGCCATTACAACATAGGCAAGTAAGACAAGCTAGTGCCATTACAACATAGGCAAGTAAGACAAGCTAGTGCCATTACAACATAGGCAAGTAAGACAAGCTAGTGCCATTACAACATAGGCAAGTAAGACAAGCTAGTGCCATTACAACATAGGCAAGTAAGACAAGCTAGTGCCATTACAACATAGGCAAGTAAGACAAGCTAGTGCCATTACAACATAGGCAAGTAAGACAAGCTAGTGCCATTACAACATAGGCAAGTAAGACAAGCTAGTGCCATTACAACATAGGCAAGTAAGACAAGCTAGTGCCATTACAACATAGGCAAGTAAGACAAGCTAGTGCCATTACAACATAGGCAAGTAAGACAAGCTAGTGCCATTACAACATAGGCAAGTAAGACAAGCTAGTGCCATTACAACATAGGCAAGTAAGACAAGCTAGTGCCATTACAACAGGCAAGTAAGACAAGCTAGTGCCATTACAACATAGGCAAGTAAGACAAGCTAGTGCCATTACAACATAGGCAAGTAAGACAAGCTAGTGCCATTACAACATAGGCAAGTAAGACAAGCTAGTGCCATTACAACATAGGCAAGTAAGACAAGCTAGTGCCATTACAACATAGGCAAGTAAGACAAGCTAGTGCCATTACAACATAGGCAAGTAAGACAAGCTAGTGCCATTACAACATAGGCAAGTAAGACAAGCTAGTGCCATTACAACATAGGCAAGTAAGACAAGCTAGTGCCATTACAACATAGGCAAGTAAGACAAGCTAGTGCCATTACAACATAGGCAAGTAAGACAAGCTAGTGCCATTACAACATAGGCAAGTAAGACAAGCTAGTGCCATTACAACATAGGCAAGTAAGACAAGCTAGTGCCATTACAACATAGGCAAGTAAGACAAGCTAGTGCCATTACAACATAGGCAAGTAAGACAAGCTAGTGCCATTACAACATAGGCAAGTAAGACAAGCTAGTGCCATTACAACATAGGCAAGTAAGACAAGCTAGTGCCATTACAACATAGGCAAGTAAGACAAGCTAGTGCCATTACAACATAGGCAAGTAAGACAAGCTAGTGCCATTACAACATAGGCAAGTAAGACAAGCTAGTGCCATTACAACATAGGCAAGTAAGACAAGCTAGTGCCATTACAACATAGGCAAGTAAGACAAGCTAGTGCCATTACAACATAGGCAAGTAAGACAAGCTAGTGCCATTACAACATAGGCAAGTAAGACAAGCTAGTGCCATTACAACATAGGCAAGTAAGACAAGCTAGTGCCATTACAACATAGGCAAGTAAGACAAGCTAGTGCCATTACAACATAGGCAAGTAAGACAAGCTAGTGCCATTACAACATAGGCAAGTAAGACAAGCTAGTGCCATTACAACATAGGCAAGTAAGACAAGCTAGTGCCATTACAACATAGGCAAGTAAGACAAGCTAGTGCCATTACAACATAGGCAAGTAAGACAAGCTAGTGCCATTACAACATAGGCAAGTAAGACAAGCTAGTGCCATTACAACATAGGCAAGTAAGACAAGCTAGTGCCATTACAACATAGGCAAGTAAGACAAGCTAGTGCCATTACAACATAGGCAAGTAAGACAAGCTGGTGCCATTACAACATAGGCAAGTAAGACAAGCTAGTGCCATTACAACATAGGCAAGTAAGACAAGCTAGTGCCATTACAACATAGGCAAGTAAGACAAGCTAGTGCCATTACAACATAGGCAAGTAAGACAAGCTAGTGCCATTACAACATAGGCAAGTAAGACAAGCTAGTGCCATTACAACATAGGCAAGTAAGACAAGCTAGTGCCATTACAACATAGGCAAGTAAGACAAGCTAGTGCCATTACAACATAGGCAAGTAAGACAAGCTAGTGCCATTACAACATAGGCAAGTAAGACAAGCTAGTGCCATTACAACATAGGCAAGTAAGACAAGCTAGTGCCATTACAACATAGGCAAGTAAGACAAGCTAGTGCCATTACAACATAGGCAAGTAAGACAAGCTAGTGCCATTACAACACAGGCAAGTAAGACAAGCTAGTGCCATTACAACATAGGCAAGTAAGACAAGCTAGTGCCATTACAACATAGGCAAGTAAGACAAGCTAGTGCCATTACAACATAGGCAAGTAAGACAAGCTAGTGCCATTACAACATAGGCAAGTAAGACAAGCTAGTGCCATTACAACATAGGCAAGTAAGACAAGCTAGTGCCATTACAACATAGGCAAGTAAGACAAGCTAGTGCCATTACAACATAGGCAAGTAAGACAAGCTAGTGCCATTACAACATAGGCAAGTAAGACAAGCTAGTGCCATTACAACAGGCAAGTAAGACAAGCTAGTGCCATTACAACATAGGCAAGTAAGACAAGCTAGTGCCATTACAACATAGGCAAGTAAGACAAGCTAGTGCCATTACAACATAGGCAAGTAAGACAAGCTAGTGCCATTACAACATAGGCAAGTAAGACAAGCTAGTGCCATTACAACATAGGCAAGTAAGACAAGCTAGTGCCATTACAACATAGGCAAGTAAGACAAGCTAGTGCCATTACAACATAGGCAAGTAAGACAAGCTAGTGCCATTACAACATAGGCAAGTAAGACAAGCTAGTGCCATTACAACATAGGCAAGTAAGACAAGCTAGTGCCATTACAACATAGGCAAGTAAGACAAGCTAGTGCCATTACAACTTAGGCAAGTAAGACAAGCTAGTGCCATTACAACATAGGCAAGTAAGACAAGCTAGTGCCATTACAACATAGGCAAGTAAGACAAGCTAGTGCCATTACAACATAGGCAAGTAAGACAAGCTAGTGCCATTACAACATAGGCAAGTAAGACAAGCTAGTGCCATTACAAATTAGGCAAGTAAGACAAGCTAGTGCCATTACAACATAGGCAAGTAAGACAAGCTAGTGCCATTACAACATAGGCAAGTAAGACAAGCTAGTGCCATTACAACATAGGCAAGTAAGACAAGCTAGTGCCATTACAACATAGGCAAGTAAGACAAGCTAGTGCCATTACAACATAGGCAAGTAAGACAAGCTAGTGCCATTACAACATAGGCAAGTAAGACAAGCTAGTGCCATTACAACATAGGCAAGTAAGACAAGCTAGTGCCATTACAACATAGGCAAGTAAGACAAGCTAGTGCCATTACAACATAGGCAAGTAAGACAAGCTAGTGCCATTACAACATAGGCAAGTAAGACAAGCTAGTGCCATTACAACATAGGCAAGTAAGACAAGCTAGTGCCATTACAACATAGGCAAGTAAGACAAGCTAGTGCCATTACAACATAGGCAAGTAAGACAAGCTAGTGCCATTACAACATAGGCAAGTAAGACAAGCTAGTGCCATTACAACTTAGGCAAGTAAGACAAGCTAGTGCCATTACAACATAGGCAAGTAAGACAAGCTAGTGCCATTACAACTTAGGCAAGTAAGACAAGCTAGTGCCATTACAACATAGGCAAGTAAGACAAGCTAGTGCCATTACAACATAGGCAAGTAAGACAAGCTAGTGCCATTACAACATAGGCAAGTAAGACAAGCTAGTGCCATTACAACATAGGCAAGTAAGACAAGCTAGTGCCATTACAACATAGGCAAGTAAGACAAGCTAGTGCCATTACAACATAAGCAGGCAAGACAAGCTAGTGTCATTACAACATAGGCAAGTAAGACAAGCTAGTGCCATTACAACATAGGCAAGTAAGACAAGCTAGTGCCATTACAACATAGGCAAGTAAGACAAGCTAGTGCCATTACAACATAGGCAAGTAAGACAAGCTAGTGCCATTACAACATAGGCAAGTAAGACACGCCAGTGCCATTACAACATAGGCAAGTAAGACAAGCTAGTGCCATTACAACATAGGCAAGTAAGACAAGCTAGTGCCATTACAACATAGGCAAGTAAGACAAGCTAGTGCCATTACAACATAGGCAAGTAAGACAAGCTAGTGCCATTACAACTTAGGCAAGTAAGACAAGCTAGTGCCATTACAACATAGGCAAGTAAGACAAGCTAGTGCCATTGCAACATAGGCAAGTAAGACAAGCTAGTGCCATTACAACATAGGCAAGTAAGACAGGCTAGTGCCATTACAACTTAGGCAGCTAAGACAAGCTAGTGCCATTACAACATAGGCAAGTAAGACAAGCTAGTGCCATTACAACATAGGCAAGTAAGACAAGCTAGTGCCATTGCAACATAGGCAAGTAAGACAAGCTAGTGCCATTACAACATAGGCAAGTAAGACAAGCTAGTGCCATTACAACTTAGGCAGCTAAGACAAGCTAGTGCCATTACAACATAGGCAAGTAAGACATGCTAGTGCCATTACAACATAGGCAAGTAAGACAAGCTAGTGCCATTACAACATAGGCAAGTAAGACAAGCTAGTGCCATTACAACATAGGCAAGTAAGACAAGCTAGTGCCATTACAACATAGGCAAGTAAGACAAGCTAGTGCCATTACAACATAGGCAAGTAAGACAAGCTAGTGCCATTACAACATAGGCAAATAAGACAAGCTAGTGCCATTGCTTTCTTCATGTCAAAATTGCTCTCATGACCAAGTTTTAGTGCATGAGTACTTGTTTTTTAGATTTTAAATGTCTGCTGGGAATTAACAGTGGTGGATGAAGCTCCATGCCAAGCTTCACAAATAAGGTGTGCAGACATATAGACATATCTAAATCTGGGCCATCTCTGAACAGATGAATTCCTTAGGCAGATGTACTTGTTGCTATCTCATCACTGACTATTGAAGTGACTACATGACAACATTCCTGTAAGAGTTGAAAAAATTAATAAAATGCATGGTGATGCTTGTGTGTGCAGAAGCAATATTTTGAAATTATGCCTAACGTTGTATATTGTCACAACATAAATCCTTGATTTGACCAGAAGTCATGCAGTTATTAGTGGTGAGGTTATGAGCAGGTTTGTGTTGGTAGTGCAACATATAAAGAATAAAGCAGCGTCTACATAATTTAACAGGGCAAAATGTAATGACTGATGATAATGTTTAGAATTTGAGGCTTAATACTGGATTTAAACAACTGCCAATCTGTATCAAGAGCCTATATATATATATATATATATATATATATATATATGATCATTATCTGATCAGTCCACAAAGGAAAGCAAATGGGATGTGCTAAAATGCACATTTGTAAACGGACAGGGAAAATAGTATTGAGCAAGGTGTATATGTGCTGCATACTTTGTAATTATAATGACAACTGAAAACTCCTGTATGGTTTTCATTCAATCCTGCAGCCTATTCAACATATGATAATAACTGTCTCCTCATAGATCAATTTGCCATAAGAAGTGAGAGAGATGGGGAGAGGAAGAGAGACATAAAAAAATGTTTGTGGTTAGGGGCCATTTATGACCATGTTAGTATTGTATTACTCTTAGTTTGTCATCACACTGATTATCATACCTCTCAACCTCTTAGCACAAGAAATCTTAGCAAAGCCTAAAATTATGGGGAGACAAAGGTCCAAAAATAGGGAGAGATTTTAAATATTGCTCTTATAAACGTATAAAGTTTCTAGAATAACAAGATTTGCCTTAGCGTACATTTTCTGAAGGATATGATATCTGAAACTCAAATGTATGTCATTATTTAATGATTTCAAACCTCAGTTATGTGTCAGAAAATCATAAATTATATGTGGAATCAACCAAAGGTGTGAAGCAAAAATCTGGACATTCTGCAAAAATCTGAACACTTGAGAGGTATGCTGATTCTGTCATGCTATGTACAATAAAGTGTTCAGAAATAGGAAGTGAGCAGAGTTAGATCAATGGGCACATGATTAAGATATAGGAAGAATAATGGTGTGTTAAGAACATATGTGGCCATCCCATTCATATTATTAATATGAAACAACATTGAATAAAGTTTGCTCTACTTGTGGATTTGAACCTTTGACACTATGCAAAAGCCAAAATAAACAAGTGGAGTGGTAGGAGAAAGCTGGTGAAGAGGCTGGTAAGAAATCACGTTGTAATCACTGTAACCAAATCATTTATTAGGTAAACGGTTTTGGTGGTGAAAATATTCCACCTTCATCAGACAAAGAACAACCTCAAATAGTACATTTATATAGTCTTATTATCAATTGATTAATAATTTAATCTCAAAAAACCAATCAATTAACTAATTAATTAAAATACCAAGTTTCATTTATATAACAGTGTAAACGGAGTGGCAAACACTGATAACAGTATTCCTAGCATGGTGGGTTTCCTAGATCATAAAGATTTCTTTGCTAACTCAGCAAACGAGCAGAGTGGATCTAATGAACAATGCAACATGAGTAGCATAACAGTTTTGCTTAGTTCTTTTGATCAAAAGCTATTCAAATGTCGCAAACTTCAGCTTGAGGTTGCTTATTTAAACGAATGCTTAGATAAAAAAATCATCCCTAAAGGGCTACAACAGTGGCAATATCCTGCGGGGTTAATTTCTGATTCTACCTTTCATTTGGAACTCTTGGCATTATTTGACAGACAAGCTGTTGATTTTATTAAAGCTCTGGTTAACTTTTATAATACTGAAATTGCTAGCATCAAAACAGAGCTTGAAATTTTAGAACACTCTATCTGTAGGGACCTAAAATTTGGACAGTACAAATATGACTATTGCAGGATTTATTCTAGCATTGACACTACTATTAATAAACTGTTGGCGACGAAAAAGAAAAAATTGATAGAGATGTGTTAGCATATGCTCAAAACAAGGCATACCCTGCCCCCCCTCCAGTTACACATATGGATGCATTTCAAGACAACATGGGTTTTAGGACTGAGAATGTCTCTATTAGTAACAACAATAATGACACCAATGAGGTTTATCAGTTCTAATTCTAATTTAGATGCACCTTTGCGTAGAAGTGAAAGAATTAGAAACAATCAACCACAAACTAATAACCAAGGTGTTGTTGATGGCAATGGTCCTAATTTATCACATAATAATCAGGTTTTTCAAATGGGCAGGGAATTGAACCACAACAATCCGAAGAATCGGCCGAACCAGAGACAACAGGGGAATTGGAGGAACAATCAGAGGAACAGGAGGAGGAGATAATGGCAACTGTATCTAATGAACCAAATATTTTATTTAGTACATATGGTGACTTTAAAATTTTCAACTATACTGCTTTATTGGTAGATCAAAATATGGTTGACTTTTTTGCTAAGGGACTTTCTTTTGTTCCATATCAACGAATTAATTTTGTTAAAATGATTGTCGACCTCAAAATGTACATACGCAAATTGAATTTGGCTGTTCTAATGGGAGCTAGTTCTACACTTGTGAATTCTTTAAGAGTTTCTAGTGTTTTTAACCCCCCCCTTGTGCCTACATTATCGTTGTTTGAAAAAATGTGTGAAGTAGATTTAAGAAGGTTATTAGATCAATGTGCACATGAAGAAGCACTGCACACTAATGTCACTATGGAAGAGAAGCAATATATTGAATTGATAAACGATTGTGGCATTAGAGTGATGAAACCGGACAAGGGAGGGGGTTTAGTCTTTATGAATCAGTCCACTTACATTAGTAAGATGCGTGAGCATCTTGATTCTGAAGTGTATACTCCTGTTAGTTTAAATCAGGTCCATACTGCATATCGTTGTATTAGAAGCTCCCTCGATGACCTATTTCTGGAAGGTTCCATTGATATAGATACCTTTCAGTATCTTTCGATGTCAGCTCCTAGAATTCCCAGTATTTATGGGGTTCCTAAGTTACACAAAGACATTAAAGACCCCCCTTTTAGACCAATTGTGGACGGTAGGGGTTCTATTACATTTGCATGTGCAAAATTGGTTGATAATATTCTAAAACCTCTCATTTACCAAGAAACACAAATATGTCGTGACTCATGGAGCTTCTTGGAAAACATTAATAACTTGGAATATAAGCACAATAACATCTTTGTGACTATTGATGTGAAAGATTTGTACACGGTAATTCCTCATCAAATGGGTATTGAATGGATTAGAGAATTTATGTTGTTCAAGAAAGTTGATCACGGCAAAATATGTTTAATCGAAACCCTTTTAGATTTAATTTTATCTAACAATTACATAATGTTTGACAAAAACATTTTCTTGCAGAACAAGGAGGTGGCCATGGGATCACCCTGTGGCGCAAGCTTCGCCAATAGTGTCATGGCCTATTGGGAACACAATTATTTGTTTACTGATAGTGAGTTCCAAGAAAATGTGCTATGGTATACCAGATACCAGGATGACATGTGCCTGGTATGGCAGGGTGACATCAATCTAATTGAAGGATTTATACAGCATATTACAAACAAAACTGACTTTCTTGAATTCACTTATGAAGTAGGAGTTGACAGTATAACATACTTAGATGTGGAACTGATTAACGATAGGTACAATAGGCAGTATAAAGCTTCTATTTATAGGAAACCCACCTACTCTAATGCATTCTTGTTTTACACTAGTGAACACCCTTACCATCAGAAGAAGGCAATTGGTAAAGGCCAGATGGTAAGGGCTGCAAGGATGGTTACTGAAGACGTAGATTTTGACTTGGAATGTGAAAAGTTAAAGTCTATGTTCCTGAGTAGGGGGTATCCTTATAAATTACTTCTTGATATAATAACTGAAGTAAGAAATAAGAGATCAATTGGTGTGTTTAAACCCATTTTGGCTAGTAGGGCTCGGGCAGATGATATTGTCATTAACATTAGCCAAGTTACATCACAGAATGATACAATTGTTGAGGAAGAGAAACCATTCTATCTCAGTTTCTTGTCCACTTTTTCATCTACCACTATAAGGGTCAAGGAGATTTTCATTAACAATTGGGCAGTTATTTTGGAAGAACCATCTATTTGTACTAAATTGGATATCAGACCTCACTTCACATTCAGGAGAGATCCAAATCTTAAAAATGTATTGGAGAATCACAAGAAAAGGAATCAAGGACAGTACCAACGGGCATATATAGGTATGCCTAAATGTGGGCATTGCACACAATGTAAATATAGTCAGGTGACCACTACTGCTAACATTAATCATAAAGATTACAAAATTAATGGCTCCTTTAACTGTGAGTCTAAAGCAGTTGTGTACGTAGCATTTTGTCAATTTTGTCCCTCATTCTATATAGGGAAGACCGAGCGGAAATTAAGACAGAGAATATACGAGCACTGCTATGCAGTTAGTAAAGGGGATGTCAACAATGCTCTTGCAAGACATATTTTGCAATTTCCAACTCATGAGTTTTTATTTTTAGTCGTACATTAGACCCCTTTAGATCCGAGAGGGGGGCCTTGGCAACTTTTACTTGAACAGAATGAGTTGTATTGGCAAATTAAAACTGCTGCATATATTTTTCCCAGATTAAATGATTATGTTTCCATCAAAAGTGTTTTAAAACTGAAAGCATTAAATAGATAAGCTAACAATGTCATTTATAAGTATACTAATATAGTATACATATGTTTTTTAAACAAGTTAGCATAATTAATCAGTTTTAATTCACGTATTAATTTTAACTTTTATATTTTTATAATAGTGTTGTAGCATAGTTGTTTTAGACTAACATGTATTCACAATATATATTTTAAACATATGTTATGTAAACGGATATGTGGTTGCTTTTATACATAAAATGTATGCATAGAGTTGTTTTTTCGCTTTTTCTTATGTATAGTTTCTTTCTTGTGCCATTCTGGGGACTGTTATTTCATTTAATATATATTACTAAAGGTTTTTTTCTAAGTGTTTTAGCAGCATTTACTATGTAATCTATTAGATATTTTTAAACCATTATTTGTGAGTTAATATAGTATATAGTGTGTTAGTATTGTATTTAAATCATGTAAGGTTATTTTTATATAAATGAATCTTGGTATTTTAATTGATTAATTAATTGATTGGTTTTTTGAGATTAAATTATTAATCAATTGAGTAATAAGACTATATAAATGTACTATTTGATGTTGTTCTTGGTCTGATGAAGGTGGGATATTTTCACCACCGAAAGCACTTATCTAATAAATGATTTGGTTGCAGTGATTACAACGTGATTTCTTACCAGCCTCTTCACCGGCTTTCTCCTACCACTCCACTTGTTTATTTTGTGCTTTCAAGTGGTTTTTGGTTTTCCTTACTATGCAAAAGCCATCTATAGACCTGAACATTAACTGATCAAATAACACAGAAACTCACACTTCTTGTAGTTAAAATTACACTTTTAAAGAAAAAGTGACAAACTATTGAAGCAATGAAGAGTGTAGGCAACAGGCTTCATAATACTTATGACAGTTTTAGCATCCTTTAAGGTGTACATTCCATTCTTTTATGCAGCCTAACAAACATGTAACAGTAACTATTCCAGCCTTTACTCGTATTAACCTGTGTTTAGCAGTGAGGTTACGCACATTTACATGAAGATAACCATACTAATGGATTCAAAGGTAAAATCTTCAATTTTTGACAATAGGTTGTGAAATAGTATTATCAGCATTGCCCACTGGTGCATGATGCCAAGCACTGAGCAAATGCTGATAACAAGAATTGAAGGCTAGTTTTACAGACCACCTCTGGCCATGTGTGTTGTGTGTAATTCTATTTTTCAACCCGATTAAATATATGAAAAGGTGTTAATAGCACATGACAGTCAATGGGAGGGGGGCAAGCAGGGGGAAGGACACAGGGAAAGCACTAGAGGAATGTGCAGGATGGTGGTAGAAGAGAACCATGGCTATCCACTTCTTCACAAGGTAAAGGTTTACTTGTAAAAATAATTTGATGAGCTTGAATTTTCTCCACTTCAAGTGTGGTTGACAGCAACTGAATACTTTTGTAGTTCCAGTTAGATCAAATCAAGTGTGTTAAACACACACACAGGCAAAGAGGGGAGCTATGTATGGGTTTATTTTTATGGGACTGGTGAGGAATGTTGGAGAAGGTAATTAGGAATAAAATGGTTATACAGGTAGGGTAGGTTAGCTAGCAGGTGTAGACATACAGGACAGATAAGACATACAGGGATGGTGACAGACACATGGGAACACCACTGCTGAAGACAGGGAAAGGACATCAGAAGTTCATCGTTGTCAAACATGCCTACTATGAGAATCTAGTCCTCACCATCAGAACTTTCACCACTCTCTCCTCACACATATACTGGAATCAGTAATGCTCAGGGCATCAACTTAGCTATGTGATACAGGACTTTTTCAATTCTGCTGATTCAGGCACTGAGGCCCCTCTCAATAATGTCTTTCATCAGCACTGTCAATTCCTGATAGGTGATGAAATCAGTGCTTCCACTAGTACTTTTCTTAGTGGGTGCTGTGTGGGTATATCTACTTGACACAGTCAAAGCAGTTAGTGTAGTAGTTGTGGAGGCAATGCCGATAGTAAGGACACAAATATGCTGGGTGTCTGTGCTCCCTGTTGTCTTGTTACTGCAGCCACCTGTGGAGGTATGGCAGGCCAATCCCTACTGGTCAGCCTAACTGTCCATGTTAATGAGGCTGATCCCCAGTAGTCAGTCTAGCTCCCCGTGCTGATGACCATTTGTGTTGCATTAGGAATGTTTGCACCTTCCCCAGTGGGGTGAGCGAAAAACAGAAAAAATAACATCGATTCCATGTCAATGTTATATTTCAAAATATTTCCAAACATACATATTCACATGATAACATTTTCCATGGTAACATATGAATGTGAAGTCATAAAAGTGTCATAAAGCACACTAGTCTTTGTCTTATTATCCATATTAGGTGGTATCTTTATGGAATACTGCATACATAGGTATTAGGTTCATAGTTGTCTAGTACGCTAATGATTGCTAGAGCCTTTTTAAGCCTAGCTATGCTTTGCAAATCTGTGACAAGTTCTAATACCTTTGATAAGTATAAGCAGGGGCTTTGGAGATGAAACATTTACAAGCAGGAGTCTGGGAGATGAAACATTTAGAGGCTGTACGTGTCCTTTAGAAACAGAGGTGTCAAACCAGGGATGAATTTCTTGTTCCCCATCCAATTGTCCAAGTTACACTTGAATTGGGTTAGGGAAGAACTCTTCTTAAAATGAATGGGAAACCTATTCCAGAGAAGGGTAGTCTCTGGGACACATACCTGCTCCAGCAGGTTTTATTTCTATCACAGGCAAGGTTTAAGTCTTTAGAATTGATAATTCTAGTGCTGTTTGTTTTGTATATATGCAGGAGGTACATCAGTGTGGGGTCTGACAATGCCTTGTATGCTAGGCATAGATCTCCCCTCAACAGCCTGTAGGAGACAGAATACAGCGATTGAGCCTTGAGGCAGTCTGTATAGGACAAGTTATTTACACTTTGTATTCTTTAGTTAGGAATGTTTCTTGATATTCCAATTGTTGGATTTGTCTGGTTAGGTACATACCAAAGGGGACATTGTGCTGAATAACGAATGAATGTCTGATGAATGCCACATACAGTGGAACAAAGACCTCCTTGGACCTAGTCACCATACGTTTGTTTATAAGTTGCACAGCATAGAATAATTCCTTACTACTGTAGGAAAGTGATGACCAAAGGCTAAATTACTGTCAATGTGTGTCCTTAAGTCCCTGCCTACTCTGTCAACTCTTAGGGGTTTGCTGTTAATATGATAGTTACCAGGAGTGGATGACAGGGGCAGCGGCTGCATAAAGAAACCCTATGCCATCTCTCCATACTGTTGCACACCTGGCCCACACTGTCCTGCAAGTCATCCTGAAGACAACGTATTACCCACTGATGAACTCAGCTATGGCTATATTGGCCTCTGTCCGTTCCTGTATAATGTCCGTGCATATATGCTATGGTAGTGCCACAAAGATGCTCAGCTCAGGTGGGGAGCACCCTTGCTATGCTAGGCCAACAGGATACTGGCACCTGAGGTCCTCTTCACAGTCAATGGAGTTGACAGCAACCAAGACTGACTGCTGCTGGAGATGAGGCCACTGTCTGGACTGATGTGTTATTGTCATTCTGTCCCTTGGTGGCATCCTGTATTCAGTAGGTGAATTTCACAAGCTCAGGAGCTGGAAGCAAAACACATTGGGCTTACAAGAGCAAAGGCGTTTTGTTCCAGTTATATTAGTCACATGTTTTTTCATGTGCTTAACATAGCTGGAGTGGCATAATGATTAAGGGGTTTACCTTACTTAAGGTACAGAGTTTGATTCTCTTCTTTGATAAGCATGCCTAGGCTTCAAAGGCCCCCTGGGGTTGTTAGCCTAGTAATTACCTACAAACTGCAAGACTGTGTAATCATGGCAGTGACTTTTCTACAGACTGATTCATAGATCCTAGTCTGGCCAGCAGCAGCAACACTGATATCCTCTACAGGGCCCTATCAGACATGCGCACGCATGTGCAAGGCCTGGTCAGATTTCAGATCTGCTGACCATGTTCGCTGAAGACCTGCAGCAAGATATCCTTCTCTGTCTGTGGGAAAATTTACTGTTTTGGTGACAGTCATCTTAAGGACTGAAAATCTAGAATCATAAAGACTGGGTGGTGCAGTGGTGCAGTGGTTAAAGTTATCACCTCACAAAAAGAGGTTCTACAGATTTACTCTTGGGTAGGGTACCTTCTGTGCCGAGTCTGCATGTCCTCCCTGCATTCACACTGGTTTCCTCCAGGTACTGCGGTTTCCACCCACATTCCAATTACATATGTCTGGAGTGTTTCTGCCCAGGCTTCCACTGGAAATAGTCTCTGTCCTAGTTGGACTTTTCTGGTCAATAAATATTAAATAAAATAAATAAAATATGCAATTTAGCTGGTGGCAGGTCATATTACTCCTACTCATCAACAAATGAAGCTGCCTACTGTCTGCAAGTCCCTTGTTACATTGGAAAAATGATGGCAGACTACTCACATATGCATCTGCTGTCCATGTGATGATGGTATGTATGCTGTGTTTCTAGGTATTACATTGAGATGGGGCAGGGTGGGTCACATTACCCTGAGCAGAAAATCTTGAGGACATGCAGCTTTAATTGGAACAACTCATGTCTTTCTCATGTTCATGGGCCACAGTAACAAACATACTGCCTGCAGGTAAACTGTGGAGGGTTAGTATTGTGGTGACATACATCTTGTTCTTTCTTACAATTGTGAGAGTGTTAAAGGTCCAGCAGAGGCTTTGACTGCTAATGCTTGACATCTTTCTTGTGATATACTCTGGGTTTATCAGGTACATTGTGTCCAGCTTCCCAGAGCACAGTCATCCAATACAGGACCACAGAGAGTATGCGTGTGGCTCAAAGATCAGTTTTAGCCTAAAATATGGCATAATTCAAGATGTGACTGCAGTCCACCACTAATATCCACATATGTTTCTCTGCACTAGTACATTTGGAGGCCTTCCTTCATCCCCACCAGAACAAAAAAAACAATCACAATCCTGACATGAAACACACCGGTACAGATGTAAGAAGAAGATGACCGGTACAGATGTAAGAAGAAGATGGACAAAAGTGCTGCAAAGTCCATATAATACACATATACTACAGTAATCCCTGAAGCAAACAAGATATGCTCATCTGTACACACCCTCCTGCCCTTATTTACTGGATATTTGACTTGGGTGCATTTTATTTGTTCTTCTTTTTCAGCTCATAAGCAGATAACAGAAGGGAATGGAATCTCTTTCCAGATACAGTGGTATGATTGCTGCCATATTACTGGTTATTTAGCTATATCAGATAAGTGCAAAACTGTTAAATACTACATTATGTGCATGCAACCTGTGGTTCACATATATCACAGTTGTATGTGCAGTATGACACAACTTGCACACACACACACTTTTATATATATATATATATATATATATATATATATATATATATATATATATATATATATACACATACATATATATATATATATATATATATATATATATATATGTATATATATATATATATATATATATATGTATGTATATATATATATATATATATATATATATATATATATATATATATATATATATATATATATATATATTACTTTGTAAATCTACATGCACAATCTGTATGTTTGGGGAATATACTCATTTTCCTTATTTGCAGGAAAAAGCCCAACTTGGACCAGCTGGATAGCATACCCACTGCCGCATGGTGCCTGCCATGCAGGAGTCTTGTATTGTCACAGCCATGCTCTGTTGCACTGTTATGGATCAGGAGGTATATGATGAGTGTGATTGCATATTATAATTTACCATCAACCCACCATATGCCCATGTTGATTCCACCTCCACCTGGCATACCCTTGGCATTCATGTTGTAACCTTGGTCTGTCTGCTGTTGCATAGCAAGCTATATTACAGTGATTGCCAAGCACTGGGTGATAGCCATCTGTGTTAGCAATACTTGCTTGTTTCCCTTCTATATATCTTGCTGACATGATGGGCATGTTGGATTGCATTGATAGTAACAATATCAAAGTCCATATGGCAGATCTATGACCTTATTCCATACAGCATCCCCACACGTGCTCCCTTCTTTGACTGTTATGTCCAGCATCACCATCTTACCATTGTAGTCCATCCCTTCCAAGTCTTGATCAGGGAAATATTGTCTCTGCACATCTATATGTATATCACCCAGTGTGGACATTTGAATTTCAATAGTTTGTCACCCATATAAACCCTGGCATAAGAGCATATCTAGCAGCTGTGTAGAATATCAGTAGATACCTGCAAAAGTGATCAGCAGATGTAGTCACAGTATTAGTTTATTTTTTTTAAAATCCCTTTCTCTCTTTTTGTCACTATCTTTTTCTGATATATTTTTTTATTCATAGCCCTCTATTTTACCATTTATTTTTTTTCCATATTTTGCAGCACCTGCCACTGCATTGGTTACCCCTTCACCACTGGAACCACCCATCTGATACCAAAAGTTATTTCATTCTGCTTAAATATTTTCAGTCGCACTTATAGTTGTGTGGTGATAGTGTTTTCCTACTTTTCTGCTTTTTTTCCATGTTTCATCAAAGATTATCTGTATACATTTTTACACTGTTCTGAGAACTTAGCCTTGTAGATTTTGTTTGCAGTTGTGGGAAAATTGGTGAATTACTGCAAGATCTTAGCATCATTTATATATTACACTGCACTTCTATCCCCATAAGTTGAATTGCTTTAAAAAGCTAGCTGTTTGTATATTGAACTCTGTCTAGGGCTTTAGTCTTGTAGTTTCCTTCCCAGTTGTGGCAGAATTATGAACTACTGTTAGATCTGAGTCTCACTTAGTCATCTATAACTGCTTTTTGTTCCATAAACAGTGTTACTGGTAAATATCTACATACCTTAGACTGTAGTGGGGTTGTGGTAGTGGCAGTTTTGTATTTTCTTCTGCAAGATTTGTGCTTCACTGTTTTTACAGTTGTTTGCATTCCAGTTTTGGTGCTACCGTTTTATATTCTGCTTATTATTTAACGGCTTAAAGATGCATTCCAGTGTCTTTCTGATTACTTTGCTGTTTTTCTCCTGTTCTTGTTGTCTTCCCCAGGCTCCAATGTTTTCCAGCCTCCACTGATAGATTAAGTACTGCTCCCTTCTGATTAGTTATAGTTATTGCCTTCCCCAAATTTAAAAGCTAAAGTTTCTGAAATACTAACCTACCTGAGGTCATTGGCCTGTAACCGAGAATCAATGGATTAACTGAAATATTACTTACTACAGGTTCTGAAGTGACAGAGCTCCAAAGTTTGGCTTTATTTCATCGGATCATTTTTTGCTAGCTTGTTTCGCTGGGGTTTATATCATAAACTTAAAGTCTATTTTACACGAATGCCTTTTACTCAAACTTTCTTGAGTGAAATCACCTTTTATCAAATGCTACATATCATTAATCATCTGTCCATGAACTGTGTTAGTTGCCCAACATCCGTTAAGCAGCGCATGCTGTGTATGTACTTCTGAAAGGAATAACAGGCATTCTTCGCCAACTAATAACATAATTATACTGCACACATGAGCTCCTACTAATGTAATTCAAAACTTGCTCCCAAAGCACTGAATGCAGTTAATGACAGAAACTATGCATAAAGAGTAATGCATTCACCAGCAACTAATAAGACAGTGATACTTCAGTTATGACATTCTAGTACACTTTAATGCAACATTCGGTCCCAAAACATTGAATTCCTTGTTGACACAAAAATAGTTAAAATAAAGTAAAGTGATTGTCATCAAATGTTAGGACGACTTTAGTCCAGTGAGAGTATTCCAAAATAATAAAGTCTTTACATGATTCAAGCTGTATGGCTAAGTAGATTCCTATCACTTAACACATGTGAATTAAACGTCAGAGGTAATCATTAATTAATGAGAGTAGAAATCATAGTAAGCAAAAGGAAAAGTGTTACTGTGTACTCTCATTGCAATTCATTTATGAAGTGTTGTAACGTAACTCATGTAAAACTGCTACCAATTGAGTGAGCAAAGCAATATATCACTTGACATGTAGGGTGCCTTAATATACTGCCAAAGACCATTACATGTTGCATGTGAATCAAATATTTACAAGAACATGTTCAGTGTCGAAACCTTTGTGTACTTTTCAAATTTACTTTCCCATACAAGCTCCCTATAACTCCTGGTGCATTACTGGCTGATTCAGCCATTGCTAACTATCGAAGAAAGCATTACGCTCTCCTCAGCTTCTGGGTTCTACCCCTAATATACAGCAGTGTAGATGAAAATTAATGGTTGCTTGTGAACTTTAATCAATATCAGATGGGGTCAATGACTAGACATAATTGCCTTATTTGATAGTTGACATCAAATTAACCAGCTGACATTTGCTATCATACCCCTTTTTATTGAGATTTTTGCAGTGTTTGTATTGTGTGAAGAAGTGCCAGGTTTGTACCTGAATAAAAGTTTTGTCTTTTATTTAATATAAAGAGGGCCATGTTTGTTTACTCCCAGTTTAGACTTTTGTTACTGCATTTTGCTTTTTTTAGGAGAGCTTCATCCCCGGCTGCTTTTGGATTTGTGTTTTGTAGCATTTCTCAAAAGGTGATTTCGCTCAAGACAGTTCAAGTAAAAGGCATTTGTGTAAAATAGACTTCGAGTTTTTGATATAGAACCATTTCTTTGAGCTTGATTTTCCCCCAATATTTGCACCCTTTCCTTCTTGCGGTTTTAAAATCCCGTGCCTATACCTTCCACCCCTTACGGTGATCTGGCTTCCAAAGTCATTCTCACCCCTCTTTTATTGTTATGGCTAATTGTGTAAGCTTTCTAAGTACTTTTCCCATCCATTGGTTTCTATAGATCCATAACATCAAGGGCCCACCCAGCAAACCAGTATTGCTCTAGAGTAAGCCTGCCTTACTTCAATTAAGTTTCCTCGCCACATTCTGAGAGGGTCCTGAATTAATCCTGCTCCTTCCTTGACAGATAAGTTATACACACACACTATATAAATATATATATATATATATATATATATATATATATATATATATATATATATATATATATATATATATATATATATATATATATATATATATATATATATATATATATATATATATATATATATATATATAAATATATATATATATATATATATATATATATATATATATATATATATATAGATCTATATATTATTTTTTTACTTCAGTTAACTATATTTGAGTACTACTGCTTTATTTTTTTGCTTTATTTGTTGATTTTGTACCTTAAATCATTATAAAGGTCACTAATATTGTCCTGTTTTTTTATTGCTGAGATCTACACTTTGTCCATGTCTTCCAGGAGGTGTTGCTGTGTAATTTGCTACATTGTATTTGTTGCTGGTACTTAATTGCTGATTCCTGCACTTTTGACCCAGCAAAACTACCATTTTCTAGGTTGTGAGAAGAGAAACAAGCTTGCAAAGAGACAAGCAGTATCCCATTGTCCCAAGAGTAGATACTCTAGTTAGTACTCAACTCCTGCAACAACTTTCTGACTACTCAAACAGGACCAGACACCATGGAGACAAACTTGCCTGCTATCTCCACAGCCAGCTTGGTGGATATGGATATCCTGAGGCAATGAAGCAGCTGCCTTATATTTGGTGACAACAAACTTATTCTCAAAAAACTGACAAGGAGTGTGAGAGATGTATTTGCACATCACTGGAGGCAAACTTCTCACAACACAAAGAAGCACACATAATACTGTCAGAATTGTACACACTGCACCTACCACACACAGTATGGATAAGAGACCCAGACCTACACATACTGTGGCTCATTAAAGTAACATTTTCTAAACCCCAACTACTTCCCAGATATTTGACTTACTACACATCCCCTAAGCAGCCTCCAAAGTATGTCATTAAAACAGCACCCACTGCAACATATGCAGCCATGTCTCATGGAGCCTCAACTTTAAAGCCGATAAAGCAAGCCACCACACAATCCAATATTTTAGTCATAGGAGATTCCATTGTACCGCACACATATGCCCCACTTAACAGGATGAATAACGAGAAAGTCATGCTCAGTTGTCTATCAAGGGCCAGATCACTCAATCACTCAGGTCATTGGTCCACAGGTACCAATATGAATCTGTCATAGTCCTTGAGGGTGTAAATGATCTAAGACATGGCCCTGGACTATATGGACACAGACATCATGGAGCTCTCAGGCTATGTGCCCAATCTGTTATGAGCCTAGTATTGAGCAACATTTTACCTTTTTCTAGGCTGATGCGACAGCATCAACAGAAGATGATTGATCATAATGATTTGCATAGTTTCTAGTGTCATTACAAGGGCCACAATATATGTCAGCATGGGAAAATATAGTCTGCACCTCTCCCATCTGGGGTTTTGAATACTGGCTAAAATACTGTCCTCCTCATAGTGCCTTTGTTAGGGAATACCGATCTGACAAACTTTCTAATACAGCAAGACCAACCCAAGGGAATTTAAAGGTGTTACTGGTCAATGGCAGGAGTATAAACAAGAGACTCCACATCCACTAAGCCCTCCCCACCATGGAGAAAGCAGGTATCTATGAAGTTACCAAGACATGGATTAAAGCCCTGGAGATCACTCCAGCAGTGCAAGGCTACAATGCCTTCAATACATGTAGGTCAGCTAATGCACAGGCAGGGACTAAATGTGGAGGTATCTCAGTCTACATCAATTACAAGGTCACCTCAAGGCTGGTCAGATAATATGATGGACTTGAGCTTCTCCATGTCCAAAATACCGTAAGCAAAGTCTCGTACCATATTTTTCTTATTTATGGTCCACTTCTATGACCCAGGAAACCTTTAACTCATGTATATATATATATATATATATATATATATATATATATATATATATATATATATCCCCATCACATGGTCAACATTTCCAGAACGGGCATCTCTGTACATTGCGGAATGGAAAGATTTACATCTTCCACACTGCAGTGCGATCTCGGAGTTGGTATATTTAAGTTCTGGGGCAATGTTAAGGTAAGTAATTGTTGTGGGGTTTTTTTTTTGTTTCTTTTTACATGTTTTACATTTCGAAAATTGATCATATGGTATCAGTCATATCGTCTTTGACTTTATGAAATGTTGACCATGTAAAGTAGACCTATATATATATATATATATATATATACACACACACACACACACACACACACACACACACACACACACACACACATATATATATATATATATATATATATATATATATATATATGGGTGTACTTTTGAAGAATGAAAGTTCACTACTTTGAACTTCAAAAGTACACCCACACTAATGCGAAAGTACACTTTCATGAAAGTGCACTCTCACTAACCCGCTAGACCGAACTGACTAGCAGTCACGGACCTTAAGGTTAGGGCACGTGTTAGGGTAAGGGGATAGTTAGTAGGGCTATCCCCTTACCTTGACCCATTCCCTAACCCTAAGGTCTGTGACTATCACACCACAGTGGAAGACATTCCAAATCCGGCTATGTCTTCCACTGTGGTGTGATAGTCATGTACCTTAGGGTTAGGGCACGGATTAGGGTAAGGGGATAGTTATTAGAGCTATCCCCTTACCTTGACCCGTGCCCTAACCCTAAGGTCTATAACTATTGCACCACAGGGGAGGACATAGCCCATTTTTCAATATCCTCCATTGTGGTGCGGTACTTTTGATCTAGTGAGCTTAAGTGAAACTGCACTTTTATTAAAGTGCACTTTTGCTAATTGCCACAATGCAAGCATTGTGTATTTAGCTTTGTGTAATACATGCCCTCAGTTCTATGTTGGGAAGAGCACAAGGGAGCTGAGGTTTAGAATAAGAGAACACGTTAAAGCTATTATGAACAAAGTCAATACTAATGCATTGTCAAGGCATAGTATATACTGCAGCAATTTTTGGAAATGTATTTATTTTTTATTACAACAGGTTGATTTATCAAGATTTGGCAATGGTTGCAATAATGTATTAGAGGCCAGGGAACTTAAATGGCAGGGAGTGTTACAAGATGATAAGTTCCCTGGCTTGAATGAAAATATTAACATCAAATGTGTAGACTAAAATGTTTATGATCTTATAATATTAATTTGATATATTATTGAATTGTAACTTCATAATTTATATATATTTATTAGGCTTCCTCTTATACATTTTTAAAGTAACTATGTTTTTTACAGTCCATTATAATATTTTTAAAGGGGAAGATGCTATTTGTCAGTTAAATGAGGTAAGGTATTTCTATTGGTTGATTTCAATGCATTTTGTTGGGCAACTGGTCTTTAAATTGTATGTCTGTGTGAATGGAACTGTTCTGAAGATGTTGCTATACTAAAATTTGGGACGAAAGTGCTTTAACAGGTCTCCATTTTTATTTTCCATTCTGAGTATTATCAATGGATCCAGACTCCCATTCCTTGCCAAGGTTTTTTTCTTATTTAATAAAGCTGTATGTAACTGTGAATAACCTTAAAGAGCCAGCTATTGATCTATTATACAATAATCTAAACTAATATATTATGTAATGCATGCATATTTCCTGACCTGGACTATACAAAAAGTTTGCTATGCAATCAAAATATATGCATAGGTTAGGATAAAAGTAAAAAAAAAAAGTTGAATAAAGAAAACAAGTGCAATACTGTATACATATATATATATAGACATAGATAGAAAGAGAAATAGGTATCAATTACATGCATACATTGCATGTGAGTAAAACTGAAAAAAAAACTTCACACAGTGTGTACACAAAATATACTCAGAACCTGGACACACACAAAAGAAACGGCATCATCTAGCACAAACAAAACAAACTTATATTGCTGATGTGGACCAATAGCACAGTTTGCATAATGTGAACGATGGTACATAAGATTTAATAAGCTGTGATGGTCAGCAGGGAGGAGTTGTCAAATGCCGCATTTGTTGGCTGGAGGTATATCAAATCCTGATGTGCTGTTTGTGATATGTTTTGGTTAAGATGACGTGGGTGGTTGTGTTTACACCACAACTTTAGGATATGCCAAAAGCCTTGACATTAGGGTTGGGAGCATGTGTGATAGTGTTTTCCTGTGTGGTTAGATTAAGAGCAAGGTAAGAGGAAGGTTTCACAATGGGATAATATATTAGGAGTTTCCACATTAGGGATGGGAGTGTGTGTTTGTGTGATGGCTTGCTGGTTAGGGTAAGAGTAAGAGAAAGGTCAGGGGAGGGTTTAAGTGTTTTACACATGATAACATATGAGGAGCAATCTGGTGGTCCCCTGCTATAAACAAACTATGCAACAGCAGAAAAAAACTGTTGCAAAAAAGAGTAAAATCCCATGATTGGAGGAGTTCCTTGGCCAGCATCAGTAAGAAGCTGAGATCTCTCAGAAAATCCTCCAGAGCTAGTTACAAAAACAAAATCACCACTGATTCTAAAGACAACCACAAAGCATTCTATAGCTATGTCAAGAATCTCAATGGCAACACTCAGATCTGCTCTGAGTTACAGCACAATGGCACTAAATATACTGACCCAACTGATATTGCCAACATCCTGGCAGATAGGATCAGTGCTAACTTTACCCCCCTCTCTCCCCCTAAAGGGCCCATCTCTATACCAGAAGAATGCAAAGTTCCTGTAATCACGGCTGCACAGGTAAAAACCACACCCTCCAAAGCCAACAACACAGCATCCATGGGACCTGACAACATCCCAGGCTGCATTCTACATGAACTACAGAATGAACTGGCACCCCACCTAAGCACCATGTTCAATCATAGCCTCACCTCAGGCTTTGTGCCCAGTGAATGGCACACAGCAACAGTTATCTCACTCCACAAAGGGGGAGCCACCACAGACCCCGGGAACTACCACCGCATTAGCCTAATGAGCCTGGTCTGCAAAGCCATGGAACATATCTTCATGGAACTTATAAACAAAGGCATTGGTAATCTCCAAACTCTGGACCCAATCCAGTTTGGGTTTGTAAAAGGCAGATCATGCCTCCTAAACCTGATAGACTCACACAGCCTATCTAGATCTTGCCAAGGCTTTTGACACCATCCCCCACTCTGGAATTATAGATAAACTGACTATACTAGGTATAAATCCCTATGTCACAATATGGGTTGCCAACTGGCTCATTGATAGAACCCACACTGTGAAAGTAGCAACTCCAAATCCAATTTCTGAGCAGTGACAAGTGGAGTACCATAGGGTTCAGTCCTGGGTCCTCTCCTGTTTGGTATCTAGTTTTCTGATGTACAAGCTAACACAGAAGGTCTTTGGCTAATGAAGTTCGCAGATGACTGGAAACTAGGAGCCACAATCGAAACCTCTAACAGTGTGGATATCCTACAAAAGTGCCTCACTGAGACAGATGCCTGGTGTCAAAGCCATGGCCTCAAGCTCAATGCCAAAAAGTGCATTGTCATCCCCTTT